>NW_020838016.1:6928481-7034368 GCF_003676395.1 Aethalodelphis obliquidens | reverse complement strand
TTTTTTTTTTTTTTTTTTTTTTTTTGAGGTACACGGGCCTCTCACTGCTGTGGCCTCTCCCGTTGCGGAGCACAGTCTCCAGACGTGCAGGCTCAGCGGCCATGGCTCACGGGCCCAGCCGCTCCGCGGCATGTGGGATCCTCCTGGACCGGGGCACGAACCCGTGTCCCCTGCATCAGCAGGCGGACTCTCAACCACTGCGCCACCAGGGAAGCCCCTCAAACAATATTTTTGATACAATACATATATATATATATTATTTTTTCAAACACAGCTATTCTATAAATGCCAGGGCTCCTGATTTCCAGGTTTCTAAAAAGGAACGGAGGTAAAACAGATGCCTTGACTGTTTTAGAAGATCATTTTGAATGTTTTATGACTGCCTGCCTGTTTGAATATTGGTGAAGGGATAAATAATAAATTGACATCAAAAAGCACTAATGAAAAGTTTCTCTTTTTTCTTTCTTTGTTATATTATTAATGCCTGATGTACCAGCTGTTGCTTTTCTTTTTAGCTACTCCATGAAATTTGCTACTGTTCCAATTGAACTGGCATGAATTTAAAAGTTTCCATTCCCGGGTACCAGCTGTGGAGGAAGCAATTGCTTTTCAACACCAAGCAAATGGTTCTCTAAGCTCTGGGTTGATGGCTGTGTTCTGCTGAGCCCCGAAAGGTGCCCACAGGAGCTGGTGTGTGTGTTCAGGATTTTTCCTTCCACTCCCGATTAGGAAGAGGTTTTGACTAGCCAAACTCTGTTTGAGTTTACTCTTTCTACTTGCTGACCAAATGACTGAACTCATTTAGAATTTACTTCTCCAGGATTTTACCCTGGTTTATCTTTGCTACAAATTTAATCGTGCAGAAACGCCAAGGGTCAGTGAGAAGAATCTAGTATCTCCCCAAATATATCCCAGTGTCTGCAGGTGTGTCGGGATGGACATGAGTGAAGTAGGAAATCAAGGTTTCCTGCATGGAGAGTAGTGGGGCCATCCCGTGGGAGTCTCCAGACTTCCACGCCTGCAACCTCTAAAGCTGCTGGCCATCCCCCCACCCTAATGAGCTCTGCCCTCAAGAACTTCCTAAGGACCCTGATAATTCAGGGGAATAGGAATCAAACAGCCCTGCCCAAAAGCTGGCACAGCAAGCTGTGTGATGTTAACTAGCTCCCTTCCCCACTGTGAGCCTCAGTTTCCCAATCTCTAAAATGGGGAGGTTTGATTAGACATCCTCTGAATTCTCTTCCAGCTGATTTTCTAAGGCTCCGAGTGCCTCTGACTTCAGCCTCTCCACCCTTCTTTGGGTCCAGTACACTTTCTAGCCCAACTGGAAGCTCCCCAAGGGCAGGAGTCTTTGTTTTCTTTGCTGCTGTATCCTAAGTGCCAAGAAATTTGCTACTCCAAGTGTGCTCCCAGGCCCAGTGTTTTCATCCTGGGATGAAATGCAGATTCTCAGGCTGCGAGCTGGTTAGAAATGCAGACTCTCAGGTTTCAACCCAGACCTACTGACTCAGTATTTGTATTTAAATAAGATTCACAAGCCATTCAATGCATCGGCCTAGAATAGCCCGTGTTATAATAAATATTCATTTTGTTTTGAATAAACTGAACGTATGGCTGAAATTCCATCACATTTACTCTGGTGAATAGCTTTCCAACATTGCCCCCACTGTTCTGTGTGGAGTACAGAAGGCAAAGGATGGGAAAAAAAAGGAAGGGCTTCCCTGGTGGCACAGTGGTTGAGAGTCCGCCTGCCGATGCAGGGGACACGGGTTCGTGCCCCGGTCCGGGAAGATCCCACATGCTGCGGAGCAGCTGGGCCCGTGAGCCATGGCCGCTGAGCCTGCGCGTCTGGAGCCTGTGCTCCGCAACGGGAGAGGCCACAAGAGCGAGAGGCCCACGTACTGCAAAAAAAAAAAAAAAAAAATGGAAAACAGCAAACAACTCTAAGTGTCCAGGAAAAGTGATGGAGAGGGAGCCTGTGGGTTTGAGGCAGGGCTTCTCACCCTGGGCACTAGTGACATTCTGGGCCACGGAATTCTTTGCTGGGAGGGGCTGTCATGTGCCTTGTAGGCTGCCTAGCAATATCCCTGGCCTCTGTTCATTAGCTGGTAATAACACCTGCCCATTGTAACCACAAAAAGTGCCCCCAGGCATTGCCAGATGTCCCCTGGGCACAAAATAATCACCAGGCCCACTAGTTTAAGAGTATGGCTGGGCAGGGAGGATATGTATATGAGGAAGGGGTTTCTGTTTCCCAAGAGGGAAAATTAGGAAGCCACAGCTTGTTCTTACAAAGCACTAGTTTGGGGGCAGGGGGGATCCCTACCGCTCATGAAGTCATGTTTATTCTGGGCGACACAGTGCTGTAGACAGTAGGAATTAGATGCCACATCCTTGACTCAGAGGCGCCCCAGCCTCAGCCTCCCTGTACTCCCAGTGTTCAGAGTGCTTTTCTCTTCCATGTTTCACAGGCTGAGGCTTCCAGCCTACCCCCCGCCCCCCGTACCCTCGGTCCTCATGGTCAGAGCCTGACAAGTGTAGACTCCTGATGAGTGGGAGATAGTAGTACTGTGATTATAATTATGGTTCAAAATTCAGGATTCATTTACTCAAATCCTTTTACTGAGGACTCTCCTATGCCAGCCACTAGACTAAACAGTAGGAAAACGAACAATGGTGAGCAAAATGGACACGGTCTCCCCTCAAGAAGCTTACAGTCCAGGGTGGAGATGGCTAGGAGTCAACTATTCACGCCACTAAACATGATTGCAAAGCGTGTCGAGGGCTCTGTTGGGCAAACACACCACGTGATATGCCAGCCAGAGACAGCAGGTTCCCTGTGAAGTAGGGAAGCTTAAGCTCTAGCCCCTCGCTCACCAGGCCCTTCTCAACACTCTGGAGGGACCTTAATTATTTAGGTATGTAATTTCACATTCATAATTGTTATTCTTTTTCTGGAAAGGGGCCTTCAAGACTGTACAAAGTTTAGGCTCCGTAAGGCATCAGGGATTCACCCTGATGACAGAGTATAGACAGCAGGGAAGAAAGGATAGATTTGAGACCTGAAAGATGAATCCACAAGACTTGGGGATGGATGGAGGCAACTGGCTTTCAGGCAGAATGAACAGCAGGTACAAAGGCCCTGTGGCAGGAGAGGGCAAAATAGCATGACCAGCTAGATTCCTCATCACCTCCTCGAGGAGGGTGTGACCATTACCGTGTGCGCCCGATAGCAGGCATCTGGGCACACCACCATCTATCTCCCTGTCCAGCCTTTCCACGGGCTCAGGGAACCAGGCCCAGCTAGGCTGGAGGAGATGCCTTCATCTGTCTGATTCATGGCTGTATCTTGTGGCTCCCACCGGGCAAAACATTCATTTCTTAGCCTTCACATACATTGTCTCCTAAAATAAAACAGCACCAAAAAACCTACCACGTGTGTGTGTGTGTGTGTGTATATATATATATATTTATTTATTTATTTATTTTTATTTATACATATATATAAATTTTTATACTCTCGTTCTGTCCCATTGATTCATGTAACCTCCCTTTTTTTGGTATCAGAAGCGAGAATATGTATCACTGCTGTGCTCTTGATTTCTTGCATTGACACCGACCTGCGTACCTGATTTCACATTCTTCTGCATTCCCTCGGGGCTTCTTGGCATCTAGTTTGCCAGGGTGTTTTGTTTATTTTGCAAGAACAGGTTAAGCAGTGGTTTGGGCTCCTGGGTAAATAGAATCTCCAACCTTAAATAAAGGTTCTCCTGTGATAGCACACGCTGCACGAATGAGCGGAGCTCCGGATCCCGGCCTGAGGAAAGGATTTTTCATTTACAGTACTGTCTGTATCACTTGGGACAGAATGCTGTGAAATCCCATGTTACACAGAGAGTGCTCTGGATTTGCAAGGTACATGTGGTAACTGAGTTAATACATGAATATGAATTGCTTCTCCCCGTCCTCACACTTGCTGTGCTAACAGTGTTTCTACCTTCACTTTTTACAAGGGTCTCCGGGCATAGACTGTGTTCCGTTTCAGTCATGAAGTTATTTTCTTGGACCAAAGCTCAACATGTTAGATACACGTGTGTGTGTAACTCTTAATCCATCATAATGCACCTAGGCACACACCTCAGAATATTTTGGAATTGTTAAAATCATCCCCAAAAGACTTGCTCATGGCACTATAAGGGACCCTAAAGTTCATCTGGTTGGTCCCACCTTTCCCAAATTATCAGAACACTAAAATCCCACAAAGATATGGAAATATCGCTATTAGAAACAATAGTATTGTGTTCTGCAGTTAAGTTTAGGGAGCCCTACCTAACTTTCTTCCTCCTGTTGGAAATTCACAATGAGTGTGTGCATGCCTTGTCAGTCTTACTTTCTGGACATCCCTCATATGCGGCCTCTTTTCTCCATCCACCCTGTCCCCTCCCAATGTAGACCCCCATCATCTCTTACCTGGACCACTGTGACGGCCTCTCTAATCCACTCCCGGCCCCTGAGATCTGTTCTCCACATCAGACCCAGAGCAGTTATGTGTGTGTGTGCAAATCTGGGCATATCCCTCCCCTGCCCACACTCCTTCCAAGGGACACCAGGGGACTCCAATGGAAGCCACAGACTGAAGAACACATTTCCAAAATGTGTATCTAATAAATGACTCGTGTCCAGAATATGTAAAGGACTCTCTTAAAAATAAGCCTAAAAACCCAATTAAAAACAATCCAAAGATTTGACTGAAGATGTGCAGGAGAGGGTTAACCTAGCAGGCCTGACGCTGCTCGATAGAAGGCCGGCCCTTGGCTGGCATCTGAGACATTGGCTTTTGGAATATCGCCTACGTGTCTAACTGATAAGGCTGTTTTGTCTGCCTGGGGCACTGAATCTGGGTACACCAGCTTGCCTAGACTGTTTGTACAAGCAATGTGATTTGTAGTGAACATCTGCCTTCTTTCTAGGAGTTTGGAATGTCGGGAATCACGGCAGGTCGTGCGGGCAGAATGCTACATCGCCAGCCCACGATAAGAACCCTGGATTCTGAGTCTCAGGCAGGCTCCCCCGGAGAGAAACAATACGCAGTGTTGCGGCATTTCACTGCTGGAGGAAGAGGCGTGTTCTGTGTGTGTTCTCTCTCCGAGGGAGAACTTGGGAAGCCTTCCCCTGGGCTCCTCCAGACTCCACCCCATGTGTCTTCTCCCCTGGCCAGCCCTGCCGTGTGTCCCCTCACTGCAGTGACTCATTGCCAAGACAGGTAACTGCCTCTGCGTCCTACGAATCCTTCAAGCAAGTCACCAAACGTGGAATCCTGGAAACAAGACACTTTGCCAAAGGTGACACAGGAATGACAAATAAGCCCAGAAGAGATGCGCAGCCCTGTTAGTCTTTAGAGAACCACAGTGAGCTACCATTCCCCACCCACTGGAATGGTTAGAATCAATGCAGCAACCCCACTCCTAGGTATCCGCCCAAGAGAGAGGAAATCATGTATCTATGCAGACTTGAATGTGAATGTTTGTAGCAGCGTTATTCACGATAGCTAAAAACTGGGGAAATTCAAAGGTCCATCAACTGGTAAACGGATAAAGGAGTGTGTTTTGTCCATACAATGGAATATGATTCAGCCGTTAAAAGGAAGAGCTGGTGACAGATACCTGCAACACAGTGGATAAATCTCAAAGACGTGCCAAGTGGAAGGAGTCAGGCATATAGGACGACATATCATATGATTCCATTAGTAAGAAATTTCTAGAAAAGGCAAAACTATAGAGGCAGAAAGCAGACCAGTGGTTGCCTGAGGGTAGGAGTGGGGATTGGCCGCAAGTGGGCACAAGGGAACTTTTGGGGGTGTTTGTTAGGAGTGTTCTAGAACTAGATGGTGGAGATGGTTGCTCATTTATATAAATTTACTAAAGCTCATCAAGCTACACACATAACACAGATAGATTTTGTGGGATTTAAATTACACCTCAATAAAGGTGTCTTAACAAAAAGGCTTCCCTGGTGGCGCAGTGGTTGAGAGTCCGCCTGCCGATGCAGGGGACACGGGTTCGTGCCCCGGTCCGGGAAGATCCCACATGCCGCGGAGCGGCTGGGCCCGTAAGCCATGGCCGCTGAGCCTGCGCATCCGGAGCCTGTGCTCCGCAACGGGAGAGGCCGCAACGGTGAGAGGCCCGCGTACCGCAAAAAAAAAAAAATCCTCCTGAGCTTCCTTTACATGCTTTCAGGGTGAAGACCCGGCTTCTCCTGCGGTTGGCCTGCTCCCCGCCCACACCCCGCCACCATCCTTGCCCTACCCACCCCAGGCCCGCAGCCCTTTCACTCTCTGCTCCAGCCCAGGGCATTTTTCAGTGTCTCACACTCCCTTCCCGGGCCCATCAGTGCTTCTGCCTATACCCTTCCCTCTGCCCACAAGCTGTCTCATCCTCTTCTTTGGGCTAATTCCCATTTCTTCTTCAGTTCTCAGCCTCAAGTCGCTTCTTCCAGGAAGCCCTCTCTGAGTCCTGATTAAGTTAGACTTGCCCACAGTACTCCCAGCTCCCTGCTCTCTTTTGTGAGAGAATTTCATCACTCGTGAAATGACTGATTCGATGGTGACACCAAGTTCCCTGAAAGCAAGAATTTGTCTCGGTCATTGTTCTTTTTCCCCAGCACAACTCCTGGATCATAGTAGGGGCTCAATAAATATTTCATAAAGTAATATCCAAATAAGAATCTTATGAGCTCGGAGAAGCCCGTGATAAACACAGCTGTTTGACTTTATATAAATCAGTGTTTTTGAAGCATGTTTGCACTTGGAATCCTTTTTATACACACACGCTTGAGGAACACAGCCTCTGCATGAGCCTGTGTATCTGTATGAGGAACACAGATCTCAAAGGAGCAGTTTACAAAGTTCTTATCTAAAGTTTTCTATCAGTTTTTTGCTGCAGTAGACTCCCTTATACATAAGCCCTTTAAGCTAGTGCATTTGTGGGATAGATTCCAGGAGTGGTACTGCTGGGTCAAATGGTATGTGTACTTTTTATTCTAATCAGTGTTACCAGATTGATTTTTTTAAGTAAATTGAATTTTTTTAGAAAACAGAATCTCATAGAGCGGCTGAAAATTTCACTTCCGTATTCCTTTGCAGGGAGTCACCTTCATTGCCTTTCATACAAGCCACTGCAATATCTGTCTCTTTATTCCAACAGAGAGTCTGTGTGGAAGAGTTTCAGGGGCTCACTCGCCTTAGAGAGACATAGCAGTTTGCAGGCAAACCTTGTTCCTAGCGTTTGCTGGGCGCCTCAGTCGAGGATTCTCTTTTCTTTTTGGTGCACAGGAACTCCTCCAAGTCACCCAGATAACAGAGGTGGGAGCACAGGTGTCACACAGATGTCAGGAATGGGAGGGCCCAAGGACAGAACATGTATATGGGGTTCTGGAGAGAAAGAAGAAATTGGCGTTCCCTCCCCCGCTCCCTTCCCCTCTCTCCTTCCTCCTCCTCTCACTCTCTCTCTCCCTCCCTCCTGCTCTGCCCCATCCCCAGACTATCTCTGCTCCCCAGCCCCTGTTCATCATCCAGCAGCTGGCACACCTGTGCCCACGTGACCCTCCACCTTAACCCCTGTCTCAGTGTCACAATTCTAGATTCCCCAAGAGATTCACTGGCCCTGGATGGACTTGTCCACCTGGTCCATGTGGCAGTGACGTCTCTGCAAGGGGGGAGGGGGGGCAGGAAAGAAGTGATGGACACTTCCCGCACTGGGGTAAGCACCCACAAAATCGCACAGTAACCCAGCCATCTGTACACGCCTCTTACTCCTGTTCCATTGCGGGTGGTGCTATAGGAAAGGATGCTGGTGGAAGATGCACGTTCCTGGAGGGAGAAAGGGAAGGGAGAGTAGAACGACAGCCAGGTGTCAACCTCTCCTCCCTCCACTGTGGGCAGACGGACCGGGGCCCAGGGCGGGTTGGGCAGAAACTAGAGGGAGTCCCCCAGGGCCCACAGGCCTGTGCTTGAGTAGCCGTGGGTCTGGGAGAGCCTGGCCTCCCAGGGGAGGGCAGAGTACATGGGCTGCAGCTGGACCAGCGAGCCGGTCCCCTCAGCCGGGTCCTGCAGGGGATGCAGCATCAAGCATAGAACAAGAAGTGTCAAGCCAGGGGCAGGTGTCACTCCTCAGCAGCAGCCCAGAGCCTTGTCTGGACCTCGCAACCTCACTGGGCATCGTAACTTGGCCAAAATTCAACTGGCGCCTTGGCGGGACAGCAAGTTCGTACATGGACGTTTGTGAGGTGAGTGTGGATTTCCCGGGCGTCTCAAGATGTGATGTCATCCAGAGACCTGTCTTTCCCAATTTCTGCCCTGACCTCCCTCTCTCTCCTCTGGGAAGAGCCTCTCCTTGGCGATCCTAGAGCCCCTGCTTGTCCCCGTCCTGGCCCCAGCCACCCTGGGTGCCCCTGTTTCCGTGGCTGTCTCCCTGACCTGACTGCACCCAGAGAGTGTTACTGAGTCCAAGCCCGTACCGCTTGCCACATGACGGGCCAGTAAATTGAGAGATGAGTCTTTGGGGCAAGGAATAGCGACTTTATTCAGAAAGCCAGCAGACCAAGAAGATGGAGGACTAGTGTCCCAAAGCACCGTCTTCCCTGAGTTAGTGTTCAGGCTTCTTTTATACTAAAAGAGGAGGGGGTGAAGTCCTGGTTTGGGGATGTATTAATGTCTTCCTTCCTGCAGCCAGGTGGGCCTCGTCCGGAGGTTTTCTGTGAGCTAAACCAAGGTGTTTTAGCTTAACACTCATTACATGGGAGGCAGGGTTCCCAGAGATGGACCATTATTTATAATTTAAGCTTACAGGCAACATCCCTTTAGTGACAAACTTGTAGCAAAAGCAATAGAACACAAGGGTTAAAGTAAAAGAAACATCCAATATGGTGTCAGATTTGTTCTTCCCTATTACAAGAGGAAGGGGCTCAATGTCTCACAGTGCCCGGACCAAGTGCCCCACGGGGTGAACACCCAGATGGTCTTGTGAAGGCCTAGCACCCACTCTCCTTCCTAACAGCACCCTGAGTTCCTTTTAAGGACTCCTCTTCCTCACTGGATTCAGTCTGGCAGGGCACAGCCAGATGCTCATTCCCCGGAATGTAAATCTAGAACACATCGACCACTAAAAATGTCTGGAGTCGGTCTGCCCTGGTGGCCATGTCCTGACAGTTCCCCATAGAGGGTCCCATTTGTTTTTCCTCTTTCCCTCCCCACATTCGTTGTGCCTTTGGTAATCCTTCTAGTAAATTTCCTCATTTCTTAAACTCTCCAGAATTTGTTTCTGTTGCTTGTAACTACGGGGGGAGTTGGGGGAGAGGAAGAATAGGAAGGAAGGAAGGAGGAAGGGAGGGAGGAAAGCTAACTCAAACATGCGGTGAGTGAGTGACTGAGACCAGACCGCAGTCCGGCTGGAGAGCCTGCCATCAGCAGGGCAGCGGTGGACGGGGTGATGGCGGGCGTGATGAGCAGTATTGTCTTCCTGGAACAGCCAGGCCAAGCCCATACATTCACATCTATGTTAATCCTGGACCAGCCACGGAGATGGTTTCAGACAATTCTCTCAGCTCTCACAAATGCCGCCAGGCTCAGGGTGTCCTCCCGTCATGGTACTGACTAACAGACACCTACCAAGTTCCTGCTAGTAGAGGCAGGAAAGCCCAGGCCTCCACCCTCCGGTCGCTCCCAGCCTCATGGGAGAACCCCACATCCAGTGTACACCCGGCATCCTCTAGTGCTGAGTCAGGGTGCAGGGAAGGGGCCAGGACAGCCGAGCAGTAAAGATGCCAGGAGTCAGGCCTTCAAAATGCCGGGTGCATAAGCATCATCTGGAGAGCCTGGTAAAAGGGCCCTTTTCTGCGCTCACCCAGACTGTGATTCAATGAGCTGGAGTGGACCCAGAGATCCAAGTTTTAACAAAACCCCAGGAGTCTGAGGCAAGCGGACTCTCTCTGGAAGACGCTATCTAAGAGTTGGGAGAAGGAAGAAGAAATTCAGAGGGGTGTGTCCTGTTCAGCAAGCAGCATGACCGATCCTCTGTAGAGCTTTTAGAAGATGGAGCGCATCTGTCCTCCACCCCCTCCCAAGGCAATTCCTGCTAAACTATCTTTACGTTGTGCTGCTGTCACTCTGGTGTCAGAAACATTCAACATCCTTCCTCACCTCACGGGAAAAGCCCAACTTCTCAGTCAGCATTTGAGCCTCCAAGTCTGGTCACTCTCTTTTTTTTTTTTTTTGGCGGTACGCGGGCCTCTCACTGTTGTGGCCTCTCTCGTTGCGGAGCACAGGCTCCGGACGCGCAGGCTCAGTGGCCATGGCTCACGAGCCCAGCCGCTCCGCGGCATGTGGGATCTTCCCGGACCGGGGCACGAACCTGTGTCCCCTGCATCGGCAGGCGGACTCTTAACCACTGCGCCACCAGGGAAGCCCTGGTCACTCTTTTTTGCTCCTGCCTGTTCTCTGAATGATCATACAGGAACCCTCTCCTCTGGACAGCTTGAGATCACGTCTGTAACCAACCATGGTTTCCCGCTTCCCACTGTTTGTGTGAGCCTTTTCTCTAAGCTGGGACACCCTTCCTGCTTCTCTAAGCCTCTCTCAACACCACTCATTCCTTGGGACCCTCTCAGGCTCCACCTTCCAGAAAGCCCTCCCTCCCCACTCTGGTCCCTGGGGACCTCTCCTCCTCCAAACCCATGTTGGGATCGCTTTGTATCAGGTGACTGAGGCTGACAAAGGGTTTCCCGTCCCTGTGAGTCAGAGGAAGGTCAAAGGGTCAATGAGGAGAACTCCATTGAAACTGCCTGACCTGGAAAGACTGGAATGGACTGGGGTGCTGCTGTGCATGAATGAGTGGTTTGATGGGTGAATGGGTAGGTGCTGGATGCATTCTGTGTGCTAGAGGGTGGATAAACGGAGGTTGTTTGGACGGATGGTGGATTTGTGGATGGTGGACAGAAGGCTTTCACATCCTACTCTCATCCCTAGAGCCCAGGGGCATGGTCCCAAGGGAACAAGACAGGTGTGCTTGCCATCGTGCAGCCCTTGCAATCTCCTGGCGGGCAAATGAGTCACCTCCCTGCCTACTGCACTCCACCAGATGTTCTGTTCCTTCTGGGCTGGCCGGCTTGCGCACAGGCTCATGCCCAAGGCCTGTTGCCATGACTGCATGTCTCTCCCTTCCCTCACGGTGACACTCCTGTACTTAAACTTTTCAGTGGCCGCCCTTTTCCCTCAGGACAGAGGCCAAGTACCTTGCTGCAGCATCTAAGGGTCCCCATGGCCTGGCTCCACCTGTCCCTCCAACATTTTCTTCCACTGTGTCAGACCGTGCCATCCCTCCCATCCCGCCCAGAACTCCCCCTTAGCCATGCTGCAGCCACACGTGACCCCCCACTTTCCCTGAAGACACCAGGCTTTCCTACACCTCTCTGATGTGGCACGTACTGTTCCCTCTTGGGAATACCGTCTCCCCCCTCAGTCAGGCAAACTCCTACTTGTCCTCCAAGATTTCATCCCTGCGCTCAACCACCATCTTGTCCTTGAAGCACCTCGTACAAGCCTCCACTTGTTAAATTTCTCTCTTCCGCTAGACTTAACTTCCTTGGGGTCGTGTCTCGCTCATGGCCGTGTCCTCAGCCTCCAGCCCAGCTCCAGGTGCCTAGAAGGCGCCTGGTAAGTGTTTGCTGAAAGCACCCATCACTTGCAGTTTTGACACATCCCCCCTGTTCTCTCGGCGTGTGTCCACTGTGTGCCCAGCTCCTGACCTGGTGCTGGGAGACACAGTCACTGGCCACAAAGCGTTGACAGTCTCATTGAGGAAGCGGAAGCAGGCGTGTGCACACATGATTCCCCGGAAATCAAAGCTCTGTCCGCTTGAGGCAGTGAGCAACAGGAACGTGTTGGGAGAGCTCAGGCGCCCAGAACTCGGGGAAGAGATCACAGCGAAACTGGAACATGAGGACTTTGATGGATGCGGAGGAGAAGAATGCTTTTGGGACCAGGGACCTGCAGGAGTGAGGCTGGGCTGTGAGGATACAGAAGACAAAGCCACCAGCCCAAGAGAGTGACTCAAGGGAAAGAAGAGTATAGGGCTGGGAAAAGACGCTGAGATCAGACAGTGAAGGGCCTCGGATGACAAGGACGAGAAGGAAACTAGAATTTATTGAGGATGTGTGGGCCAGGTGCCTCAAAACTACCCTATGAGATGATGGCTCAGAGACGTTAAGCAACTTACCCAAGATCACACAGCTAGGAAATGGTAGGCCTGGGGTTCAAAACCAGTCTGACTCTAATGCCCAGCTCTTCATTCCACTGGACTCTAATCCAGAGGCAGAGGGCAGGATGCAGCAGGAAGGGAGGTCACAGATGAGAAGAGTCTTTACAAAGATTACGATAACGCTAATTGAACTGTGTTCTCTGTCCCTGTATCAACGAGCTCCTGGCCTATTTCTTCTCTTGTTGGAAACACAAACCCTCCATGAACCACCTAAACAGTGTGTTTACCTCCACTGCTTCTAAGGAGATAGGACAGAGACCGAGGCCTTGAGGCTAGCCCTGGACCGAACAGGTGACCTTGGCCCGTCCTACCCCAGCGAGCCTCCCCTCCGAGGCCTCCCCTCGTCCCGGTCAGCACAGCCAGCTCTGTGTTCCATCTCAGGGAAGTCCTCAGAGGACAGATCACGTGCTGCCCAGAAATCAATGTGTGTTTGACCAGCTGTTTCCCTTTCATCTCTTCATTGTATAATTCTTCCCCCAGAAAGCAAAAACATTGGTCTGGCAAGATTTGTTCTTTTTAAATCTGGCCGGAGCCTCACTAAGGCCATTAATCTTTAACTCTTCATAGATTTTTCCACTTAGAATATATGCCCTGTGCTTACATTTCACGTGGGGATTCAAGTTCTGCTTCCATATTGATGACAACTTGGGAGACTTATGTTCTCTCTGGGGTTTTCTTCCGTGGGCTGATTCATCAGAGCCAGGACACCAAGATCCCCATACATCTTTGCCTCATTCAGGAGAAAATCTGCAAGGTCAGGAGACCTTGGGCTTGGGGTCACACAAATCCAGTCCCCAGCCCTGCCACCCCACCCATGGGACCTCGAGCAATTCGCAAGCCTCTCTATGGCTCATTGTCCTCTGAAAATGAAGACCCAAGGCAGTCATATCTCACCCGAGGTTGTATAATCAGCACAAAGCCCATACACAGTCATAACAATTACTTTTGAAAAGTCCTTGACTCTGCAAGGACTCCCGTCTCCTCAGCCCCATTCCTCACCTTTGTCCGGCCTCCCCTTTTCTTCTAAGAGTAGCTGCCTGCTCTTTCTCTGTCCACTAAGTCAACTTTTGGGGGCCACCTCGAATCCTCCCTTCCACCCAGCACCTCTCACTAGCCCTGGAAGAAGGCCTGGGGTAAAGTACACAAGGCCACAATCCTCCATAAAAGGCAGGGAGGTGGGTGAAGTTGTGAATATGTACGATGCATTTTTGTTTTCAAATTCATTACTGGCCAAAAATATATTTTAAGAGTATCATTATGTGTGTATAGACACACACACACACACACACACATACACACACACACACATATATATGTGTGTGTGTGTGTATATATATATGTATAACTGAATCACTTTGATGTATAGCAGAAATTAACACAACATTGTAAATCAACTATACTTCAATAAAAAAAAAGAGTATCATCAAAGTGAAAACACAAAATGTATAAATCTTTTGTTAAATCTCAAACCCTCAAGGCCAAGCACACCAAGTACTTGAGAAAGGCTGCTCAAGGGAAGTGATTTAAAAAAAAAAATGCAAAACTTGGCCACCTTTACCCAGCCACTAGCCCAATGGACCTACTGAAACCACAGCAAACACCACGTGGGTCAAGAATCTGCCTACACCTATTTTCTATCTAATAGTTGACAAGGGCTGCTCTTAGTTGCCTAGCTTCTCAGATAAGCTATGCCACCTCCCACTTTAGTCCTTTTGTGGGCATGTCCCGGGGAGTAACTGGCCACTAGTAGGCAGATAAATGATGTGGACCCTTTTCCCACCTTTTAGTGACCCTGGTATAACCCAATTGTTAATGACATCTCACTTAAAAATTCCTCTGCTTTGCTTTTGACCAAAAACCCTTCCCGCATCATTGTCATGACATGGCAAGGCATGGAATCGTGACATCTCCCATCTTTCCGTCCACTGTATCATTTGATCCATTTCATTGGATGAAATGGCCACTTAAAGACCGAAATTAGACTGGAACTCAAAGACTGACTTCTTCTGATTTCCTACCAGCTATGCCACTATACAAGATCTCTCAGCTGAACCAGTGCCCTGGGGAACCTTCCTGTCAGACATCTGTAACTCCACCCAAATCCTCCTGGTCCTGTCATCTGGGTTGGTGAGCCTCTATTCCATAAAGTCTCCATCCCACTCTAGGGCTGTCAGGTCAGGAGACATCCAGCACAGTTGCCTCCCTGGCACAGCTTTGGAACTCACGTGGCGGGGGGCTTACACCAACTGCCAATGAAAAAATGTTGCCTGCCGAATCAGTAAGCAAAGGATGATCACATTACAGCCGCCCCTACGGTGAGCCCCGAGGGCACTCAGGATGGACACAGAATGCTGGCCATCTAGCAGTCAGTTGCTGCAGCTGCCCTTGACAGTACAGCCTGAGGAGACTCAGGATGAGAAACACAGGATACTGGCCCCAGATAGCTGAGGTACCTATCAAAGGAATGATTTTAGCAAGCCCAGACCCTTGCATCTTCCTATATGTAGGAGAGCGCTAAATTCACGAACTTGAGATTTCTGGTTTTCTTTAATTAACAGTAATCTTTTGATGTTCCAACTCCCTGGTCTTTGTTGCAAAACCCCCTGTGTATCCCGGCTCCTCCCTGCCGTCTTTGGAGCGGTCCCTTAGAGCCATCTGAGAGGCTGTGTCCCAGGCTTAAGTCCTCTGTTTTGTCTGCCGAATAAAACGTAATTCTCAACTTGTGCATTTTTTCAGTCAACAGAGCTTATGGGTAATCCCCCTACCTACCTGACATCTATGCCTGCCCCACAGAAATCACAGGATTCCACAGGACCCAGGCTTCATTTTCCAGGAGGCAATTGCAGATATATGTCTGTGAGGCCACAGGATTGGAAAGTTGGGACCCAGGTATCTTTGCAGGATGTTAGGCTGGGGAGGTGGACTGGAGTAGATAAAGTAAAGGGTGCTCTGTTCTTCACAAAACTACCAAAAATGTCTCTTCATTGAGTGTCCTTGGATCTGCCTCTGCCTTCTTTCACATCCTACTCTCATCCCTAGAGCCCAGGGGCATGGTCACAAAGGAACAAGACAGTTGTGCTTGCCATCGTGCAGCCCTTGCAATCTCCTGGCGGGCAAGTGAGTCACCTCCCTGCCTACTGCACTCCACCAGATGTGCTGTTCCTTCTGGGCTGGCCGGCTTGCACACAGGCTCATGCCCAAGACCTGTTACCATGACTGCGTAATGTACGAAACTTGTTTGGATCCTGATTCAAACGAACAAACTGAAACAAAAAATTATACGTAAGCTCTTTCTGGATATGTGATGATATTAAGGAATTAATATTATTGGTTTTTAGTTGTGATAATGGTGTTGTGTTATTTTTGTTAAATGAGTCTTTATCTTTTAGAGATACTTCTTGAAATGTTTCCAGATGAAAGGATGTGATATCTGGTATTTGACTCAAAATAATTTTGGAAAATGAGGCATGGGTGGGGATATAGTTGAAACCAGATTGGCCATGGGTTAATAATTGTTGAAGCTGGTGAGGTTGAATCCATGGGAGGTCAGTGTACAGTTAATTCTCTCTCTGTTTATGGAGGTTTAAATGTTTCCATAATAAAGTAGTTAAGAAACCAAAAAACAGTGAGAGGAAAGAAAGAGAGAGAGAGAGAGGAGGGAGGGAGGGCGAAAGGAAGGAAGGAAGGAAGGGAGGCAGGGAGGGAGGGAGGGAGGGAAAGAAAGGAAGAAAGAAAGAACGAAAGAGAAACACGTCCCACGCAGGGTTTATCACAGTCTGTAGAAACAATTGTCATGTGTCAATGAAAGGTAACTAACCCACTCTGCAGAACCATTTTCTATACAGAAATAAATCCCAGTCCACCTCCCCAAAGTGGGTTTAAGATTCTGGGACTTGAAGACCTGGTGTTTCATTTGCATATTTGCATATTCATAAACGCATCAAAGACAAGCGCCCTGTGTAGACCTTGGTGCCCCTCAGCCCCTGTGGCCTCTCACAAGCCCTCTCACCCCCGAACATGGTGGACACAGGGAGGCAGCTTTGTCAGGTCACCCTCATACTTTCAGGCATTAGCTTCTCAGATGGCACGGCAACGGCTCAGGGACTGGAGGGGGGTTGTTCTCCACAACATAATCCAGACACATATTTGAACACAGGAAAAGAGAAGAGTGTACCAGTCTCTAAAGTAAAAAGAACTCTTGAGAAGAGAAACGTGGATGAGGAAGGTTTTCTTTATCAGCATGAGGCAGGAGTATGAGGCCACCTGTCCCCGGCTAGGACGCTTGAGTCTCAGGGAGTTGGAGACCCAGCAAAGAGGGTAGGCACTGGAAGGCATGCTCCTGCCCAGCTTCTTGTGAGGAGCATCTCTGGGGGAGGGATGGAGCCTCAGGGTCTGTCCCAGGACTCTCTGCTCCAACCCCACTGCCCTCGGGAAGCTCTGCTGCCCCACCAGCTAGGGACACACAGGGCAAGCTGCTTGACCACTCAGTGATACAGGAATAGGACTGCCCGCCTCACACAGAGCTAGTCAGGATCATGGGAACTCAAGGTATCCTTTCATGGAGATGGTTCCCTGAGCTCTGACTTATCCCCAGGGAGCAGACTGCTAACGAATGCAACGGCACATTTCCTCCAGCTCCTCTGAGCAATCCTCTCCCCCAGGCGATCACTTTGGGGGCCCTTGGCTGTCTCCTGTCCTCCCTCCACCCAACCCAGGATTGCTCACAGGCCTCACACATACAGCCTCAGGGTGGTTCCCCACTGGCCTGGTTCCTTCGTGGTCCTGCTGGCTCTCTGGGACTGGTCATGGATCTCTGGATCTCCACTGCTCTTCTCTAAGGCTAGTGAATGACAAAAGTCTGGTTAGGATGTCCTAGAGTGTTTACAAATCTCTCAGCCATGAACAAGTCTGCCCCTTCCTCAGCACCCCCTTGTTCACCTCTCTCCCTCCTCCCCTAGCTTTTGCGTTCCCCCCCTCCCCTACCTCTCTGATCCCGGCCATCCTCAACACCCAGCTGGAGCCTCACCCCCTCCAGGGAGCCCTCACTGCCTGCCAGCCCCTCACGGGTCCCCTCTCTCTTCTTCACACTCTGTCCTCAGATTCTCTCCGTGCTTTACACATCCCAAGAGATATCACCCCAGATAGAAAGGAGCACCCCAAAATACTGATTAATGGAGTAAAGCAAGCATGATGGAGTGGGCTGAGGAAGGATAAGCGTGACGATATTTAATGCTCCTGCAACACTTCCACAGAGCACTTTCACTCAACTCACCGGGTTGATCTTAAGGCCCCAGAAGCAGGGGGCACAGGCCAGCACCTCTTCTCTCCCTTGCCTTTTCCCTCACTCCTCTGACTCAAACAGCCGTGTATCTGGAGCAGTACTCTGTGCCAGGCCCTTTGTATCCCTTATCTCCTTTGCTCCTCACCACCTGAAGAGGTAGGTGGTCAGAGCATCCCCATTTTACAGATGTGGAAACTGAGGCACAGAAGGGATAAGCAACTTAACCAAGATCACTCAACTACACAGTGACACAGCCGGCTTCAAACCAAGTGTTCTGCCTCTAAAGCCTTCCCTCACGACCGGCCCCCAGCTGCAGGTAACAGCACAGCCAGCAGAGGCTACACTTGGGAGAGCCCTCCTGGGAGGAAACCCAGCAGGGCAGGAGTATACGTAGCCACTGGGAGACTAGACCAAGACAGACAGGAACCGGGCAAAAGCAGGCTGAACTAAGTGTCCTGGGCCAGCTCAGAAGACTGAGGCTGGGTGAGCAGATGACCGAAGTTGCCGGGGGTGGGGGGGGCGAGGAGCGGCCAGACCTTGGCTTCTCGGGATGAACAAAGAAGAACTGACTAGAGAGGTGGGGAAGGGGCGGGCCTCTACCTAGTGCACGAGGGGACCCACTGGGCATGGCAGAGAGCCAGCCCTGACAGCCCTTGCTGGGCACCTTCAGACTGGGCGGGGCAGGGATAGGCTGCCCCACTGTCCCACTGAGATGAGCCCTGGGCTGGCCAGGGAAGGCTGCAGAGCCAAGGCCTGTGTGAACGACTGATGGTGTGAGCGTGAGATGAGATGGGAAACAGGCCTGATGAGGGGTACAGCTGTCCACAGCCGTGGCCCTCAACCAGGGGTGATTTTGACCCCCCTGGCCCCCGGCCTGGGGCATTTGGCAATGTCTGGAGACATCTTTGTGGGAGGTGCCAACTGATGTCTGGCACGTAGAAGCCAGGGATGCTGCTCAACCTCCTACATGACGTAGGACAGACCCCTCCCCACCGACAAAAAATTACGTGGTCCAAACTGGAGACAGTGCCAAGGTTAAGAAACCCTGGTGTGCAGCAGGGCAGGTGAGAGAGGCTGAGATCCAAGCCACTCCCTGGGATGAAGCTGCCCCTACTCTGATGAAGAGGTATCTTTTCCTAACTCAGCCAGATGTAGTGTGAGGACTCACAAGAGCCTGGGGAGGGTGGGCAGGGAGGGGGTGGGGTTGGAGCCATTGTAGAGCTAGAGTGGGAGGAGAATGTACCTGCTGTCATCTAGGCTGTGAGTTGTGCAAAAAGCAATTTAAAAGAGTTGTTTAGTCTTTAATAGAGGTCAAAAAGTCAACCCACATGATTATGTCATCTCCTTGCTGGCAAAGACAGAGGTTTTAAAACACCATGACATACCCACCAGGTGAGAAATGAGATGTGCTCAAAGATCTTCATTGCAGTACTGCTTCTTATAGTAAAAGATCGGAAAATAATATATACATAAATGTCCAGCAGTGGGGGACAAGCTGGATACACAATGGAATATCCTGCAAAAGAATGAGGTCTCCAGAACAGAGTAAATGAAAAAAGCTAAGTGCACAACACTGTGGCGTGTTGTACTGCCACTAGGTGAAAGCGGAGGGGAAAGTCAACAGTGTATTGATAACTGCTTACATTTGCATAAAGCAGTGGATCTCAAACTTCACTCTGCAGAGGGCCTTGTTTTAACCATACTTACTTCAAGCAACATCAGCCTTTTTATTTTTTAATTAATTTAATTTTACTTTTTGTTTTTGGCTGTCTTGGGTCTTCGTTGCTGTGCGCGCGGGCTTTCTCTAGTTGCGGCGAGCAGGGGCTACCCTTCGTTGAGGTGCGTGGGCTTCTCATTGTGGTGGCTTCTCTTGTTGCAGAACACAGGCTCTGGGCACGTGGGCTTCAGTAGTTGTGGCGCGCGAGCTCTAGAGCGCAGGCTCAGTAGTTTTGGCGCACGGGCTCAGCTGCTCCGCGGTAAGTGGGATCTTCCCGGACCAGGGATCGAACATGTGTCCCCTGCACTGGCAGGCGGATTCTTAACCACTGTGCCACCAGGGAAGTCCCCCGGCCTTGCTTTATTTGGGGGAGGGATGTGGGGAGTGCCCCACTTTTCTTTCCCGGAGTTGAACTGCCCAGCTTTCTGGATCCTGGATCCCCACCGGCCACCCGCGCTGTAAGCCTGTAAGTGGTCTCTTTCCCTAATTACTCCAGCAAACGCAGGAGAATGTTTCCCCACCCTCAAGTGGCCGCTGAATGTGAGAAGTTCAAGGCGTTTGAAGGAATCCCGCAGGTACCGAAAAGTTGGAAACAATAAAACACCCCTCACCTCCACCGCCATCTCCTTTTCCTTCCTAGGGAAGGAAACTGAAGGTCTGGACTAGGCGGAGGCGGGCCTGGGACAACCTGGCCCTCCGACATCCCGGCCCCGCCCCGCTGAGGGGGGAGGAGCGACAGCTACGGTGGATCCTCCCGCTGGCTTTGTGCGCGCTTGCAATCCAGCTGTCGCCGCCCCACGAGCCCCTGCCCCCCGAGGGCGCACATTTCCGGGCCGCCCACCACCCGGACCGCACCGCGAGCCCAGATCTGCTCCCACCCGCTCAGTCCCGGTTCGGCCCAAGTCGCCCCTGAAATGCCGGTCGACTTTACCGGGTACTGGAAGATGCTGGCCAACGAGAATTTCGAGGAGTACCTGCGCGCGCTGGGTAAGCGCTGCCCGCCGCGCTCTGGCTGGGGCGCCCGGCCGGGCAGCTGGGGGTGGGATCCCGGCGCCCTCCCGAGCCGGCCGCCCACCCGCCTGCCTCCGCCGGCCAAGCCGCCGTCCTGAGCACCCCGACCGGGGAAGGGGCGTCTCCAGGGGTACAGCAAGTGCGAATTGGAGGACGGGGGTTATTAGTGTTCATGGTGGTCAATGTCTGATGGTTGGCTCTCGAAGTGGATCATTTCATTAGGAAAGCTGGGCTTGGCTGGCTAGCTTCAGTTTTCAAAAGGTTAGCATAAGGGTAGAAAACTTTGTTGTAAAAAAAACAAAACAAAACAAAACAAAGAAAAAAAGAAAGAAAGAGACACAGACCAGCTAGCTGCACGCAGAGGCCTTGCTAATCGAGCAGAGGACCCCGATGGTTTTCTTAGGGGAGTGGGGGTGGGAGAAGCGGGCTCCTAGGGCCCGCTACCTTGGCAACAGTTCTCTGCATTTGCCAGTCAACTCTCTGCTCCTTTCTGCCCCGGCACTCCCTGCAGATGTCAATGTGGCCTTGCGCAAAATCGCCAACTTGCTGAAGCCAGACAAAGAGATCGTGCAGGACGGCGACCACATGATCATCCGGACGCTGAGCACTTTTAGGAACTACATCATGGACTTCCAGGTCGGGGAGGAGTTTGAGGAGGATCTGACGGGCATAGACGACCGCAAGTGCATGGTGAGGCTTCGCGTACACCTGGGCATCTGTTGCCCAGGGGTCCTGACCGCAGGCAGGGCTAGTTCATCTGAGAGGGGAGCAAGCGCCTTTGTGTTCTTAGGGGTCCAAGATCTTCACATTCCCAGCCCCCAAGGTAGGCAGCTCTCGACTTATCAAGCGTACCCTCCGAAATGAAAGCTGTGGTTTGTTGAGTCTCTGCTGTGTCCCGGCATGGGTGCTCTATACACTTGCCTTCGTCTAATCCTCATAACAACCTCTGAAGGAGGTCTCAGTACGCCCATTTTACAGATGAAGAAACAGTCTCAAAGAGACGAAGCAACATGCTCAGAGTAACCCAGCTAGGGAGGGGCTGGGCAGGAATTCCAGGCAAATCTGTTGACTCTCTTCTCTGGCTGAACTGTAGGCTGGGGGAGGAAGGAGAGAAGGGAGGAAAGCAAGATGAAACACAGGCAACCCTTCTGAAGTGTAAACTTCCTACAGGACCTAGCACGAAGCCACTCTAGGAAGCAGGGGGCACCGTGACCCTGCCTTCTGACCTGCCCCTCTTCATCCCCAAAGTGGGGTGTGGCTCCTGGCCACCCCCTTCCCTACCCTGTCCTCCACTGCCCCGAGCTTCCTTTGAAGCTTGCAGCCAACAACCTACTCAGTAGGTCAGTGCCGCAGCAGCCCAGGCCAGAGGAGGCAACAGTGGGGGAAGGGAGTGAGCCCCCTGCCCCCAAGGGTGGGAAGCTGGTGACCCGGAGACCCCAATTAGCGCCACCACAGCAGCCTCCGGAAGGTCAGCCCGGGGCCTCCGTCAACATTCTTGGGGTCGCTGGGAGGTCAGGGTGCTCCGGGTCTTCCTTTCCCAGT
Source organism: Aethalodelphis obliquidens (assembly GCF_003676395.1). Classification (NCBI taxonomy): domain Eukaryota; kingdom Metazoa; phylum Chordata; class Mammalia; order Artiodactyla; family Delphinidae; genus Aethalodelphis; species Aethalodelphis obliquidens. The sequence continues at coordinate 7,012,506 of NW_020838016.1, read as the reverse complement.
CTTGGGTCCAGAGCTAGCTCACTCCCACCCCCAGGGAGCTGCTTTGCTTACTGATAAGCTTCTCCCCGACGCCTCTTCCCCTCCCCCTCCTACGCTTTACTGAGAGTCTGCTCCGTGCCCTGCACTGTGCCAGCTGTTTTCCACCACAGCCCCGTGAGGGAGGGGTTAGTAATCCCATATTTTACAATGACTGAGGCTCCCAGAGGAGATTCCAGAGACCGCACTTTGAGGCCCACACTCCCGCTCGGGGCCAGGCTCCTCTGTGGCTACCCTTTGCAGAAGCCAGGTGTCCGGGGTTTGTCAAGACTGTGGTTGAAGGAGTGCCGGTGTCTGGGGATGAGGAACCCCGGGCCAGGATGACTCACCCCCTTACTTGTTGATGCATCTGAAGGGGATCTGAGTTAGTGTCTGAGTCTGCGCTCGGAATGGTGGCGGAAGAGGGGGCGGCCGCCAGGGAGGATCCTTGGAGAGGCCACCGCGGGGACAAAACACTGCTGTTGTAGGGAAATGTCAGGTTGTGCCAGCCCACTCGTGAGGTACTTGCAGGGCACAGCAAACATCTCTATGTATTTTGGGTCACTGCCACCTGTGGAATGTGCTGGCTTGTACTTACTGGCTAATTGCCTTCGCTGTCTCATTCCCACCCTCATCCATTACTGTATGAAACATTTACTGATCACCTAGGAACACTAGTTAATATAGGCAGACCTCGGAGATATTGCAGGTTCAGCCCCAGACCCCCGCAATAAAACGAACATCACAATAAAGCAAGTGACACGAAGTTTTCTGTTTCCCAGTGCATATCAAACTTACGGTTACACTATACTGTGGTCTATTAAGTGTGCAGTAGTATTCTGTGTAAACAGCAGGGTATATACCTTAGTTAAAAACTACTTTAGGGACTTCCCTGGCGGTCCAGTAGTTTATACCCCACACCTCTAAACCAGGAGGCACGGGTTCGAGCCCTGGTCGGGGAACTAAGATCCCACAGGTGGCGCGGCCAAAAAAAAAAAAAAGAAAAACTCCTTTATAGCTAAAAAAATGCTCACCATCATCTGAGCCTTTGGCAAGTCGTAATCTTTTTGCAATAGTAATGTCAAAGATCACTGATCACAGATCACCGTAACAAATAACGAAAAAGTTTGAAATACTGCGGGAATTACCAAAATGTGACACAGAGACCCAAAGTGAGCAAATGCTGTTGGGAAGATGGTACCAACAGACTTGCTTGATGAAAGTTGCCACAAACCTTTAATTTGTAAAAAACACAATATCTTTGAAGTGCAGTAAAACGAGGTATGCCTGTACTCTTCAAGTGCTGAAGTACCTTTCGCATTTTATTCTAACTCAGTGAATCTTCACAATGCTGGTTTCAACCCCATTTTACAGATAAGAAAACCAAGGCAGGATTTCTTGTTGGGTGACCTTGGGAGGTTAAGGAAGTGGCAGAGGGAGGATTTGAATGCGGTCTGACCCAGCGGAACATGTCACAATCTCTGATGTCCAGGAACTCACAGTCTTTGTGGTAGAGACAGACGCACACACAGTCAGAACACAGTGTGATCAGTGGTGACAAAGGGAAGCTCCAGAGGAGGGCATCTTGGAAGGAATTCTGGAGGTGGTGACTTCTCCACTTACTTGTAACAAAAAAGAGGTGGGGGGCTTCCCTGGTGGCGCAGTGGTTGAGAGTCCGCCTGCCGATGCAGGGGACACGGGTTCGTGCCCCGGTCCGGGAAGATCCCACATGCCGCGGAGCGGCTGGGCCTGTGAGCCATGGCCGCTGAGCCTGCACATCCGGAGCCTGTGCTCCACAACGGGAGAGGCCACAACAGTGAGAGACCCGCATACCACAAAAAAAAAAAAAAGGGGGTGGAAGGGATGGGTTTGGACACAAAGGAAGGGGCACACGGCCCCCCTCTTTTTTTGGCCATTAAGCATTAGGACGGTGGTAGGTGAACAGATCAGGGAGCCCAGCAGCTGGGCAAACTCAATGACATTGTATGAGGACTCGTGGTCACCTTTGCTGTCCCAGGACTCAGGGCAGCCCCCTCCCAAGTATTATAGATGGCATGAGCTAACCGTGCTGTTGCCTGTTGGGAGGATGGACGGCCCTCTGCTCTGGCCTTCCCTTGGCCCTTGCACTGCAGAGAAGCCCTTCTCCTCTGCTGCCCAGCTGGAGGGGGCCACAGGGAAGAGCACGGCTGGGGGAGAGCCTAGGATAGTAGAATGATGGCAACTGTCCAGCCTCGTGCTTGTGAATGAAGGGGAGCTGCCTGCAATAGACCACATGGCCAAGGCCTGGAGGGTCCTCGGGGACCCCCCTCGGGGGGTCCTGGGCAAGGTGGTTGCCAAAGAGAGTGCACCACTACCCCTTCTGCTCCCCGTGCTCTGCAGCCACCAGCCGGGAGCAGTGGCCGGAGGAAGCCAGCTCTCAGCATCAGGTTGGCCTCATTCTAACATGTACTTCCCAGCACATTACAAGGATCTCATTGCTCGCCTGTTCTGTTCATTCCTTTCTTGGTCCTATAAGCATTTTGTGGTGCTCACTCTGTCTTTGCGGCCCTTGCATTACTAAGATGAATCGCACAAGATTCCCGCCCTCGTGGAGTTCAGTGTAGTGGGGGCAGCAGACCAAAGCAGTCACTCATACTGAGATGGTGTGTTGATGGGGAAGGACAGGCAGAGAAGGGCCCCCCGGGTCTGGGAGGTCAGGGGCTGTTCCCACAGGAAGTAGAGTCTGAGTAGTGGCTTGACGGATAGGCAGGAATTAGGCAAACAGAAAGGGGACGAGAGGAAGGCCAAGGCCAAGAGAACAGCACTTGGTAGGTGCTATTTCAGACCTGTCCCACACCAGCCCTGGGCTCAAGCCCGGGGTCACAGAGGCAGCAAGGCCTCCTGGAGCACCCAGGCCAGTGGAGGAGATAGACACAGCCTCAGGCCATTACAGCCCAGTGCAGTGATGGAAGCACAGCAGGCTAGGAGGGCAGGGATGGGGGAATGGGGGACAGGCAGTGGTCAGGGAGGGCTCCCGGGAGGAGGTGACGGCTGAGGGGGCCTTGAAGGACAAGAAAGAATTAGGGCGGATGTGGAGCGCATTTCAGGTGAAGGGAACCACGTGCACAAAGGCCCAGAGGTCAGAAAAGGCCTGGCTGGGAGGGGTTTCATCCGGGACAGAGGTGCAGTCTGCAAAGACTTCGTGTGGCCAGAGTGCAGGGTGTGGCTGGGGAAGAGGGCTGTGCTGAGGACCCAGTGGGGAGCCTGGATGTGGCCCCGACAGGCCCCAGGGAGCCTTCTGGGAGAGGCGTGGTCAGGCTGCCATCCTCCGCAAAGGGCCCGGAGGCTCAGAGAGCTCTGCTCCTGCCTCTTTCCGTGGGAACCTTATCTGTCTTCTGGAACAGCAGCCAGAGGATGAAATCTGGCCTGCAGATGTGTTTTGTTTGGCTCACGCAATGTTTGACAAATTTAAGAGCCAGTTGCCAATGATTGCCAAAGATTGTAAGATGTCATAGAAAAATCCATATTTCCGGCTGTTTGTACCCCAGTACAATCAAGACTGCTGAAAATGCTGGGTACCCTTTTATTCCTGCACCCTGTGGATGCCCAGGACACTGTCGCAGCTCCTTCTTTAAGATGGGACCTTCTCCACATTTCCACAGCCCTCCCCCCACCCTGGTACCTAAAGTCAAGGATCAAACAGCCATACGTCATTGTTTGCACCGTGTGTTCCTTAGAGCAGTGGTTCCCGAAGCTGAGACTGGCGGCGGCAGCAGCAGCAGCGTGAGAACTTGTTAGAAACACAGATTCTCCAGCCAGACCCCTGGTGGATCAGAAACTCTGGGAGCGGGGCCAGCAATCTGGGTTTCAATAAGCCCACCAGGTGGTTCTGGTGCAACTAAACCTTGAGAACCACCACTTTGGAGAAAAGAAACCTCTCTGTACCTGTGTCTCTGTAAAAAGTGGACAACACTCATGATGTTTCTTAGGCACTCAGGTGTAGAGGGCCCCATGCTGGCTTAGTTCGTCGCTGGACCCCTGTGGACACGGTAGTCCATGCCCAGAACCACCTGAAATGGCTCTGCGGTCTCTCCCCAGGCTGATGGGTGGAGGGGCTCAGATCCGTGTAGCCGGGATCGCTCAGCTCCCATTTGCAGTCTTTTCTCTTCAGGTCTTTACATGACCACAAGTAGCCGGGGCTATGGTTTTGGTAGAAGTGTATCAAGACTGGACTCAGCTTTTCTCCACCGCCTCCTGCACGCCTTTATCCATTAAAATGAAATCTCAGGCCCAGTTTGAAACCAGTATTATGTATCGAATCTAGCAGATGGAGGCTTTGGCAGGGTGGGGACCTTCCAAGAAGGAGATGCTCCTTCACTTCAAATACCGTTCCCCACGCCGGGGCCAGGGAGCCCTTCGGCACAAGGAATGATCGGGTTCCTGGTTCCCAGCTGCCCCGGCACAAGCAGCTTTTGTGGGAGAAGACGAGCCTCCGCAGGAATCCCAGCCGGGAGCCTGGCTCTGCATGGTGGGGGCAGAAGGGCCATTTGTCATCCCTGTGGACACCAGGTCAGGTTTTCCCTGGGGGAGGCAGCTATGTTCACTCAGCAGCCAGCACCTCCTCCCAGGCTGAGGCCTTGGCTTCATCTCCAGCCTTGAACTCAGGATGACCCCTTCCACAGAGCCTGCCTTCCACTTCCAGCCCTCTGTTGCTTTCTTTGTTTTCACTGTAAAAGGAAAAAGGAATTCAAATGGCACAGGAGAAAGTGGACTGAAAAGGAGAGGACCCCTTCCCTTACTTGGCCTCATTCCCACCCCCCAGAGATTATCACTGTTACTGTTTCTGGTGGATCTGTGCAGAAATCTTCCTCGAATATAGAAGCCATCCAGCCATGTAGTTATTGAGAAGGTGATTTGTCAATATTTGTATCTAAAGCCGAAAAAGACAGAAAGAGGGAGAGACAGAGAGAGAGAAAGAAAGAAGAAAGGGAGGAAGGAAGGAAGGAAGACAGAAAGAAAAAAAAATCTACCTCTTAGCACATTGTTTTCTCACTCGATGATATTTCTTAGGCATCTTTCCATATCAGCACTTACATGTTTCCTTCCCTTCCCTCCCTGACTTACTTTCCTCCCTCCATCCATTCATCTAAGTATGGTAATACATGATGTCTACCAAACTGCTATTAATGCTTTGGTGTAAATTCTTTTGCCAGCTTTCTTCTGATCCTATTCTTGATTCATTAAAGAGGTTTGTTTTTTTTTTTTTTTTTTGGTTCTTATTTTAAAAAACACGATGCCAAAGGCAGAATTCACTCCCTGGGCTGCAGAGCTGAGAATGCCATTGGATTTGGAAGCCTTCTGAGAGCCGCCCCTGCTCAGATCAGGCCCCCAGCATTTGGCAGGGTCTTTTCCAGGAAGGAAACACGGAGTCTCTTTCATGTCTTAGCTAAAGTTCTTCGACCTTTGAAATCGGTGTCAGCAGCATACTTTTGAGGATTACAAAGGGAAGAATTAAAGCAACCCAAATAAAATTCACAAGTAACTTTCAAGAATCACACTTGTTTGTTAGGTTTTGTTTTTTGTTAGGCAGGAACAAAGGAAAATAACGTGCTAAATCCTGACTGAGTGCCATGCCTGTCCCAGATGATTTCAGCACTTTTTCTCTTTTGGTCCCCACAGCAAATGCTGTTCAGTGAGTATCATGATGCCCATTTTACAGATGGGAATCTGAGGCTCCGAGTTGAGGAACCTTTTCAGCCCAAGGTCATCCAGCCAGCTGGTGGCAGAGGAAGGGTTCTAACTAGTTTATTTATAAAGCTATTACCAGGTCTCCTATGGAGCTCTGCTGTGAAGCTCTTATTGTGAGGCTCATCGCAACCTGGAGGTGAGCACAGACAGTACTGACAAGGCTTGGGGGTGTGGAGAAGGAGTGCTGGTAGTGGAGTCAGACATCTGGTTTTAAATCCTCCTCTATTACTTAGTTAACAAAGTGACCTTAAATGACTGGACCCGCTGCCTCTGTTTTCACATCTGCAAAATGGGCACCATGATTGCTGCTTCACCTGGCTCACAGCAAATTCTGAGGACCACGGTGATAGCACAGAAGACAGGGCCTGGTGAAGCCACAATACTATGTGCAATAAGTGGGCAAAGCCCTTCTGATACCCTAGACTGCAGGCAAAGCGAACTTGTGTTGGCCAGATGTTTACTGAAGAATTACAGCTGTTTGTTTTTCGGACCGTCATTGCTCCCCTTATTTGGTGGGAATGACCCCTACTTACCTGTGGGTTCTGGTGAAGCTGCAAATCCCAGTACATTGTGTCTCCTGGGATGAGCACCTTAAACCAGGGCCATGACAGTATCCCGTGGCCTGTCCCATGACTGTGCGTTTGACCTGCACTGGGCCAGTCGTACGTTTCCTGCCACCCTCCATGGCTGCATGCAGAAATCCAACAGAAGGAAAAAATAAGATGAGGCTGGTAGATAAGCAGAAATGAGAGAGAGAGAGAGAGAAACCTCAGCATCGGAGGGTTGCTGGAACTCCTGACACTTAATGCCATTCTGAGACTTTTCGTCTGTACGTGAACCAGCAAATACATGCCCTTTCTTTCCCCTGAAACTATTTGAACTGGTTTCCTGTCACTTGCACCTAAAAACATCCTATGACATACAGAGCCCACAGATCATAGGTTAAAAACCACGTAAGTAGTTAAAGCAGTAGTTCTCAGACTTGAACTTGCCCCACATCCAGAGTTTCTGATTCAGAAGGTCTAGAGTAGGGACCAAGAACTTTTCTAACAAGTTCCTGACTAATGCTGATGCCGGGGGTTCAAAGATCGTGCTTGTGATAACTACTAAGAAAGAGAAATGAGGAAGTGGGCTGGCCCACACCCGGGTTCCAGTGATATTCTCATCATGATTCAGTGTAATAAGCCTGTGCTGGGGTTAAGGGTGCCCAGTTATGGGGGATGAATGAGAGTGAAGGGATGCAGTCCCTGTGGATGGAGTCTGCCTGGGGACACCAAACTTGCAGCAGCCCATGAATAAGTGATACCAGTAGTGTGTTCAGCTGGACAAGCGTGGGATACAGCAGAGCAACGGGGAGCCTTGGCTTTGAGATGAACCTGGATTTGAATCCTGGGTCCACTCTCCAACTGTGTTTCCTTGGGGAAGGTACTCTATCCCTCTGGACTTCAGTGTCCTCATTTGTGAAAAGGAGCCAGAGGTAGCACCACTGATGGGATGTTGTGAAAATTAAATGTGGTGATGAATTATTTCAAATTTCTATTGCTATGTAACAAACCACTTCAAAACTTAGTGCTCCGAAACTCCGAAACAATAACAGTTGTTTATTTTCTTCATGAATCTGCAGTTAGGGCAGGGCTCAAAGGGGATGACTTGTCCCTGCGGCATGCCATGTCCGTGAGGTGTTGGAGGGTCCACTTTCCAGATGGCTCACTCATACTCACTCTCTACTGGCTGATTGAGCTTCCTTACAACATGGCAGCTGGGTTCTAAGAACGAGAGGGCCAAGAGAACAAGGCAGAGTGTATGACATTCTTATAATCTACTTAGCCTCTGAAGTCATATAGCAAGGATTTTGCCATACTCTGTTGGTTGAAGCAGTCACAAAGGCCCACCCGTCTTCCCAAGGAAGGGGACATGGACTCCACATCTCAGTGGGGGAGCACGTCGGGTGGAAGATACTTTAGAAAAGTTCAGTGTGCTCTATGCAAACTAAGCTGTGACCACAGTGCCTGATGTCCAGTGAGTACACAGTGGGAGTTGGAATATTATTCTCTGGCTGAAGTTTGCAGGTCTGTCAGGGCTGGGCTCTCGTTTCTGGCTGGTCTCAAGTAGCAGCAGAGCCCACAAGGACTCCGTGGGGGTGGGAGAAGGTATGTGGTGCCTGGAGCTGGGCCTCTGCAGGCAGGGTGGGAACTCCACCTCCCTGGGCTGCCTGCCACCCAAGGCAGGCCCTGCAGGGAGGCTGGCGTGTGAGTTGAAGGGGGAAAGGATGGCCTCAGAGTGTTGGGAGTGGCGCAGGCCTTCACCTTCAGCCCTGCACCCACCTCCAAAAGTACTTGATATATGTTATGTATTCAGCCCTCCAACAATCCTAGCACAGAGGGGCTACTCTCCCATTTAACAGACAGGGACCTGAGGTCCTGCCAGGGTCGCACTCCCAGTTAACTACAGCCCAGGGACTGAACTTCACATCTCTCTGACCCCCAACTTTGTGTGGTTTACAGAACAGGCTGCCTTCTGCTGGTGTCCCTAAGTGCCCAGGAACCACAGGCCATTAGAGTGACTGTGGGTTTTTAATTCCATAGACCACTAGGTAGCCATGAAAGTGATCACTGTGAAGATAAATGGAAAGTGTTTATGGGCAATCAGTCCACAAGTTCCATAGATTCTGCTTCTTAATCTCTCTCTCCCCTTTCCCCATCTTCTGAATATCTCTCGCCTGTAATAATAATAACAGTTAGTGTCTCTCATGCTTACTGCGTGCCAGGCTTGGCGCTGCTGGCCGAGATCTGCGGCTTCCGGGCTGAGGGCAGCTGTTCCTGGCCCTCCTCTAAGCTCTTACTTGTTCACAGCCCATCTCCCTCTGAGGCAAGACCTGGCAGTCCGGCTGTGTCATAACCGGTTCAGTCCATGAACCAGACTGTCATCTTTGGAATCCTATCTCTGCCACTTACAAACTGGGTGGCATTAAGCAAGTTACTTCACCTCCCTGTGCCTTCACTTGTCTGTGAGATGGGGGTTATTATCAAGTAAGGGATCTACTTCACAAGCTACTTCACGATGAGGATTAGACGCAAGAAAGCCTGCAGTCAACTGCTCCATCAATCCGAGCTGTTATTAGTAATTCTCTCGCCGTGTAAACCGTGTGCTCCAGAAGACAAATTCTGGAGGTGGCGATGTGTGAAGGGACACCTGGCCATCCAGGGAAGAGCTAGCGGGGTTACATGTGCAGAGGCTGGCCTGAAAGGGCACTTGCCTCTCCACCCTGATGGAGGACGGTGCGGGGCAGTGGGGTGGGCCGCAAGGCCAAGAGCAGAGGGGAAACCAGTGCTTACTGAGAGTCCAGAGCTGCAACAGGTCCTTGCAACCCCTTGTTTCATTTCATCCTGGTGGCTCTGTTCTGTGGCGGGACTCATTAGCCCCATTTTGCAGATGAAAAAATGGAGGCTCAAAAGGTAAATTGCTGGGGTGACCCAGCTAGAAAGAGGTGGGGATGGATTGGAGCTCAGGCCCGCCTCTATCCAAGGCCATCTTCAGGTCCCTCCTGAACGCCCAGCTCAGTCAGGCAAGCTGCTGTCTGCTGGCCAGACGAGCCCCACAGCCTGCCAGGTTCAATGGCAGTGGCATCCAGGGCAGCAAGATGTTCATGTGGGAGCAGTAGGCAGGACATGGGTTCAGAGCTGGGGAGAAGGGGGTTGAAACCATGACTCATGCTCTTCCTGGCGTGATGACTAAGCACTCCAGGCCTCAGAAACTCGGGGCCAATGTCACTCCAGTGGTTAACTTGTGTATATAAGACTAATCTATGGAAGAAGAAACATACGCCTGGGATATTTTGTCATTTAAAAAAAGGTGTAAATTACAAGAGTACCCCTAGAATGTTTTCTGCCAACAGAATCATTCATTCTGTTGATTCAACAAGTGGTAATGTGCATTTTCTCTGCCATAGATTCTAAGGTAGGGGCTGGTATCCTACAGTGAATAAAAGGATTCCAGAGCCCAGAGAACTCTTGGTCAAGAGATCCTGACCTGCTCACTCTTCCCTGGTTACTGAGCAACCATCTTTTATCTTCTGGGAACTGTTTGTTTCTGTTCGCCTTGAAAGATAAAAGATAGGGGCCAGAGGCTCTCGTGGAAGAGATGAGGCCTTGGGTGGGCTCTGCCCTCCTGAGCCCCTCTGAGCACCTTCTGGCAGGACGGCCCCTCCTTTATTCCACCCCCACTGCAGGTGAACCTGAGAATAGGCCGATTTCTTACACTTGCCCAAGCAGCAAAACCAGCTCCGCCCGCCAGCTGAGCAAATATTTGGATTTTCCATTGTACCAGGTTTGGCCGGTTGGAGCCACATCGGTGTGAAGTGAGGAAGAAGAGATGCTGGTAACTTCTAGGGGCGGAGGTGCAGGATCACACTCCCTGGGGAGTGTCCAGCCTGGCAAAGCCCATTCAGAAGCCTCACTCATGCAGCCCCTGACCTCCCTGCATCTGTGCAGGCTGTCCCCTCTGCCTGGGATTCCCTCGTTCCTCTTTTCCAGTTTCTACTTCTTCACCTAACTCTCTTGATGTGTTTTGGTGTCGGTTCCAGCGTTACCTCCTCCGGGAAGCCTTCCCTGATGGACCTCTGTCTCTACTTCAGAGGCGGACGAGGTGCCTTCCCACTTCCAAAATCACCATCACCTGCCTCTACCCAGCACTTGCCGTTTTGCTGGAATTCTCTGTCTGCTTGTCTTCAATAGTCTGTGAGCTCTTGAGAACAGAATCCTCACCTTCCCTGCCTCTATTTCTAGCACACGAGGCTGGTGTGCAGGTGTGGCACCCGCATTTGCTGAATGATGCTTCCTTACGCAGAACCATGATGCAAAGTCTTACTGCTCATTCAAGGGTCAGCTTAGACCAGGGAACCGCAGAGCCCAGTAGCCAAGAGCATGGGCTGTAGAGTCAAACCTCATCTCTGTACTTCATGGCTGGGTGACCTTAAAGCCTCAGTCTCCACATCTGTAAAATGGGGAGAAGCATAACTGCTCCAGGAGGTTTAAAGAATCAACTTGATATGACCCACGCTTTAATACCCTGCCCAGCACATAGTAAGTGTCAAATAGATGATTTTAGGGTGATGACGGTGATGGTGATAATGACAGTGCTGTTATTACTTACACCGGGAAGTACCCAGCACACCACACACAGGTGCTGTTGATGCCAGTTTACATGCGTGTCTTCCCTCCAGCCTGAGCTGCTCCACGGCAGAGCTTGGGTCCAGCCCAGCCTTAGGGCCACCCTCAGTGCTGGGCCCCTGCAATGACCGAGCCCAGTCCCACAGGATCCCTGTGACCTTCTCCAGCCTCACTTCCCCCCCACCCCCCGCATCCAGAACCTTGGCCTCATGGGGCCTTGAGCTCTCTGATGGTTTGTTGTTTTAAAATTAAGCCTGGGCGCTTTCTGGAATATTTAAGGAATTTAAAATATTTCATGTCAACATGAGTCTTAACATTTTATCATTTAGTTTGTCCTAAGAATCGTGTTATCATTTGCTGTCCGCTTCTTCATGGTGTTGGAATCACATTTGCCCATGCGCACGAAGGCCTGCTGTGGCTTTACTGGTCTGTAGCTGTTGCTTCTAATGGCTTTTATGTGCCTAGTTACTCGTTCGTGTTTTAAGGCCTCATTAATCTAGTTGTAATATGCTTACAGAATGAATCGGCTTTTCCCCCGAATGTGCTGATTTTAGGTCATTGCCATTCCCCTGGGAAAGGATCAGAGGCTCACCCAACCTGACCTCCCAGGCAGGGCAGCTCATGGACTCAGCCACAAAGAACTGGGTTCAAATGATGGCTCAAGCCCTAACCCCAAGGAGGCTTGGGCTGGTTACTTAACAAGCCTAATTTTGATTGGCTCTAAATCTTGAGGTGGAAAGCCCCCAGCACCATACCCGGCACTTGGCAGGTCCTCAGTTACCTTCCCTGCCCTTCCCGCCCACCCACGTATTTCACAGGCACCGGAGACTGAGAACCTTCTCGTTATTCCAGAAACCCTCAAAGGGTGAAGCACACTGTAACATCAAACTCCAGGAGGAATGGCCAGTTTGTATCTTTTAGCGATTCACGTCATGCTAGAAAGTGTCTATCACTGTCTGGTTTTTCAATTTTCCCCTTAAATTTGAAGAGCACAGGCTTGGGAGTCAGACCTGGGTCAGTCCTGGCTCTGCCCTTTGCAAGGAGAACCACCATGGACAAGACCTCCCCTCTGAGGACCTGGCTCTGGAACCACAGAGACAGTAAGGTCCAGTCCCAGCCCTCTGGGAAGCGGCTCTGTAAGCAGAGTCCTCCCAGAGCTGGGCGGGCGAGTTGTGGGGACCGCTGATCCATTTTCCCCCTGCTCATGAGAGTGGATGTTTGGGGCACGCGGGAGCTTTAAGGAACGTCACAAATTCTTGGCAGCCAAGTTGAATCCCACTGTTTGTGGTTCATGCCAGGTCACTGCCAAGAGATGGGTCCATTTAGTGGGAATGGTCTGTCACTCCCAGTATAGGTCACTCATACAGGGTGAGGGGCCTCGAGGCTTCCCTGGAGCCAGCTTCCCCAGGCTGCCTGCGGGAGCTGAGTTTTCTATGTCACCCCAGGGCCAGCTCGAGTTTCTAAGTGGTCAGGGGAGCTGGATAACAGCTTTTGAAGTGACAGTCCCCTGTCAGAGTAATACAAAGCTGTCTTCACTCACCTTTTGGTGCATGTATCTCCGGGAGAGCTGCTGACAAGGCCAAAGTGTTGGAGGTTATTCGTTTTTAATAGAAAAGTGAGACCGGCTTTGCTTTAGAACCAGCTGCCCTGGGCACCAGCTCTTTTGCAGACTTCAGATGGTCTAGGCGGTGAGAATGACCGTTGGGAGGGGAGTTGAAGGTGGCCATACTTTCCCCTTGTTCTTGGGTTTGTCTGGGCTTCGTTTCCAAGATGGAGTTCCCAGAAGTGGGGTGCTGGGCAGCTCTGCCTATCCCCGTGGTTGGTACCATGCCCACCTCAGCCCGCACTGGCATCTGCCTTCCTGTGTCACTTGAAAAGCACCAGAAACATCTTCTTGCCTGAAACTCCCCCACTAGACCCTGATTAAATGGATTAAGCAATGGTGAGTGTCCAAGCTGGGCCACTGAATTGAATGACCTCTTAAGGACCCTTTCAGATCTGCACTCACAGGGCAAGCTGAGCCTCGTCCCAGACTTTGCCTGGTGTGGCAGAGGTGGCCGCTCACCACAGAGGGAGGTCACAGAAGGAGTCCTCGTTATCAGAAGCTATGTTTTGTGTCACAAGAAAACAAGTGACCCTTGTTTGCTACATCCCCCTCCCAACGTTCGTTCTTTTGCTTCTTTCCTCTCATTTGTTTGTAGGTGATGGTCCTCCTCCCTGACTCCCCGCCCCCCTTTTCTGTTCTTAGGACAAATCTGATCCTCTGGGACATGGCTGGCTTATTCCCACAGGGTACAAAGCTTAGAAAGGAAAATCCATGCCCACCCCATGTGAACATGGAACAGCAACGTGGGAGAACTAAATCGCATTTTCAGAGCCATCGCGGCTGTCAGTGGGGAGTCTCCAAATAGATCTTCTGCTTAAACAAAAACTAATTAAATTTTAGGGGAAGCGGACATCGCAGGGCTCCTGGGCACCCGGCTCAGCAAGCAGCCCCTGCAGGGTCTCCTCCTGGATCCAAGTCTCCTGGAAAAGAAGGAGCTCCTGAAACATTTAGCCATGGTGAATGGCTTGTCCGTCACTTCTTCACAAATCTCCAACTTAGAAAAGAAAGGCTCTAGTTATTGTTCAGCTTCTACAGGCAAATCCCCCCCCCCCTGCCTTATCTAAGCTCTGGATATCGTGATTACCATGACCTCGGGCCCCCTGTGCCAGCCCTATGCATTTCATGTCTATTTTCTCTCCTCCTCCGCATACACTGGTAAAGTAGGTCTTGCAGTTATCCAAAGCCACATAACAAACCACCGCAAAACGTGATACGTTAAAACAGCCACCACGTGCTCTCAGGATGCTGTAGGTTGATTCAGTGTCCACGGCTCCGTGTGACTACCTTCAGCTAAAGGCTCGGTTGGGGCGACCAACAGACTGTCACAGCCTCTGGCAGTGACTGCTTTCTCATCGTCTGGGGCTTATCATGTGGGCTTTCACTCTAATAGAATAGCCTTCACTTCCTTAAAGCACAGCAGCTCGGTTCCAAGAGACGAGGGTCCCGAGAGGACGAGCCCCCAGCGCACAAGGGCTTTTGAAGGCGCCTGTTACCCCACGCTGGCTGCTGTCCTGTTGGCCAGAACGAGTCGCGAAGCCAAGGCCAGAATCAATGTGGGCGGGGCCTCACAAGGGCGTGAATGTCATGTGACCCATTGGGAGCCCCGGTGGAACAGTCTGCCATAGCAGGTACCATGAATCCCCCTCTTGTAGATGAGGGCACTGAGGCTCAGGTCATTCCACACAGTTAGGGACAGAGGACCCAGGTCTGTTGACGATGCTGACAACACTGGGTCAACCTGATACAGGGTGGGAGGGCGGCAGGTACCTGAAGCCCAGGGTAAATTACAGCTGAGCTTCCCAGAGGACAGCCCGGCAGACTCCCTGGCCCACTGGGGAGTGTTCCACCCAGCAGATCAGAGCCATGGGGCTATGTGAGGGCGCAGGCAGCATTGGGGGGCATTGAAAACATGCTCCAGGCCACAGTCCCAGTTACAGTCTGGCGCTATGACCCTGTCTACCCCCCAGCCTTGTACTTGCCCCTCCTTCAGCACTGGCCTGCTTGTCGTTATTCAGTCTGTTTGGGATGCCTTCCCGCTTTAAAAACCTAGCTGTGTTTCCTCTGAGAATGAGGGGCCCTCCTGGGCACTGCAGCCCCTGTGCTTCCCCTGATGGGGAAGCCGTAACTGCCTGGCACTCCTCTGTCTGCCTGTCTCTTCAGTGATCTCTTAGCCCAGGGGTCTTCAGGACACATCTCTGGCTCCCAGCACCCCACACCCAGCAATGGTTGGGCTAAACTGAAGTGTGTTCCTCCCGGGGGCTGCTCAGTCTTAGCATAATGCCCATGTTTTCTCTGCACCCCCCAAAAACTGAGCAGACATCAGCTGGGTGCATAGCCTGGCCTGGGAAACAAGGGGGCACTGAGTCACGCAAGGCCCATGTTCCAGCCCAAATTGTTTTCCTCATTAGCTGGGTGACACCGAGAAAGTCACCTAACCTCTCTGAGCTCAGCCTCCTCTGTATATCCAATACAGACGAGAATAGTCTCTTTTCTGTCCCACTCACTCTGGGTCAAGGGTCAGCGGGAACTCGGGGCTTGAGAAAGCGCCTGCTCTGGACACTGACATAGCATTGGTGCATTAAGGATCCCTCTCTTTGAGGGTCTGATTTGTTGGGCTCTAAGAAAGGGTTCTCTACGCTCAAAGAGCCTTCCACTCCCTGAACCCCTCGATCTATCATGAAGCCTGAAATTGCACGATCCATCATTCTTTTGGTGAGGTATTTTGATTATCTATATCCAAACGGTCCTTGTTAAAAGATGCCAAATGAATCCGAAAGTGTAACATGTTAGCACAGGAGCAAAGCCTGCTTTACTGGGTTTTTTTAAATTAAATTAAATTTTTTTAATATACAGCAGGGTCTTACTAGTTATCTATTTTGTACATGTAAGTGTATATATGTCAATCCCAATCTCCCTAGCCTGCCTTACTATTTTTTTTTTAATTTATTTTTGTCTGTGTTGGGTCTTCGTTGCTGCACGCGGGCTTCTATTGCTGCGGTGAGTGGGGACTACTCTTCGTCGCAGTAAGCAGGCTTTTCGTTGTGATGGCTTCTCTTGTTGCAGAGCACAGGCTCTAGGTGCACAGGCTTCAGTAGTTGTGGCACGTGGGCTCAGTAGTTGTGGCTCCTGGCGTCTAGAGTGTGGGCTCAGTAGTTGTGGTGCACAGACTTAGCTGCTCCACGGCATGTGAGATCTTACCAGACCAGGGCTCGAACCCATGTCCCCTGCATTGGCAGGCAGATTCTTAACCACTGCACCACCAGGGAAGCACCTAACCTGCTTTACTATTAATGAACATCTCTTTCATGCTCATTCTCTGACATTGACATTGGAAGGGAAGCAGGTGTGAGCCTTTTGGAGATCAAGGTGGTGATCCTTATCAAAAGCCTTAAAAATACGCTCACTCTTTCATGCGACAATTTTTCCTCTGGAAATTTATTCTAAAGAAACGTTGTGCTCAAAACTGTATACAAGGAAGTCTTCTTTGTAGTAGCACAGAATTATAAATAACCTAAGAGTCCAAGAATGGGTAATGGGCTAAATAAGTATGTATGTACAATGAAATACTACCAGGATTGTCCTCATGGGCCTGTGACCAGTGCAGTCCCAGAGGCTTCTGTGCCCAGAAGGGCCCCTCACTTGGTTTAATGCTCTGCTGTCACTGTCTTAAAATTCTTAATCGTTTTTTAAAAAGGAGGCTTCATTTTCATTTTGTGCTAGGTGGGCACTACAAATTACATAGCCATTTCCTAAATATTATATAACAATTAAAATAATGCTTATGAAGAATATCTGTTGAAGTGGAAAATTGCTTCTATTAAGTGAAGAAACTAGAGTGCAAAGCCATAAATGATGCAATCCGAACTTTTTAAAAACAAAAATATGTGTGTGCGTGTGTGTGTATACCAGGGTAGACTTCTGGATTAAACTCATGAAGAGAAGCTCAGTTGATGAGGAGGCCAAGTGTTCTTACGAGCTCCTTGAAGTTGAGGACCGTCTGATTTCAGTCCCCACCTCCCTTCACAGTCTGGGCATGGACAAGGCACCCAGTGAATGGGCATCTTGTCGGTGGCCTGAGGTCGTTAGTGGCCTTTACCCTCGACCCACCTCGTCAGACATTCACTTCATTCTGTCCTGACTTGGAGGTGGGACCTTCTTTCTGGCTTGGGGCTGGACATGTGCCCCGAGTGATCTGTGCACCAGGGAGAGGAACCGCCTGCCCCCCACCAGATCCTCCTGTGCCCCTCTCCCTTTGGGCTCCAGGAGCAGAGGGCAGATTGATGCCTGTGCAGAGCTGGGGGCACACTGGCTCCACCTGTCCCCCTTGTGCCCGCCTCTCATTGCATTCTTCATCCCAACAGTAGAGGGCGGTAGAGATCCACAAGCTCAGGCGTGAGACTGGGGGTTGGGGAGGAAGGGGGAGGTGGTGCTCCCTAGGGAGAGGCCCACTCACTCCACACCCATTTCCCAGATTCCTCTTTCTCTCCTAAATCTTTATCAGGCTCTAGCTGCCTGTTCTCTCAGCTGAGCATGGCAGGAACAGAAGAATCCTAGAACCTTACCTCTGTAAAGCCAAGGCCTCTGAGTTCATGGCCTCTGACACCTCACATGACAGATGGGGGGGTGCCCAGAGAAGTGATGGACTTGCTCAGAGCCACACAGTGAAGGGGCAAATGGGGTTCTAACTTCTACAGGGGGAGGCGGGGCCCATGTGGATGGGAGGTGGGTAGCTGCAGATATGGGAGATGCCCACTGCACACAGGTCCCAGTCTAGACCTGTGTGAGCTCCTGGACCATCTCCCCTCTACATTCCGGCACTTCGAGCCCTGTATTTCTGGGTGGGTCCATGTGCACAGGCTGGGCCTCCTCCTGCTGTCTGTCTGCCCTTCAGCACGCCCAGTACTTGGCGGGGCACGCGGGGCTCAGGGAAGATGTGAGCGCTCAAAGGTGGGGCCGGAGGCAGGGGTGGAGGCCAGACGGGCGGGCAGACCGGGGGCTTCCTCCTCTTTCCCTCACGGTCCCCTGGAATGTGGAACCTGCCTGCGGAGCTTCCTGAGCACGCCCCGCGCTGTTCAGTCTCTGTGCCTTCGTCTGGTCGTGGTCCGCGGAGAAACGCTCTCTCCCAGCGCCTGCTTGTCTCTGCTTCCACTTCGCTCTCCTGTCTTTCAAAGCCCAGCCTGGTGCCTTCTCCTGCCAGCGCCTCCCTTCCCTGAGTCTCCTCTGGGCTCCCGCAGCCTCTGGTCTGTAACTCTGGTGACGCTGGGCACCTAGGGAGGCAGCGTAGTCCAGCGGGGAGGGGAACCTCTGAACATCACAGATCCGTGTTCTGATCTCGCTCTGCCATTGACACCTGGGGGGATTTGGCAAGTACCGTAGCCTGATCTGTAGAGCAGAGATGCTAGCCCATGCTCCACGTGGACAGTCATGAGGATCCAGTCAGCGCCGAGAGTGCCTGGAAGAGCTGCCGTTTGTACCCGCAGAGGGTGATGTATATCTAAGGTCGTTCTCCAGGCAGTGAAAAGGTGTTTGAGGCGGGTGGGGGGCCTCTTTTTTGGTGTCCCAAGACCTTGCAAAGGTTGAAACAGTGAATGAATGAATGAATGAATGTCTGGGGATGAGCAGGATATTCTAAGAAGTCTACCTCTCACCACCGACATGCAGGCCAGCAGCCCTCACGCACCCCCAAACCCCGTGTGCGCTCAACCCTCAGAAACCCCTCCTCCCTTCCCAGCCCCATTCTCAGCCTTTGCACTGACAGCTCCCGCCCCAGTGACTTTTTCTCCCCTAATTATCCATTTAAATGAAATTTATGAAGGTTTTTGTGAATTTTAAAACCGATTTGCGGGCTTCCCTGGTGGCACAGTGGTTGAGAGTCCGCCTGGCGATGCAGGGGACACGGGTTCGTGCCCCGGTCCGGGAAGATCCCACATGCCGCGGAGCGGCTGGGCCCGTGAGCCATGGCTGCTGAGCCTGCGTGTCCGGAGCCTGTTGCTCCACGACGGGAGAGGCCACAGCAGTGAGAGGCCCGCGTACGGAAAAAAAAAAAAAAAACAAAAAAAAACCCAATTTGCCTGCTTTAATAAGAGCACGTGATGGACAAGGAGTATGAGGCTGCAGATTTTCTGAAATGAAATTGACTTGAGCGCACCCTGGAGTCTCAAGGTTGGGGCTGCCCCTCCCCCAGCGCCCAGGGGCTGCTGGCTCCAGACTGACAACTGTGGTTTTTGGCTCCGCAGACCACGGTGAGCTGGGACGGGGACAAGCTCGAGTGTGTGCAGAAGGGCGAGAAGGAGGGACGTGGCTGGACCCAGTGGATTGAGGGTGACGAGCTGCACCTGGTAGGTTCCGGGGTTACGGGGGTAGGTAAGCCAAGCTGGGCCCCAGAGGCCCTGGTCATGTTGGGGTCTGGATGGACTTTGGAAGTATGCGCCATGGGTGGACCTTGGTTCTGCTCTGAAGCTTCACTTCCAAGGCCCTGGGGAAGATGCTTGAGTGACTTTAAAAACTGAGCAATGTGTTTTCAAGGTCTAGGCTGACCCACTTGTCCAATCAGAGGGAGGAGGTGAGGAGATGCATCTGCTAAGCATGAGATGTGGAGCATTCTGTATCTCTTTCCATTGTCTCAGCAGCCCGATGGGCCAGGTACTGTTAAGGTTCTTATTTTGGAGATGAGGACACAGAGGCTCACATCCAAGTAACACAGCCAGAAGATAGCAGAAATTACATTTGCTCCCAAATGATACCTGTTTTCACCATGTCAGATTGTGGCTAGCCAGAGCCAGGCGAGTTCTCTAAGCTTCTCAAGACATGATCTTGTTACCTGAAAATTGGGTTCACCTCTTGGTGGGTGTCGAGCCAAAAGATACAACCGAGCCAGCGATCCGGAGAAGGAAGGGTTTATTACTTGGATCAAGTGAGGAGAACACCGGGGACCTTTCCCAAAGCTGTGTCTCCCTGAACAGCAAAATTGGGGAAGTTTTAAACCAAGGGCACATGTGTATTCATGAAGGGGCTTGAGCAGAGGAGAATTCAGCATTGAAATGGGGCAAAGGTCAACAGAGTCCAAGCTTTTTTTTTTTTTTTTTTTTTTTGCGGTATGCGGGCCTCTCACTGTTGTGGCCTCTCCCGTTGCGGAGCACAGGCTCCAGACGCGCAGGCTCAGCGGCCATGTCTCACAGGCGCAGCCGCTCCGCGGCATGTGGGATCTTCCCGGACCGGGGCACGAACCTGTGTCCCCTGCATCGGCAGGCGGACTCTCAACCACTGCGCCACCAGGGAAGCCCCAAGCTTTAATTGATTGAAGTCTTGAGGGTCAGAAAAGGTCCACATCATAATCCCATCCTCCACCTGGGTGGAGGCCTTAGTTCCCGAGGAGCTCAAAGCTGGTTCTGTGTATTCCTTGAGGAAGAACCAAGCCTCTGTTTTATCACTGAACTGTGATAAACTGTGATAAACAAGTCCCTGAACTTGACTGCTTTTCCTTGGTTCCTGCATTTCTTCACTTCCCTTAAGATCAGTAATTACTGAGACCTGTTCAAGGGCAAGCACTGTAGCCAGGCTTAGATCACAAAATGGCTCAGGCCAAAAATGGCTTCTTTATGTCCGGGCACTCCCTACCCTATCTGCTTACAATCTCTACAATCTAGGTTGGAGGAGGAGAAGCCTTTCTCGGCTCAGGTGTGGGCCCCACTCACCCTGTCCTCCAGCCTTGGGATCGCTCGTCAAAGCCACTTCTACTCTATCCATTGTCTGGAAAAAGCACATCCAAATCCAGAGTAGGGGCCTTAGCCTCTGGGGGGCTAAAAATAACACCTGCCGTCTGAGCAGAGACCTCCTGTCATTCCTTCTGCCACCTTGGAACTCCCCAGCTACTTTCCTTCTGAGAAAGGAGCCTCCTCCAGGTGACCTGGGGTCTATTCTGACTCACAGCGTACTTTTGGGGAGGTGCCTTCCTTCCCTCAACCTCATCTGCAAAACGCCATCCTAGTCCATAGGGCTCCTGCCAAGGTCAGGGTCTGCAGGAGCTTTGGGACATGTGAGCGCTGAGAGGAGACACATCATATTCAGAGGCAGCGTCGGCTCGTGTAGAGCCTGGGCTGCAATGTCTGACCTTGAGCCTTTCTCCCTCCTGGGCCTCTGTTTCCTCAACTGCAGAGCAATGAGGGTAGGTTATGTGATCTCCACTGGCCCTGTCAGCTCAGTAGTTCTGTGGCTTTTTGCCAGAGGTTGCAAAGTGCAGGCCACAGGCCTCTTTTATTTGGCCATCCGTGCGCTTCAAATTTCTTCAGCCAGTAATTTAAAAATTGGGAGATGTCACATAAATATTCAGATTTCTAGACTCCTACCAAAACAAACAAACAAAAAGCTTCGCAGGTGTGGCGACACTGTGCTGTCATTCTTGCTGGCAACACTCAGCAGGGGTTGCCCTGGAGGCAGAGCATGGACTTTCTTAGCTGCATTTAGCACTACCCTGGAGCTTTTAAAAATAGCAATTCCAGGACCTCACCCTCTGAGATACTGATACCAGTCTAGCCTAGAACCCAGGCATTTCTCAAACTCCCCCAGTAACTCTAATCTGCAGCTGAAGCTTGGAACCACCACGCTGGTTTGCAACCCTGGTCTGCAGTGACCCCTTTGGGGGTTGAGCCTTGTGTCTGGCCCTGATTTCTTGCAGCCCTGCACACAGACTCTGACCTGGGCTCAGGCCTGACGTTCTTAAAGCCTTTGGCTTGTCGAGGGTAGTAGACGGAGGGAGGCATCTGAGAGTCCTGTCAGTCAGCTCTGAGCCGCATCTGTCTCCAGCCAGCTCTGTCTATAGTGCATAGCCAAGACCGATGTCCACTGATCCAGTTCAACTGACTCGCCAAGGAATTGTCTAGTTCAGACCAGCTCTTGGGGAGAAATAGCAGTCACGGAGTATTTTCCAAGTCCCTGCCCCTGGATCCTCTGAGCCCCAAGTGTGACCTTGCTTTGGCCAATAACAAGAATCTGTTTTTGTTTCAGGAGATGAGAGTGCAGGGTGTGGTCTGCAAGCAAGTATTCAAAAAGGTGAACTGAAGCCTGAACAAACCTTAGTCTCGAGGAATGAGTGGCATGGAAGGGGGGGGGCAGAGTCCCCCTCTCTGCTCAGCATGGGGCAGAGAGCCAGCCTGCATCTGTTAGCAGAGTCTGTCTCTCCCGGCTTTGTCTCTTTCCCTTTTCTTCAAACGAAGCCATCCCAATAAAAGTGGTCTCTGCTCGATATGTCTATTTTGGAAAAGCTTTGAAACGCCACTGTGCTCACATTTTCTCCGAAGGCTTCTGAAGCTGTGCTCTTGACGCCAGCCCTGAGGAGATGGGAGAGATTCAGCCACACGCCTGCAGATTTGGTCCTGATGTTACACCTGTACGGTCTCTCTCCAGGGCACAGGCCTGGGTCCCGGGTCTGTGGCCTGACATTCAGTCATCTATGTTTTAAGTACCTACCATATCATATGTCCAGTCAGGGCCCAGGTGTAGTGAGTGCCGGAAGCAGGCCAGGATGCCCTCTACCTCGGAGCTTAGAGCCTTGTTAAGGTCAGACCAGCAGTGACTTCATGACTGCACTTACAAGTGTACAAGAGATGCTCCAAAAGTTGTTTGTAAGCGAAATGGAACTGGATAGAATTTTAAACTCAAAGCTGGAATGAGGTGAACATTAATGAAAGACAATTGCCAATTGGATTTAATTTCAGAGATGTCATGAATACACACCTCATCACCCCAAAACCATCCGCACCCCATCTATGGGCTTATGTAAAGCCTTCCTCTTCACTGTTACGGATGAGGCATAACTTGCCAATCCCCCTGGAAGAAGAAAAGCAGCCTCATGTTCTCACTAAAGTGTAAATGACTGCTAGCTGTGCCTTTGCATAAAGAAATGGGGACACTGAGCGAGGAGGGGGGACACCATGGGTAGGAAGAACGACTGGGAAAGGAAAGACTCACGTTGGGGACCCTGAACACCAAACCTGCCCAGGCTGGGCCCTGCCCTTTGGGAAGAGCGCTGGGTTAGGAGTCAGATGTGCCGGGATGGAATCCCAACACCACCACTCACAGGGCTGCCACACCGCTCTGGACCTCACGTCTCTAGTCAGAAACTCACAGTAATAATCCCGCTCCCTTCCTACACGGATAGGTTCGTGAAGCTTGTCATGCATATGAAACTTGTAGGCTGCCCAGTGCTAAATCAGTGGCTCTCAGACTTAGCTAAATCTTAGAACTACCTGGGGAGCTTTTAAAATTCCGTGGACCCAGGCCGCTACCCGGGACCAATTACATCAGAATGTCTTAAGGTGGGACCCAGGCATCAGGGTTTTTTTTCCAAGCTCCCCAGGTGATTCTAGTATGCCACTGGAGGTGAGAATCACTGCCCTAGACCAGTGTTTCTAACCTGGGGGTAATCCAGCCCCCGCCCAGGGGCATTTGGCAAAGTCTGGCGATATCCTTGATTTCACACCTTGGGCTGGGGCGTGGCACTCCTGGCATCTAGTTGGGTAGCGGCCAGGGATGCAGCTAAATAGCCTTCAATGCCCAGGACAGCTCCCACCACAAAGAATCATCCAGCCCCGTATGTCAAGGTTGAGAAACCCTGCCCTAGACAAACATAAGAAATGTTTAAACTTTTTGATTACCGAGGTCATTTCCCTAGCCTACACCAAGGAGATGAAATCCCAGAATGGCCTAAGATCCTGGAGACCCCCTTCACGTTTGTGGCCCTGGTCTTTTTGTCCCTGAGGGTAGAGAACTCAAAGGCAACGATTCTTGTAAAGACCGTTCGTTCATTCACCACACAAATGTTTAATGAAGGCCTACTGTGTGCCGGACACTGACTGAACACCACACCTGTTGGGGATCCAGGCGTTCCCATCCCATCCCAGGTACTGAGACCCCATCAGACTTCCACTCCCAATACATAAAGGCCTCAACCCAACAGTCAGGTTCTGACGGGGGTCTCAATGGTGTGGCCCTGCTGGTGTGAGTGTGCATGTGATGTAGGGGTCCTGACCCCACCCTTGGGAGCCTCTGGTACCCAGGGGAGACTCCTCACTCTGATTGAATAGCTTGAATACTAGGACCTATTTCAGTGGGCAGTGGGAGCCACAGGAGGTTTTTGAGCGGGAGAGTGACATGACCCACCTTTCAGCAGAACTAATCTGGTGGCCGTTCTCCCCATAGTAAGAAAAGGTGAGGAGTCCAGTTGGAGTTTAGCACAGGGCAGTCACGTTTAATTGACATTCACTTCATATGAGATTAATCTTCCCAGAGAAGTACAGGTCAAATGGGAGGGATGCTTCTTTTTGTACATAAATCTGTAACCAGGGAAGCAGGCTTTGGGCTTTTAACCGCTGCTTTCCATTTTCTCAGCTCCATTTCCAATGGCTTGGAAAAGGCTTGCTCCTAAATTGGCAGCTGCATGTACCGTGGTGCTTGTTCAGCCCTCTTTGAGGCATTTTAGCACTTCTGACTTCCAGTGCGAAGCTATTGACGTTGGCTCCATTTCGGGAACACTACCACAAGCTCCACCACTTAACTGACACTTGGATACCATTGTTACAGGTTATAAAAAAGATTTTCAGTTCTAACCACAGTGACTGATCACATAACTGGGCACTAGGAATGGATTCACTTACTGAATTTCCAAAGCATGGCAAAAATACTGTGATGCCCACAGGATGACAAATGATGGAGTTTGCCCAGTTTCCAGCTCACCTGGTGCCACGAGGCTGTGAAAATTGTGTCACTCCATCTCGCAAATCCCTGGACCTGCCAACTTGGAAATTTTTGCTGTTTTTTTCACATTTTTCAAATGGAAGGGTTACATTATTTCAAAATACACCTGAAGTGAGACCTTATTAAAGTATTTACATCACATAATTTCAAATATTCAAAACCTAAGGGGACTTCCCTAATCGTCCAGTGGTTAAGACTCCATCCTTCCACCGCAGGGGGCGCGGGTTCGATCCCTGGTCAGGGAACTATGATCCCTCATGCTGCATGTTGTGGCCAAAAAATTTAAAAAATAAAAGAATTTAAAAAACCCCCCAAAACCAGGACTGCCATGTGCAGCAACTCAGGTGGGAGGGCTGAGGCTGGGCTTCGGGCGCTGGAAGGCCCTTACTGGGAACTCGGAGTGAAGTGGCTGAGTGGCTAAGCTCTGGCCACGTGGCCCGGGTTCGAGTCCCATCTCTGCTACCTCCTAGCTCTGTGAGATTAAGGCAAGTCATGCAACCTCTCTGTGCCTCAGTTTGCTCATCTGTAAATTGGGACTAATAATTCCTCATAGACTTTTTGTGAGGATTAAATTAATCTATGTAAGCAACTTAGAGCAGATGTATATTTTATCTGCAAAGAGATTTGAACAGTGCCTGTTGTATAACAAGCCAATTTATGTATGGGTTAAAAAAAAAAAAATCAGGGGCTTCCCTGGTGGCGCAGTGGTTGAGAGTCCGCCTGCTGATGCAGGGGACACGGGTTCGTGCCCCGGTCCGGGAAGATCCCACATGCCGCGGAGCGGCTTGGCCCGTGAGCTATGGCCGCTGAGCCTGCGCGTTCGGAGCCTGTGCTCCGCAACGGGAGAGGCCATAACAGTGAGAGGCCCTCGTACCGCAAAAAAAAAAAAAAAAAAAAATCAGAGATCTGAGCGGCACTTCAGAGTAGAAGCAACATAACTCACTGCAGACACGACAACACAACACGGTGTGGGTGACAGAAGAGCGGGAGAAGCCAACCAAGGTCAGGGCAGCCGGGAAGCAGTTAACAGAAATCAGGAGGGGTGGGTTTCTAGGGCAGGAAGCCCCCAGGCTGCCTCAGCGGCGGGGGTGGGTGGAGGAGGCTCGTGCAGAGCCTCTCTCCGACCTCCTGGGGGTGCAGACCCCAGTGCAGGTTGTCTGCCACCACACCCCCAAAGGATACTGACAGGGACCCCAGAGCTTCTGATGCAGACACAGAGACCTTCCATCACAGGGCTGGCAGGAGGATGGACTTCTGACATGAAACCCCCAAGGCCCCTAAAATGTCATTCTCTGGGCAGCTTCCCAAACCTTCCCACAAGAAAACTCTAACACGTGAACCCCAAGGACCTCTCTGGACGCCCAAATATATAACCTCTGTCTCGGTTAATTAGGACACCACTACCGCTCCTTAATTCTCTGAAATATCCCTTATCCACGCTACCTGACCCCACCTGCAGAACTGAGTCTCCAGGGCCTTCACCCACTCACCCCCAGCCCCATATCCCACCCTGAGTTGGAGACCTGCAGACCTGCAGAGCTGAGTCAACAGAGGTGGCGGGGACCTGCTAATCACCCACGTCACAGGAATGGGTTTCCTCTCAGGCAGAGTTGGGACAAGGAAAGGGATGGCTGTCTCTTTGGAAAAAAGGACTTGTTTTGCTCTGGGAAGGATACTTACCAATCATGACTTCTCCCATTTCCCCTCCAATAACCAAAACCCAACCCATCCTTCAGAGACAATTTTGGGGTCCTCTTTTCCCTTCTCCACAGCCCACAACCCCTGCTTCTTTGAGTTCTCATCCTCTCAAGGGTGATCCTGGCCATTTCCCCTTTTTGAGATGATCTCAATAAAGAAATACCAGATCAGAATGACAAAATTGTTGTTTATTTTATTTTATTTTTTTCTGTACGCGGGCCTCTCACTGTTGTGGCCTCTCCTGTTGTGGAGCTCAGGCTCCAGACGCGCAGGCTCAGTGGCCATGGCTCACGGGCCCAGCCGCTCCGCGGCAATGTGGGTTCTTCCCAGACCGGGGCACGAACCCGCGTCCCCTGCATCGGCAGGCGGACTCTCAACCACTGCGCCACCAGGGAAGCCCTGTTGTTTATTTTAAATGGTTGAATGTAACCAATAGTTTAGCAGACAAAAATACAGTGTAATATAATTATGCTGTGCTAATTCCAAGATCATTACACAATTTGTAAAATTAGTGAATTCATAGAGTCCCTGAGGCAGTCTGGTCCAATAATGGTTCACAAGTTTAAAGGTGGAGAATGAACTTCATTACTGTCTCTCTGTGACCTTCATGTGTAACTTCCTTTGGTGATAATGTCAAAAGTTGAAGAGCCCCTCATGAATGTGATGTCTGGGCCAATGGGTCCCTTTCCCCAACACCGCAGGCTCCCACTGGAGGCCCTATTTGAACTCCTAGCACTTAACTCTCAGTCCCACCATTGTTTCAGACACCCTAGTGGACATTTGTCACATTTATGGCTGTCTGCTATCTTGTGAGCAATTCTCCCATGTTTAAGGAGCTTTCTTCATTAGGAATTCCATCTCTTCAGGGTATTAATAGAAGGGAGAACTAGCTTTCCCAGCCTACCTGCACCCAGGCTCCAGGTGTAAGACCGAGGTGCCCTCACTTATATGCCCCCGACAGAAAAGATTTGGAAAAAGAACTATGTGAGGTGGATAATGCTGATTGGATCCTTTGGGAATCCACAGGGATTGGCTTTGGGATGGCACCAGTGGCAGAGCTTACGGTTCCTGGTGTCCAGTGTCATGGTTGCTATCTACACTGGCAGTGGATGCAAAAGAGAGAGGCCACCAGACCTGTGTGCTTCCTACACACGCCACCTCTGAGTGGTCTCTCCAAAAATTCAACTTTGAATCTGGTCAAGTCTCCAATCTAACTACATATTTACAAGCAACACAGGGGCAGAAGGACATGTTAAAGGCCATTTCAGGAATTCGATCAGCAATGAGAAACTAGAGGACAAACAACTTGGTTTCTTCAACAAATGAATTGCAAGGGACAAAAAAAGATGCAGACAGGGAACCTATAGACTAAAAGAGACTCAGGAGACATATCAACTCATCATACTATTTAGCCTTTATTTGAATCCTAATTCACACAAATGAACTACAAAAACAAAAACTAAAACGAATCACAAAGGACAGGAGATAAACAGTGAAATTTGTACACTGGCAACGTTTGATAATATTACCAGAAATACTGTTCAATTTTTAGGTGTGATAATGGCATTATGGTCATGTATTTTAAGAGTTCTTATCTTTTAGAGACAACACACTGAAATATTTATAGCATACTGTCTGGGATTTGTTTCAAGATAATTATGGAGGGGAAGAGCAGAAGGAATAGAGATGAAATATCACTGGCCATGACTTTATAAATGTCAGAGCTAGATGATGGGTGTATGGAATTCATTAAACTATCTTGACTGCTTGTGTAGATGTTTGAAATATTCCACGATAAAAACGTTTTTAAAAACCAGTGAAAATAAATAAAATTTAAAATAAATAGATGATTCTGCATTCAATCGAACTCCATCTGGCTTAACTATGAACACCCTTACAGAACTGATGGGCTGGGTCAGCCAGGCACTCTCCGTTTTAGATCAAAGCATGGGAAGCAATTTCTTCTCTCCTTGGGGAGATGGAGGGTGGAGCTACTTGGAGATGGAGGCTGAGAATCTGTAGTACACTCTGGCCATCTGGTCTCCCTCAGCTCATATATGCTCCGATTTCCGGGGCTGCAATGGGAACTGTGGCGCCCAGCTCCGTGACTACCATGCATCTCTACTCCATCCCAGCTAGCTAACTGTCACCCAACTGCAGCCAGCTTTCTCTGCCATAAACCATCCATATGGACCTCTGTAGCCGAGGGGACATTGGAAAGTGTATGGAGGTGATGGAACTCTCAGAGCCAGATTCTGGTTTAGGTGCTCTGAGAGAGCTGGAGTGGGGTCAGTGAAGTGGTCCTCCAACAATGGTCCAGGAGAGTGGCAGTGAGAGGCCATAGCAAGACAGTGGGATGGAGAGGAGGGGCGGTTGCAAGCAACAAACCTAACAGAGAATCCATTGACTTATCAAATGATTAAATTTGGAGAGAGAGGAAAAGAGAAGAATCTAGAAAAAAACATTCCCCATAAAGTGCCAGGCAGTTTATTCCCTTTATCTCCTTCAACCTTCACCCTCAGTGTAGTAGACCACTGACAGTTTGCTTGTTCCAAGTCTTGTCCCCTTTCTTCTGGTCCATGTGGTTCAAACAGGACTTAACTCCCTTGCCCCCAGCCAGTTCCAGGGTTGGACACACAACACCAGCCTGGCTAATCAGCCCCAGGGTCACTGGCCCTGGCACATAATCTTGGGTTTTTAGTTTAAACCACTGGGAAAGAGATACTCTCTATCATTTGGGATGCTGAAAGGGTAGAATGTCAGCTTGGGACTTCTGAGAGCCATCACGTGGAGAGAGCCTTATTGGACTGAAGTCTTCACGGAGGAAAGCAGAGGCAAGAGATGAAGAGATGCTTCATTATTTAAGCATCAGGATCCAGCCCTGCCTGACGCCAACCCTAACACTGGGCTGTTGACTTATGAGCCAATTAGCTCCTTTGCTTTTCCTTAACTAGTGTGAGTCAGAGTTCCATTACCTGTGACTAAAACAGTCCTAATATATCAATCTTGTGTGATAAATCTTACCATCCCCAACCTCCTGATGAAAAAACGGAATCTCTGACAAGTCAGTGAAATTGCTTAAAATTACACACTTTCATGTGTCAAATAGGATGTTTTCTTCCCCCAGTCCCTTTCTGTCTGTCCTCTCCTTTTATTGAGAAGGTTCTTTGGCATACAGAACAGGAAGAGATTTTTGTGAGCAAATGCAGCACCCCATCAGCACCACACACATATACACCCCACTCTGGCAGAGACCCTGGACCCTGGGGCTCTGGGAGAGAAGGCAGAGATGAACAGAATAGTAATTAGACCAAGTCGCTGAAGACAGAGTAGAAGAAGGGTGGAGACCTAGTGCAGAAGAGAGCTGTGGTGTTTTAAAATATTTTGGCCAATTCTTTGACATGCCTTCTTTCGAAAGGTGAAACCTCACTGTCCCTGGACCACCCCCCCAACCCAGCCCTTGAACGTGGACTGATGGCAGAAGTAATGGTGCGTGACTTCCAAGGCCAGGTCATGGAAGGATACAACTTCCTCCTTGCTCACTCTACAATCATTCAGTCTGAGGGAAGCTAGTCACCACGTCATGAGGACACTTGAGCAGCCCTTGTCCACAGGGAGAGCAGTGGAGGCCTCTCACCAACAACCTGTGAGCCACCTTCCAGAGCAGATCCTCCAGTCCAGCTAAGCGCTTCTCAAACTCCTGACCCCCACAGAAACTGCGAGATAATAAATGTTTATGTTGTTTTAAGCCGCTAAGTTTTGGGGGTAATTTGTTACACAGCAATTAATAACTAATACAGAAACTGTCTGATACACAGTCAGGGTGGCCTCTGTGTGGACTGACAGTATCTCAGTGGAAACCATAACCGACAGCTATGCCTTGTCCTCTGAACCCCATGAGTACGACATATCCGCCAATGGCAAGACTTCCTTTCTTCTCTGTAGGGCTTTCTAGGCAGAACCCAGAGGCAGCGCTGGGGTTGGCACCTGGGTCTTTCTGATGCCAAAGACTGTGCCTTTCCATAGGGCCATATTTCAGAGTCTGGATGTCAAGGAGCTGGAAGAGCAGGAAAGAAGAGCTGAGAAACCTCAGGTTGTTCCTTTGAATCTGACAGAGGCCAAGAATTAGAGGACAGAATAAGATGGTGCTTCTCTTATATTAATTAATTAATTTATTTATTTATATTTTTGGCTGTGTTGAGTCTTCGTTGCTGCGCACGGGCTTCCTCTAGTTGCTGCGAGCGGGGGCTACTCTTCGTTGTGGTGCGCAGGCTCCTCATTGCGGTGGCTTCTCTTGTTGCAGAGCACGGGCTCTAGGTGCGCGGGCTTCAGTAGTTGTGGCTCACGGGCTCAGTAGTTGTGGCTTGCGGGCTCTAGAGCACAGGCTCAGTAGTTGTGGCACACGGGCTTAGTTGCTCCGTGGCCTGTGGGATCTTCCCAGACCAGGGCTCGAACCCGTGTCCCCTGTGTCGGTAGGTGGATTCTTTTTTTATTTATTTTATTTATTTATTTTTTGCAGTACGCGGGCCTCTTACTGTCATGGCCTCTCCCATTGTGGAGCACAGGCTCTGGACGTGCAGGCTCAGCAGCCATGGCTCACGGGCCCAGCCGTCCCGCGACATGTGGGATCTTCCCGGACCGGGGCACGAACCTGTGTCCCCTGCATTGGCAGGCGGACTCTCAACCACTGCGCCACCAGGGAAGTCCCGGTGCTTCTCTTATTAATTTAATTATTTAAAACCCAGTGGAGATGTGATTAGGGTAGAGATCCAGATGAAAGCATATTGGATTAGGGGGGCCCTAAAATCTAACAAGTCTATCCTTATAGGGGACAGAAAGGAACACACACAGAAGAGGTCAATTTGAATATGGAGACAGAAATTGGAGTGATGTGTCTACACACCAAAGTATGCCATGATTGCTAGTAACCACTAGAAGCGAGGAGACAGGCACTCAGCTGATTCTTGCTCAGAAACTCCAAAAGGAACCAACCCTGTCAGTAACTGGATTTTGGACTTCTGGCTTCCCAGAGTGAGAGACTAAATTTCTGTTATTTTAAGCCAAACAAAAACAAACCCAAAAAAATCCAAAATCAAAACCCCTGCCAATGATATTAAATAAATAGTGGGGCAATAACAGATACCAGTTTCAAAATGGCCTTACTGGATTGGGATGTCCCCTGATGTCTTTCATTCCTCTGTAAATGTATACTGATCACCTGATCAGTGCCAGGGCCATGTCTGGAGCATTCACATTGGAAACTTTACATCAGGGCCAGGGGCCAAATGAACTCCTCAGACGGACCGTGCTATAGGAGCTCGCTGGCATATAGAGAGCAGGGTGGAGTACAGGATCTAGAAAGACGCCCCCTGCAGGGGGTGGACTGAGCAAGTTGGGTAGATATTTGGAAAGGTGAGAGGGAGGAAATTTCTAGCAGGCAC
Organism: Aethalodelphis obliquidens; assembly: GCF_003676395.1. Taxonomy (NCBI): domain Eukaryota; kingdom Metazoa; phylum Chordata; class Mammalia; order Artiodactyla; family Delphinidae; genus Aethalodelphis; species Aethalodelphis obliquidens. The sequence continues at coordinate 6,981,100 of NW_020838016.1, read as the reverse complement.
AGAGATGCAGCCCCAGGTGATGCACTCTGGGCTGGTCCATCATGTGGGTGGAAAACCAGAGGGACAAGGGGCATATTAACTCCTGCACTATAGCACCTGTCTCCTCATTCTGATGTTCACGGCCTCCTTCAGAAGTCCCTCCCCTGAAGCTCCGGGACACACCCTGTCTGTTTGAGCCAGGCTTGTCTCCTGAAGTGATGTGACGGTTCCTGCCCCACACTAGTGTTCTTCCTGTTCCCCCTGAAAAATGCCTAGTTCTTCCCTTTCTAGAAAATTCTTATGAATTTGCTCAAAAAGTCTCTCCTCCTGTGGAGAAAAGGGAACCCTCCTACACTGTTGGTGGGAATGTAAACTGGGGCAACCACTATGGAAAACAGTATGGAGGTTCCTTAAAAAACTAAAAATAAAGTTACACATGATTCAGCAATTCCACTCCTGGGCATATATCCAGAGAAAACTCTTATTCAAAAAGATATATGCACCCCAATGTTCATTGGAGCACTATTTACAATAACCAAGACATGGAAGTAACCTAAATGTCCATTGACAGATGAATGGATAAAGAAGATGTGGTATATATACACAGTAGAATACTACTCAGCCATAAAAAAGAATGAAATATTGCCATTTGCAGCAACATGGATGGACCTACAGATTATCATACTAAGTGAAGTAAGTCAGGCAGAGACAAATATCATATGATATCACTTATATGGGGAATCTAAAAAAATGATACAAATGAACTTATTTACAAAACAGAAACAAACTCACAGACATAGGAACCAAACTTTTCCTATGTTTCCTAAATGGTTACCAAATGGGAAAGGTGGGGGGAAGGATTAAATTAAGAGTTTGGAATTAGCAGATACACACTACTTCCCTGGAGTCCAGTGGTTAAGACTCTACGCTTCCACTGCAGGAGGCACGTGTTCGACCCCTGGTCAAGGAACTAAGATCCCGCATGTCATGAGGCGTGGCCAAAAAAACAAAAGCAAAAAGCAAACTATGGGGCTTCCCTGGTGGCGCAGTGGTTGAGAGTCCGCCTGCCGATGCAGGGGACACGGGTTCGTGCCCCGGTCCGGGAAGATCCCACATGCCACGGAGCAGCTGGGCCCGTGAGCCATGGCCGTCCAGAGTCTGTGCTCCGCAACGGGAGAGGCCACAACAGTGAGAGGCCTGCGTACCGCAAAAAAAAAAAAAAAGAAAACTATATATAAAATAGATAAACAACAAGGACCTACTGTGTAGCACAGGGAACTATATTCAATATCTTGTAATTAACTATAATGGAAAAGAATCTGAAATGAATCAGACATATATATATGTATGAATCACTTTGCTGTACACCTGAACCTAATACAACATTGTAAATATATTAACTATACTTCAATTTAAAAAAAAAGTCCCTCCCTCTCCAAGAAGACTTCTTTTACTGACTCTTTCCTAAAAATCCCACTCAGTTTTGATTGGTTTGGTGCTGCTGTGACCTTGGCAGAGAAGGGACAGCCAGGCTTCCCATCTAGGAGCTCTCTTGTTGATCCCTGCATGACCTCCATCAGGCTTTCTCCAGCCAGGCAGGACCTGGTCTCCTGCCATTCTGCTCTCCCTCATCACTTCGCCCTGTGTTCTCTGAACGACTGGACTGTGCAAGTAAGTTAATGAATAGACCGAACTTCATACACTGTGGTTATCAGCCCAACCTTGGCCACACTTTCATTTATGGCCCTTCTAAGGAGACCTCCAGACCATGTTAAGAAATCTTCCTGCCACGCAGCAGTAGGTGGGGACCTTTGGTCCACAAAAAATGCCACGTCTGAGGGGGTTCTGCTCTTCAGATGAGGTGAGCATTGCATCACCTAATCTGGGGTATCAAGATAATGCCTGGGGATGTCTTAAGAAAAAGTCTCTGCTATTTTGTACTTTGGGACTCTTACCACTTTATAGCCCCTAATTGATAACTTTCAAGGTTGCTGTAATCACTACAGACTTTTTCCCCAAGCCCTACTTATTCTTCAAGACTCAGATAAAGGCCCTGCCTAAGCAAGACACATTTCCCATCAGCCCTGGATGACCCCTCTCTACACCCACATTGTATTATTATTAAGTTCCATTCTTATTTGTGGCCCATTAACTCATTTAAGAAAATTTTGGATCAAAGAGTAAATCAAAACTGAAATTGAAAAATAGTTAGAAATTAATCATAAAAAGACTACATGGGAGAAAATATTTGAAAATCACATATCTGGCAAAGGACACATATATGAAATATGTAAAGAACGCTATAAATTTAACAGTAAGAAAACAAAGAATCCAGTTAAAAAATGGGTGAAAGACCAGATTAGATACTTCTTCAATGAAAATATAAGGATAGCAAGTAAAAAGGTTAAAAGATGTTCATTAATCATTGTCATTGGAAAAATGCAAATTAAATCACAATACATACCTTGATGCACTTGTTAGAATGGCTAATTTATTTATTTATATTTTTTAATTGAAGTATAGTTGGTTTGCAATGTTGTGTTAGTTACAGCACAGTGATTCAGTTATATATGTGTGTGTGTGTGTGTGTGTATGTGTGTGTGTGTGTGTATATATATATATATATATATATATATATATATATATATACATTGTTTTTCAGATTCTTTTCCCTTATAAGTTATTGCAAAATACTGATTATAGTACCCTGTGCTATACAGTAAGTCTTTGCCAGTTATCTATTTTATATATAGTAGTGTGTATATGTTACTCCCAAACTCCTAATTTATCCCTCCCCAACCACCTTTCCCCTTTGGTAACCATAAATTTGTTTTCTGTGTCTGTGAGTCTGTTTCTGTTTTGTAAATAAGTTCTTTTGTATCCTTTTTTTTTTAAGATTCCACATATAAGTGATATATGATATTTGTCTTTCTCTGTCCGACTTACTTCACTTAGTATGATAATCTCTAAATCCATTCATGTTGCTGCAAATGGCATTATTTCGTTCTTTTTTTATGGCTGAGTAATATTCCATTGTATATATGTACCACATCTTCTTCATCCATTCATCTATCAATGGACATTTAGGTTGCTTCCATGTCTTGGTTATTGTAAATAGTGCTGCAATGAACATTGGGCTGCATGTATCTTTTCAAATTATAGTTTTCTCTGGATATATGCCCAGGAGTGGGATACCTGGATCATATGATAACTCTATTTTTATTTTTTTAAGGAACCTCCATACTGTTTCCCATAGTGGCTGTACCAATTTACAGTCTCACCAATAATGCAGGAGGGTTCCTTTTTCTCCACACCCTCTCTGGCATTTATCATTTGTAGATTTTTTGTTGATGGCCATTCTGACTGGTGTGAGGTGATACCTCATTGTAGTTTTAATTTGCATTTCTCTAATAACTAGCAATGCTGATAATTTTTTACGCGCCTGTTGGCCATCTGTATGCCTTCCTTGGAGAAATGTCTATTTAGATATTCTGCCCATCATTTGATTGAGTTGTTTGTTTTTTTGATATTGAGTTGTATGAGCTGTCTATATATTTTGAAAATTAATCCCTTGTCAGTCACATCATTTGCAAATATTTTCTGCCATAGAATGGCTACATTTAAAATCTGATAATACCAAGTATTAGCAAGGCTGCAGAGATACTAACTCATTCATACATTTTTTATGGGAATATAAAACGGTAGGGACACCCTGGAAATGAGTCTGGCAGTTTCTTTAAAAAATTAAATGTACACTTATCATACGACCCAGCAATCACACTCCCGGCTATTTTCCCCAGAGAAATGAAACCTTATATTCACACCAAAACCTGTGTGTGGACGTTCATAGCTGCTTTAGGTGTAATAGCCAAAGTCTAAAAAAAATCCAGCTGTCCTAATGAGTTTACACATCATTTCACATGTTTGTTAGAGTTTTGAGTTTTCTCTTCTGTACCGGTACTAGTGCTAGTATGTGTCTTTTGATAATTTTTTAAAAATTAGGATGGCTGTCTTTTTTTCATTGATTTGCAGGAATTCCTTGAATATTCTAGATATTATTTACTTGTTGGTTTTAGATATTGCAACTGTCTTCTTCCATCCTGTTGTAAATTAAACTTGTCAATGGTATCTGTTGAATAAAAATCCTCATTTTATAGGTAATAAATGTAATCATTGTTTTGCCGTATGGTTTGTGCTTCTGACATTGTAAGAAGTCTTTCCTTGCCCTTAGGCCCATATACAGTCCCCTACATTTTCTTCCAAAAATGTTATAGTTTTACCATTTGCACTGAGGTCTTTAGTTCGCTTAGAACACACGTTTGCATGGGGAATCAGGGAGATATATGGTTTTGTTTTTCTCTGTATAATGAATCAGTTTGCTCACTCTCTGTCCCTTTCCCATTGATTTGTGGTATCACTTCTATTATACATTAACTTCCCATACACAGAGGGGTCTGTCTCTGAGTTCTCTATTCTGCTCCTTTGGCCTATCTGTCCCTACTTGTGTTAATACCACAGTGTATTTATTACTTGGGCATTGTAGTATATCTTAATATTGTTAAGACAAATCCCCACACTTCAATCTTTTAAACTAAGCTATTCATGGACCTTTATTCCTCCATATAAATTTCAGAGCAATTTTATCATGTTCCCCCACTAAAAATTTCTGCCTAGAATTTTGTTTGGGAATATATTGAATTTATAGATGAATTTGTGGGGAATAGAAGCCTTCAGAATGTTAAATTATCTAATCTAAGAGTATAGCACATCTCTTCTTTTATTCAATCATCTTATGTGTCCTTTAATAGAGGTTTCAAGATTTCTCCAGAGAGATTGTGTATGTTTTCATTTTTGTTAATTCCTATACTCTTTGTAGATTTCCTGCCCTTGTGAAAAATTTCTTCTTTTCTATTATATTTTCTAGTAAGTTATGGCTGGCATAAGGCAATGCTATTGATTTTTGTAGTTTGCTCTTACACCTGGCAGTTTCTGAAATCTCTTATCAGTTCTAACAAATTGTGTGTTGATTCTGATTTTTCCTAGGTAAATGATTATATCACCTCAAATAATGACAGTTTTAAGTCTTCCAATCCCTACACTGCTTATATAAAGCAGTCAAGAGCAGAGAGAAAAAGAAGAAAAGCTTCCAAATTCGTTTTACAAACTAGTGCAGCATTTATACCCAAAGCAGACAAGATAGTCTAAACAAAGAAAACTACATATTAACCTAATTCATAAATATCTATGTAAACATCCTAAATAAAAATAATAAAAAAGTACATTAAAAGAACAATTCACCCAGAAAAATGGTGTTAATTCCTAGAAAGTAAAGTAGGTTTGATGTAATTCATCACATTAATATGTCAAAGGAGAAAATTATATGATCATCTCCTTAGATGATGAACATCCAATTCTGACTAACTTAAAAATAAAAGCTTAGTAAAACAGACATAGATGACTGATTTCTTAACAAGATATATTAGACTAAAAACTAATCAGTCCTATTAGCAAGACATTAAAAGCATTTCTACTGAAGTCAAGAATAAGCTATAGATACCACTAATATTTTTGTGGAAGGATTAGACATTGCTGCTGGACAATCGAAAGGAGTAAAAGTATAAAAATTGGAAATAAGGAAGCAAAACTATCATTATTTGTAGATGATATTATATTCATGAAAATACAAGAATACAAGCAAATCAACTAAAAAACTATTACAGATAATAAGAAAATTCCTAAAGGTAATTGGTCACAAAATATGCTCATGTCAGTCAGTAGCTTTTCTAATACAAACAGAAAGCAATTAGAAAATAGAGTGGGAGAAAATATTCCATTTATAGTGGTAACAACTGACAAAATCTTTAGAAATAACTAATAAAAATATGAAAGATATAGTCACAAAAAGCTTTAAACTCAAGTCTTCATATAAAATAAGATTTGGATTAATGGAACGCCCTACCCTGTTCTTGTATAGGAGAACTCAACCTTATAAAAATGTCCTTTCTTCCTAAATTAATATATAAATTGAATATGAAAATTTCCACATTTTCAGAAGAAAATGGAATTTTACATTAGTGAGGAAATGATTTGAAATGGTGCCAGATAATCAATCACACATTTGGGGAAATAAACTGAACCAAAGTTTAGAAGCTAAAGATGAAAGTGTAAAGGTTCTAGAAGTAAACGAGAGGTTTTTGTTTGTATTTTTTAAATTAATCTTAAGGTAGGGGAGGCTAGTCTAAAACACAAACTTCAGAACCAGTGAAGTAAGTTTGATATCTTTAAGTACTTATAAATTAAAATGTCTGCACAGAACTTTCAGTTTAAAATTGTGGATTGAATACATGAGTTTATCACTGCTCTTTCCCCAAATTTCACTAAAATGACAAAGTGTTGAAGAAAAAATTTTTTTAAAGAAGATGAAATCATGACCCTCATACAAACATATACACTTGACAACGATTTTATTTAACTTATTAATTAATGAGGGAACCGGAAAGATGTTACAATTCTTACAAAGGAAGCTTTGGCTTACGGATTTCTATTCCCCACCTAACAGAATCTGTTCACATTGCCCTGTTCAGGAGTCCTTTGCAAGGCTGTAGACTGGAAGCATTTTCATTATTACTAGTCCTACAAGTTAATTTCTATCCCTGCAGAGTTGGAAAACAGCCTAGTCAAAGACAACCAAGGATAACCTGAATGGGTAGGCTAGACAGGACACTCATTAACATTTTTTGCCCATTTCAAAATCTTTTGCAATTTTCCTGATAGTCTCCCCCACTTGTAATCATAATAATCTCAAGAAAGATTATTCTTGGTGACAAAATAACACTCTTCTCATAAGGTTTGGCCTGATTATTTACATAGGTGCAGGGGGAGTGTTCATACAGGTCTCTTCAAATTTGCTTTGTGATACCAACGGCAAAACAAGTTTGAACAATTACAAAATTAACTTCCAGCTGAAAATCTTCACAAGGCATCTCACTGAACTTTTAAAAAGTCTATCGGGGGCTTCCCTGGTGGCGCAGTGGTTGAGAGTCCGCCTGCCGATGCAGGGGACACCGGTTCGAAGATCCCACATACCGCGGAGCGGCTGGACCCGTGAGCCACGGCCGCTAGAGCCTGCGCGTACGGAGCCTGTGCTCCGCAATGAGAGAGGCCACAACAATGAGAGGCCCGCGTACCGCAAAAAACAAAAACAAAAACAAAAGTCTATTGGGACTTCCCTGGTGGCGCAGTGGTTAAGAATCCGCCTGCCAATGCAGGGGACACGGGTTCGATCCCTGGTCTGGGAAGATCCCACATGCTGTGGAGCAACTAAGCCCGCAAGCCACAACTACTGAGCCCGTGTGTCACAACTACTAAGCCCACACGCCTAGAGCCCGTGTTCCACAACAAGAGAAGCCACCACAATGAGAAGCCTGCACACCACAATGAAGAGTAGCCCCTGCTCTCCACAACTAGAGTGAAAAAGCCTGCATGCAGCAACGAAGACCCAACGCAGCCAATAAATAAATAAATAAAATAAAAACGTCTATTATTTGTCATCCCAAGGCTAAGAAATAAGCCCAAGAAACTCTCTCTACCAGATTCTACTTGCAAAGTTCGATGAATTCTTCTTTTCTCAAGGTTCCCAAAATAACTTAGGTCTCTTGGCCCACCAGGAAGTGACCTCCCTTACTACCTGTGAGACTGGACCCTGTAAACGAGGCACCCAGGCCAGTTTTCCTGGGAGGTCATAATACGCAATGTCTCTTTAAGTCCTACCAGACTTTGTTCCTTAAGTGTGACTTGTCAAGCCTGATTAAAAGAGCATCGTACTCAAATATGATACTGCAGGAAGGCCCTGGATGTTTAATCAGTTCGTTTAATTATGTTCTGGTAGAAAGACAGATTCTTATTAAACTTATGCAAATAATTATATTGCCATGAAAAGGAGACTCAGAGTTTCTGAACTCTAGTTGGTACAACTAGATATCACTTTTAAATGTTTCACTTTAGCTTAAAAAAGCAGAGTCCACCAAATTGCTATGGGTTACAGAGAGCATGAGAAGAAACAGAAAGGGCTTCCTTATAGATCTAGAAAATAGTACATCAAAACAACATTAGCAATATTCCAAATAAATAACCACGATAAAATTTTGCTCATTGATTCATTCAGTTCTATATAATTAATTCTTGTTCCACTGGATCTTGCGTTAGTAGTCTCATGAAGCCATCTGTTTCTCAACTAAAAAGAGTTCTGGAAATCCTAAATCAGTCCACTGATATGGTCTGAAAGTTGCCTAAGTGATTCCAGCTCAGATACTTCTATCCAAGGCTTGATTCTTTGAAAGGTCAATATTTTGAAGTACCTCTTTCCACAAGGCTCTGAAATTTTCCTTCTTTGTTGAAGACACAAACTCTGGCTTGCTGCTGCTAAGAGAGACCTCAGCAGGCATTAGAGTAAAACACAAACTATTTATAAATGACAAAGCTGTGGTTATTTTATTACTGAAAAATTTCAAGTGTGGAAGGACTGATGAGAGTTTATAATAAATATAATGCAAGAATAATACAACTGACAAGGATATATGGGTGTTTGGTTGGTGACATGCAAAACAAAGATAATAAACCCATTCTCCAAGAAAAAATTTTAAACAAATGTCTCTTAGCTCAATGATGAAGTCTACTTTCTAAGAAGCCAGTGAATGCTGCATCTGATTTATAAAGTTGGATTTTATAGAGGAAAAGAATCTTGAGATATAACATGATAATCCTTTGATGTGATATGTATATAATATACCTAGACTATTGAGTAAAGAGAATCAATAAATCTGAAGTAGGGCCTAGATATCTGTATTGCTGTAAAACTTCATGATTAGGTCTGATATGCATTGAGAACCACTGGCCTAAAAATGACTTGGTTCAAAGTCTTTTAAAAAAGAAAAAAGAGTGGCAATCAACATTTTAAATAATAATTGAAATATATTGTTGCTCAATATCATCAGGTAAAACACTACCAGGGCTCAGATAAATAGGGGGAAATTCAACAGAACAATTTTATAAGACTTTCAATGTGTTTTCCTTGAAATTAAAACATATACAGAAAGTGAGGCATTGAAAAATCTCCAGGGGCTTCCCATAAAGCATAAAGTTTCTGAAATATTTTTATTAATAACATCTTACCTATATAAATTTAACCTATGGAAGGGTGAGCATCTCTTCTGATTTGACAACTCTTCCCATGCAACTCACCAAACCTGATTACTTCTAGCATCCCTTTTTGTAAGGTAAAAAGACACATTTTCCTGATTTTTTTCCAGGAACCCTATGGGAAATCTCTAAGACTATTTTAGGTGTATAAGATGTCTGGCAAGTTTTATTTTCTTCTATTTTGCAGACCTGATTTTTGGAAGGCAAAAATCAAAAGTGTTGTCAGAGGAGATTTGGACACTTGATTAAGACAGGCTCATGAGTACCTCTGAAACAATACTTGGTTACTTGTTGAATCAAAGGGAGAATAAAACATTTAAAAATAAACAAGAACCTTAATATTTTCATAAACAAGGAATCTTTTTCCTCCTCTTTTTCCTCCTCCTCCTTGTCTTTTTTATAATTAAGAGTGTAAAATCAACATACAGCATGCAAAATTATTCGGGTAAATCACAGAATCTTTGCTTTGTAGGCAGATTACACAGAGAGTAAATAAGGTAACCATCCACTTGGTTCCCCCAAGACTCTCCTGGTTTTAGCACTGAAAATTCCACATCCCCGGAAACCCCATAGTCCCAGGCCAATCAGAAAGGTGGATCACCCTAGAAAGAGTAACCATTCACGCTGTAGCTGAAGACATTAATCAGAAAACCAAGGGAACAAGTCCATCAAGATTGAGAACTTTGCAAAAATTTTAACACATTTAGTAGCTTGTGAGATTTAGTATTATAAACCAGGACAAGTAAAATTCACTTGTTTGACTCAGGACAAATCCAAGTTTTATCCTCTATTATGCTCTTTTATACTCTGGTGACACTTTTATTCTAACACAGATCTCAAGGGGTCCACATGTTCAACTCTAATTTCATAACAGTATTTAGATGCTATTTCTATTAGCATGCTATACATTCATCATGGCCATCTTCAAATGGATAAATGAATATTCTAAGTATTTCTTAGTTTTGATTTTTAATAGAGTAAACACAAATAGTTGTAACCACATAAATAAAAGCTCTTTGTGTCCCTCGATACGTGCGAAGGAGTTTGAAGAACAAAAATCCCAAGAACCACTTCTTATGGAAAAGCAAAAGCATATTCCCAGTTGCATTTCTCTGATTATTGCAGTTGCAACCACTCACATTAATTATAACTTTTCACTAAAGTAACTTCTATTTCACAGAGAAAACTAGAGAGCAGATCACTGAGAACTTTCTGTCACACTGAAGCATTTTAGCAGATTAACGAAGTTTATAATACAATTTTTTACAGTCACACGCATTCCTGTGTGGCAAAAATGAGCACATTCACTAACATGACTTGTGGTTATTACTTATAGCACGTACAAATAAGAAAAATTAGGCTTAGTAATCAATGTGTCGGTGTTCCAGGCTACTTAGAAAGTGCCTAGATATCCACTGATTACATGATTAATTTAATTTAATATCAGCTTAAAATTTTAAGTTACCAAGAGATCTTGCAAATGATCTTCAAGCTGACATACTACAAAACACAATTACTGTTGAAATTAAGTTTGTCAGAATCAAGATTCGATTGAGTCAGACATAAATTTACATTTTTCATCATCTTAAACATTATGGAGGAGTAAAACGAGCTAATTCAATCAGCAAACCTGTTATAATGTTTGGGGAAAATATACCCAATTAGAAAAAACTGTTTGCTTATATTACAGTTGACCCTTGAACAACAGGAAGGTTAGGAGCACCAAGCCTCCACACAACTGAAAATCCCCATAGAACTTTACAATCAGCTCTTCCTGTCCACAGTTCAGCATCTGTGGAGTCAACCAATTGTGGATTGTGTAACGAAAAAAATTATTTAGTGAAAACATCTGTGTATAAGTGGATCCACACAATTCAAACCTGTGTTGTTCAAGGATCAGCTGTATACTTCACAGTGATAAATTAGAGGAAGACAAAGTTGTTTTCGTTAAACCCACATTAGTAAACTGGTCTTGTTTGCCGAACATTTACTTTAATTATGTGAATTTGTATTCTTAAAATGTTTCTGAGTGAGCTGCACAAAGAACAATTTTGGGCACATTTTTATAGCACATTTAAAGTATTAGAAGTTTACTTATCTTATTTTTCAGGATTTTATGTTAGCACTTATTTATTCCATAAACCAATCAGGACATAGCTCCTTTGATTTAAAAGACTTTGTAATTTAATTCAGTTACACCCTCCAGAGATAGGAAAATACACACACACACATTGAAAGGTAAAGGCCTTTCCAGACTTCCCTGGTGGCGCAGTGGTTAAGAATCCGTCTGCCGGTTCAGGGGACACGGGTTCGACCCCTGGTCCAGGAAGATCCCACATGCCGCGGAGCAACTAAGCCCGTGTGCCACAACTACTGAGCCTGCGCTCTAGAGCCCGTGAGCCACAACTACTGAGCCCACGTGCCACAACTACAGAAGCCCGCGTGCCTAGAGCCCGTGCTCCGCAACAAGAGAAGCCGCTGCAATGAGAAGCCCGCGCACCGCAACGAAATGTAGCCCCTGCTCGCAACAACTAGAGAAAAGCCCGCAGGCAGCAGCAAAGACCCAACGCAGCCAAATAAATAAATAATAAATATTTTTTTAAAAAAGAAGAAAGGTAAGGCCTTTCCAAATTACAGACAGAGAGCTTACAGCTTTAATTTTAGTCAAAAAAATTTTTTTACCATTTCATATATCCAAAAGAACTGTTCTCTTTCCCAGTGGGCATGAATTTTTTAACTAATTTGTAGTCAAACACATAAGCAAACATAAATAAATAGCCAGGTTCTCTGTTATCGCTCACCCAGCAGAGAATAGATACCTATCATTCATCTACAGAAATCCCCAAACGGTCAGACCGTTAAACCAAATTCCCAGTCATTGCTGTCACCAATGAGGTATAACTTATGGGCTCTAAGTAAACCCAAACCAACACAGAAAATTAATTGAGAGTTGGAAAAAACCCAGAGAATATAGAGTTGGCGAAGTTAAAGTTCTATTGACACTTGGGACTCATCTCTAGGAGCCAAGAAAAAACTATGCTGTGGCTTCAGCTGTTCATGAAGGATTCTCTGGGCACAGAGACTACCTGACTCTGTCAAGGTGAATCTATTGTGCATCTCAGCAAGAACTCCAAAACTGTTAAAAGATGATTTTTTAAAAAGATGAAATCATAACTCTCATGCAAACATAAAATGAACACTTAGCAAAGATTTTAAATTAACTCATTAATTAATGAGGCGAACAGTAAGATGTTGCAACTGGTTCAAATGAGGATTTGACTTACAGAGATTTATATTCTCTACTGGACTATATATTTATTTATTTATTTATTTATTTTTTATATATATATAAAAAAGACAGAGCAAATAGAGGACATAAATGTATATGTGGGAAGGGAAGGAGGAGCTGGTGTGAGTGCTACATCTTCAACATCCATTGACAGAAGTCAATAGAAAATGTTTAAAATTGATATAATTTTTAAAGTGATATAATTTTCTTTAGAAATGCAGAGGCAAGGGCCAGCAAAACAGCTAAAAGTGGTAAAAGAGTTGCTTCTGGGAAGTAGGAAGTTAGTGAGTAGGGATGGGATAAAAGACTTCTATGTTTAAAAAAATTTTTTTTATTGAGGTATAGATGATGTACAATATTATATAACTTTCAGGTGTACAACACAGTGATTCACAATTTTTAAAGTTATACTTCATTTATAGTTATTATAATATATTGACTATATTCTCTGTGCTGTACACCATATCATTGTAGCTTATTTTATACACAGTAGTTTATATCTCAATTCCCTACTGCTATCTTGCCCCTCTCCCTTTCCTCTCCCCACTGGTAACCACTAGCTTGTTCTCTACATCTTCAAGTCTGTTTCTTTTCTGTTATGTTCACTAGTCTGCTTTATTTTTTAGATTCCACATATAAGTGATATCATACATAATTTTCTTTCTCTGTCTGACTTATTTCACTAAGCATAATACACTGTAAGTCCATCCATGTTGCTGCAAATAGCAAAATTTCATTCTTTTTGATGGCTGAGTAATATTCCATTGTGTATATATATATACCACATCTTCTTTATTCATTCATTTGTTGATGGACACTTAAGTTGCTTCCATATCTTGGCAATTGAAAATAATGAGGCTATGAACATTGGGGTGCATGTATCTTTCTGAATTAGTGATTTTGGTTTTTTTGGACATATACCCAGGAGTGGAATTACTGAGTCATATGAAAAACTTCTCCATTTATTATAAGCCTTGTACTACTTTGATTTTTGTAATATCTGCATGCACTGTTTTGAGAAAAGTAGAAAATAAAAAAAACGGTGCAATAAAGGTAAAAGCAATGGAGAGAAATAATTGTAACAGTTATATAATAAGATTAATTTCATTAATATACAAAAAACTCTTTAAATCAATAAAAAAGACTAACAACCAAATTTAAAATGAACAAAGGACATGAAAAGGCAGCTCATAGAAAAAGAAAAAAGGTTCACAAATATTTGAAAATACGTTCAACTGTACTTATAATAAAGAGTCTATTTTTTCTTTTTTTTTCTGCGGTACGTGGGCCTCTCACTGTTGTGGCATCTCCCGTTGCAGAGCACAGGCTCCGGACGCGCAGGCTCAGCGGCCATGGCTCACGGGCCCAGCCGCTCCGTGGCCTGTGGGATCTTCCCGGACCGGGGCGCGAACCCATGTCCCCAGCATCGGCAGGCGGACTCTCAACCACTGCCCCACGAGGGAAGCCCAAGAATCTATTTTAAAACAACAAAATACATTTTTAAAAACCTATCTGAATGATAAAGTTTTTAAAAATTATTTGCTCATACACTGGGTTGCCAAGAATGTGATGAAATAAGAACTCTCATACACTGGGACAACCTACTTGAAAACCACTTTGACATTTTCTATAATTTGCACAAAAACATATGTACACGATAGATCAGAACAGCACAGTTTGTAATTGCAAGTAATGGTAACAACACAATGACCTTCAACTCAGGACAGGCTAAATTAATTATGGTGCTTGTAATCAATAGGATACTATACGACAGTCAGAAAGAATGAGAAAAGTCTCTGTATTGATATGGAAAGTTTGCCAAGATAAGTAAAGGGAAAAATGCAGATCCAAGTTTGTTGTATTTTCCTTTCTGGATAAACAGGAAAGAGGGAGAAAATTGGCTTTCTGTGCATAAAGAAACCCTGAAAAGATACACAAGCAATTAATACAAATGGTTTCGTATTTGGCAGTAGCAGCAGTGGGACCTGAACACAGGTGACCCAGAATTTTCACTTTTTTGATATATTTTTTCATACTACTTGAATTTCTAACCATGTGAATGTTACCTGTTCAAAAATTCAATAAAATATGAATAGATAAATAAATAAGAATGAAGTAGATCACATGTGCTGATTTGAAAAGATTTCCAAGATATATTAAATGGAAATGTCAGATACTCCTTAGGTCTGGTGGAAGGAAAGGTCAGTGGGAAGAAGTTTCCATCAGGTGTGACTGCCAAGGGCAGTTCAGGGATTCCTGGAGAGGCAGGAAGAGTCCCCCTGGGAAAAGGTGGTCTAGGGTGACCCCTGCCAGCTCTCTACCTCCTCCTGAGTAAGGGGATGGGGAGGGTGGAGGACAAGAGAACTGCAAATGGGTCCCTTCCTGGGTCAGAGAAATCTGATCCCAAAATGAGGCTTTATGACTCCTGCTCTCCTGTCCTGCCTTCTGGGAGCAAAAGTGGAGAAGCAGCACAATTTATATAAAACTAAAGCAAGGCCCACTGCTGCCTGGTGGCTGAAGGAAGTCCCAGGTCCCCTTCCTCCTGGGTCTCCAGGTGAAGACAAATCCAGTGGCTTCTTCGGGAAACATTCGATCTGATTCACGTCCATGGCTGAGGTGGGCAGTCTGCCC
Organism: Aethalodelphis obliquidens; assembly: GCF_003676395.1. NCBI lineage: Eukaryota > Metazoa > Chordata > Mammalia > Artiodactyla > Delphinidae > Aethalodelphis > Aethalodelphis obliquidens. The sequence goes on along the minus strand of NW_020838016.1, from coordinate 6,966,003 downwards.
AGCCAAGGGCAGCATGACGAGATTCTCCTCACCAGCCCAGCATTGATCCAAACACACTTCCATGCTCCCAGTGGCTGTCTTGAGGACACTGTGGGCACGAGGATGGCTGCGGCCATGGCCATAGCCATTACCAATACCTGTTCCTGAGGCCTGGCTCTCCCAAGTCCAGGGGGCAGAGCCTCCAGAAAGCAGGGCACTGAGGGGACTATCAAAATCTGGTGGTTTTTCTGGCCCAACATCTTTGGCCACCCTCTTTTCTCTTTATACCTGACCTCTTGGGAATTTTATATTTGCTTGTTTGTTTTCTATCTCTCCCCGTGTTTTAGTGTATATAATGTACCGTATCAATGGTTCTCCCACTTTGGCAGGTATCAGAATCGCCTGGGGGAGGAATAAGGCACACAGAGGCTCAGGATCCTTAAAGTAGCATAGGGCCTGACCTCTGTGTGTTCACCAAGTTCACCAGGTGATTCCGATAGGACCAAAGTTGGAGAACCACTGCACTAAATCTTTCAGACGTCTAATTTAACCCCCAACCCTGCTTTAAGAGGTAACTACTATGTTCCTCAATTAGAAAATAAGACCTAATAGGCCAGATAGAAAAGTGTCTGGGTTCAAATCCACTGTCTTCTTACTAGCTGTGTGACCATTGGGAAGGCACCTAACCTCTCTGAACCTCATCTTCGTCGTCCTTACAGTAACATCCCCCTCTCTTAAAGGGTTGCTAAGAGAGTTAAAAGAAACAAGCCGGGACAAGTGCTCAGCACTCACAACGAAAAGTCACACTCTTTTTCTAATCATGGCTCCAACCACTTATTGGAAACAAAACACTATGTAATAACAGTTTTTGAATGGGTACATCTTCATTGTTCTTAACACATCAAATGGCACTTGATAAATGATGGGAGAGTATATGGACCAATATATTATCGATTAACTCACCAATGCTTTCATTTAATTTGAAGTCTTGAAAAGAAAGATTGCTAGTAGCTCATAGCACCACTGGTAGTCAAAGTCTTTCTGCCCTTCCTTCCACAGAATATGCAGACAATTGGGGCTTTCTGCTGTGGAAAGACCCTCCCCCACTCACACTCAAGACAAGCAGTGTTCACTCCACAAACATTTGTTTATTTCTCATCTGCCACGTGCCAGGCACTGGGGATATGGTGGTGAACAAAAGAGAAAATGACCCCTAGTCTCAGGGAGAGAAACAGTAAATAAACAGATTGTGCCTAACCTGGGAAATGTGAGACATTCCTTAGGTCTGGTGGAAGAAAAGGTCAGTGGGAACAAGTTTCTACCAGGTGTGACTGCCAAGGGCAGTCCAAGAATCCTCGGAGGAAAGGCAGGAACAGCCCCCTTGGGAAGAGGTGGTCTGGGGGTGACCCCGGCCAGCTCCTTACCTCCTCCGGGCTGTGGGGAGGGTGGAGGAGAAGAGGATCGCAAATGGACCCCTTCCTGGGCCAGAGCAATTTGATCCCTGTGGCCAAGAGAGGGATGAGGGCTTGTGACCTCCTACTCTCTTCTGGGGGCAAAAGTGGAAAAGCAGCACAATTTACATAAAACTAAATCAAGGCCCAGTGCTGCATGGTGGCCGGAGAAAGTCCCAGGTCCCCTTCCTCCTGGGTCTCCAGATGAAGACAAATTTGATGGAATGTCTAGTTCCCATAACAAGCACGTTCAGTTGGACCAGATATGCAAGTCGAAAGGGCGTTGCTCAATGGGAAGGGAAGGAGTGGGCCATGCAGAGAAGCTCAGTGAGTACCCAGCTGATGCCATTTGTCTTCTAAGGAAACGCCTTCTCACCTCAAGAGAAGGAGAGAGGGCGGAGCTAAGCAGGCCTGGGCTGGAGGGGTTGTCTGGCTTCCAGGAGCCCAGCCGCCCGCAGTCAGATGGTCCACAGGACTTCCGGTAAACGCCTCGGGATCTTGGCTGTGTTTGCTCTTAGCTGACTGATCTATCTCAGACCCAAGCTTCTTGACAGGTCCACATCTTCAGTTTTTAGTGTGGTCTCCAGAAAGCTTCTTGCAACCTAGGAAGATTTAGTTTATGGCTGATGAGTTTTCCCAGTCTTAAGAGTCACCTGAGGGATTCCACAGAGTCGGGTACATAAATTCAGAAGTGGAGACACCAGGTGCCTGAGAAAATGGAACATTTGGCATGCGATTTGTTAGTACGAGTGGAGAGTTAAGGGGCCCTAGGACAGAACTTTTGAAACTTGGGCTCTTGCTGCCAATTCTAAAATGAGTGGTCCTCCTTGAATAGAAGGTGTAGGGGACAATACTGGCTGAGCTGTTGAGTGACAGTTGTCTTCTTTCATCCACTGTCCCTCACTTTTTCCCCTTAGAGCCCTCCCCTGCCCACACCATCCTCTACACACACGATCTGAGATGGAAGAGTGTGCCAAAGCTGTGTTCTGTTGAGGACATATGTCGAGCATTGCTACGAGCCTGAGCTACGACACCTACCACTGCTGCTACCTTGGAATAAATGTGTGCTCTGTGTCAGGGACTCTGCCAACAGCTTTATGTTTGTGATCTCCTTTAATCCCTACCAAGACCCCAAGACTCCAAAGCTGAATCTGAAACTCAAACAAGATAGGTGTCCAAGGATCCCACTGCTAGGAAGTAGTGAAACTGGATTCAAAACTGCGTGTGTCCAGCTCCGAAATTTTTTTAAGATTTTGTTTTTCCATTGGTTTCCTTTTTTATTTCCATTACTCTCTGACAGTAGTTCTCAAATCATGGTCGTGGACCAGCAACATTATCGCCACCAGGGAACTTATTAGAAATGTAAATTCTTCAGTCCCACCCCAGACCCTTTAAATCAAATTCTAGGTGTAGTACCCAACAATCTCTGTTTTCATAAGCCCCCCAGATGTATATAATGCTTGTTAGAGTTTGAGAACCACTGCTGTACAGGTTTCTCAGAAGTTTTTAAGATATTTAAACTTACATTTCTTTTATTTTTAACATCTTTATTGGAGTATAATTGCTTTACAATGGTGTGTTAGTTTCTGCTCTATAACAAAGTGAATCAGCTATACATATACATACATCCCTAAATCTCCTCCCTCTTGCGTCTACCTTCTACTGTCCCTAACCCACCTCTCTAGGTGGTCACAAAGCACAGAGCTGATCTCCCTGTGCTATGTGGCTGCTTCCCACTAGCTATCTACTTTACATTTGATAGTGTATATATGTCCATGCCACTCTCTCACTTTCTCCCAGCTTTCCCTTCCCTCCCCGTGTGCTCAAGTCCATGCTCTACGTCTGCGTCTTTATTCCTGTCCTGCCCCTAGGTTCTTCAGAACCGTTTTTTTTTTTTTAGATTCCATATATATGTGTTAGCATACGGTATTTGTTTTTCTCTTTCTGACTTACTTCACTTTGTATGACGGACTCTAGGTCCATCCACTACAAATAACTCAACTTCGTTTCTTTTTATGGCTGAGTATATGTGTATATATTCCATTGTATATATGTGCCACATCTTCTTTATCCATTCATCTGTCGATGGACACTTAGGTTGCTTCCATGTCTTGGCTATTGTAAATAGAGCTGCAATGAACATTGTGGTACATGACTCTTTTTGACTTACGGTTTTCTCAGGGTATATGCCCAGTAGTGGGATTGCTGGCTCGTATGGTAGTTCTATTTTTAGTCTTTTAAGGAACCTCCATACCGTTCTCCATAGAAGCTGTACCAATTTACATTCCCACCAATAGTGCAAGAGGGTTCTCTTTTCTCCACACACTCTCCTGCACTTATTGTTTGTAAATTTTTTGATGACGGTCATTCTGACTGGTGTGAGGTGATACCTCATTGTAGTTTTTTGTTTGTTTGTTTTGTTGTGGTTTTTTTTTGCAGTACATGGGCCTCTCACTGTTGTGGCCTCTCCCGTTGAGGAGCACAGGCTCTGGACACGCAGGCTCAGCGTCCACGGCTCACGGGCCCAGTGGCTCCGCGGCATGTGGGATCTTCCCGGACCGGGGCACGAACCCGTGTCCCCTGCATCGGCAGGCGGACTCTCAACCACTGCGCCACCAGGGAAGCCCCTCATGGTAGTTTTAATTTGCGTTTCTCTAATGATTAGTGATGTTGAGCATCCTTTCATGTGTTTATTGGCAGTCTGTATATCTTCTTTGGAGAAATGTCTATTTAGGTCTTCTGCCCATTTTTGGATTGGGTTGTTTGTTTTTTTGATATTGAGCTGCATGAGCTGCTTGTAAATTTTGGAGATTAATCCTTTGTCAGTTGCTTCATTTGCAAATATTTTCTCCCATTCTGAGGGTTGTCTTTTCATCTTGTTTATGGTTTCCTTTGCTGTGCAAAAGCCTTTAAGTTTCATTAGGCCCCATTTGTTTATTTTTGTTTTTATTTCCATTTCTCTAGGAGGTGTGTCAAAAAGGATCTTGCTGTGATTTATGTCATAGAGTATTCTGCCTCTGTTTTCTTCTAAGAGTTTTATAGTATCTGGCCTTACATTTAGGTCTTTAATCCATTTTGACTTTATTTCTGTATATGGTATTAGAAAGTGTTCTAATTTCATTCTTTTGTGTAGCTGTCCAGTTTTCCCAGCACCACTTATTGAAGAGGATGTCTTTTCTCCATTGTATACTCTTGCCTCCTTTATCAATGATAAGGTGACCATATGTGCGTGGGTTTATCTCTGAGCTTGCTATCCTGTTCCATTGATCTATATTTCTGTTTTTGTGCCAGTACCATACTGTCTTGATTACTGTAGCTTTGTAGTATAGCCTGAAGTCAGGGAGCCTGATTCCTCCAGCTCCATTTTTCTTTCTCAAGATTGCTTTGACTATTCAGGGTCTTTTGTGTTTCCATACAAATTGTGAAATTTGTGTTCTAGTTCTGTGAAAAATGTCATTGGTAGCTTGATAGGGATTGCATTGAATCTGTAGATTGCTTTGGGTAGTAGAGTCATTTGCACACTGTTGATTCTTCCAATCCAAGAACATGGTATATCTCTCCATCTGTTTGTACCATCTTTAATTTCTTTCATCAGTGTTTTATAGTTTTCTGCATACAGATCTTTTGTCTCCCTAGGTAGGTTTATTCCTAGGTATTTTATTCTTTTTGTTGCAATGGTAAATGGGAGTGTTTCTCTTTCAGATTTTTCAACATTAGTATATAGGAATGCTGGAGATTTCTGTGCATTAATTTTGTATCCTGCTACTTTACCAAATTCATTGATTAGCTCTAGTAGCTTTCTGGTAGCATCTTTAGGATTCTCTATGTGTAGTATCATGTCATCTGCAAACAGTGACAGTTTTGCTTCTTCTTTTCTGATTTGGATTCCTTTTATTTCTTTTTCTTCTGATTGCTGTGGCTAAAGCTTCCAAAACTATGTTGAGTAATAGTGGTGAGGTTGGGCAACTTTGTCTTGTTCCTGATCTTAGAGGAAATGGTTTCTGTTTTTCACCATTGAGAAAGATGTTGGCTGTGGGTTTGCCATATATGGCCTTTATTATGTTGAGGTAGGTTCCCTCTATGCCTACTTTCTGGAGGATTATTTTCATAAACAGGTCTTGAATCTTGTTGAAAGCTTTCCCTGCATCTATTGAATGATCATATGGTTTTTCTCCTTCAATTTGTTAATATCGTGTATCACATTGATTGATTTGCATATATTGAAGAATCCTTGCATTCCTGGGATAATCCCCACTTGATCATGGTGTATGATCCTTTTAATGTGCTGTTGGATTCTGTTTGCTAGTATTTTGTTGAGGATTTTTGTATCTATGTTTATCAGTGATATTGACCTGTAGTTTTCTTTCTTTGTGACATCTTTGTCTGGTTTTTGTATCAGGGTGATGGTGGCCTCATAGAATGAGTTTGGGAGTATTCCTCCGTCTGCTATATTTTGGAAGAGTTTGAGAAGGTAAGTGTTAGCTCTTCTCTAAATGTTTAATAGAATTCTCCTGTGAAGCCATCTGGTCCTGGGCTTTTGTTTTTTGGAAGATTTTTAATCACAGTTTCAGTTTCAGTGCTTGTGATTGGTCTGTTCATATTTTCTATTTCTTCCTGGTTCAGTCTCGGAAGCTTGTGCTTTTCTAAGAATTTGTCCATTTCTTCCGTGTTGTCCAATTTATTGGCATATAGTTGCTTGTAGTAATCTCTCATGATCCTTTGTATTTCTGCAGTGTCAGTTGTTACTTCTCCTTTTTCATTTCTAATTCTACTGATTTGAGTCTTCTCCCTTTTTTTCTTGATAAGTCTGGCTAATGGTTTATCAATTTTGGTCATCTCCTCAAAGAACCAGCTTTTAGTTTTATTGATCTTTGCTATTGTTTTCTTCATTTCTTTTTCATTTATTTCTGAACTGATCTTTATGATTTCTTTCCTTCTGCTAACTTTGGGATTTTTGTTGTTGTTGTTGTTCTTCTTTCTCTAATTGCTTTAGGTGTAAGTTTAGGTTATTTATTTGAGATCTTTCTCATTTATTGAGGTAGGATTGTATTGCTATACACTTCCTGCTTAGAACTGCTTTTGCTGCATCCCATAGGTTTTGGGTGGTCGTGTGTTCATCGTCATTTGTTTCTAGGTGTTTTTTGATTTCCTCTTTGATTTCCTCAGTGATCTCTTGGTTATTCAGTAGTGTATTGTTTAGCCTCCATGTGTTTGTATTCTTTACAGATTTTTTCCTGTAATTGATATCTAGTCTCATAGCATTGTGGTCGGAAAAGATACTTGATATGATTTCAATTTTCTTAAATTTACCAAGGCTTGATTTGTGATGCAAGATATGATCTATCCTGGAGAATGTTCTATGAGCACTTGAGAAGTAAGTGTATTTTGTTATTTTTGGATGCAATGTCCTATAAATATCAATAAAGTTCATCTTGTTTAATGTATCATTTAAAGCTTTTATTTCCTTATTTATTTTCATTTTGGATGATCTGTCCATTGGTGAAAGTGGGGTGTTAAAATCCACTACTATGATTGTGTTACTGTCAATTTCCCCTATTATGGCTGTTAGCATTTGCCTTATGTATTGAGGTGCTCCTATGTTGGGTGCATAAATATTTACAATTGTTATATCTTCTCCTTGGATCGATCCCTTGATCATTATATAGTGTCCTTCTTTGTCTCTTGTAATAGTCTTTATTTTAAAGTCTATTTTGTCTGATATGCTAATTGCCACTCCAGCTTTCTTTTGATTTCCATTTGCATGGAATATCTTTTTCCATCCCCTCACTTTCAGTCTGTATGTGTCCCTAAGTCTGAAGTGGGTCTCTTGTAGACAGCATATATACAGGTCTTGTTTTTGTATCCATTCAGCCAGTCTGTGTCTTTTGGTGGGAGCATTTTGTCCATTTACATTTAAGGTAATTATTGATATGTATGTTCCTATTCCCACTTACTTAATTGTTTGGGGTTTGTTATTGTAGGTCTTTTCCTTCTCTTGTGTTTCCTGCTTAGAGAAGTTCCTTTAGTATTTGTTGTAAAGCTGGTGGTGCTGAATTCTCTTCGCTTTTGCTTGTCTGTAAAGCTTTTAATTTCTCCATTGAATCTGAATGAGATCCTTGCTGCGTAGAGTAATCTTGGTTGTAGGTTTTTCCCTTTCTTCACTTTAAATATGTCCTGCCACTCCCTTCTGGCTTGCAGAGTTTCTGCTGAAAGATCAGCTGTTAACCTTTTGGGGATTCCCTTATATGTTATTTGTTGTTTTTCCCTTGCTGCTTTTAATATTTTTTCTTTGTATTTAAATTTCAATAGTTTGATTAATATGTGTCTTGGTGTGTTTCTCCTTGGATTTATCCTGTATGGGACTCTCTGTGCTTCCTGGACTTGATTGACTATTTCCTTTCCCATGTTAAGGAAGTTTTCAACTATAATCTCCTTAAGTATTTCTCAGTCCCTTTCTTTTTCTCTTCTTCTTCTGGAACCCCTATAATTCGAATGTTGGTACATTTAATGTTGTCCCAGGGTCTCTGAGACTGTCCTCAATTCTTTGCATTCTTTGTTCTTTATTCTGCTTTGTGGTAGTTATTTCCATTATTTTATCTTCCAGGTCACTTATCTGTTCTTCTGCCTCTTTTATTCTGCTATTGATTCCTTCTAGAGAATTTTTAATTTCATTTATTGTGTTGTTCATCATTTAACCTCTATTTCTTATAAACATCTAGTCAATCAACAATTATAGCCTCCTTAGCACATGTTTACTTCATGTCAGTCAGCTAACTTCTCATGTGGGCATAATGAGGGATTTTAACTTTGGTTGAAACTAAATAGTTTTACATAAACAATCATGAATGAATACATGAACAAGAATAATTTTATTCATTTTTATTAAGTAAAATTTACATACAATAAAAAGGAAGAGATATCAATTGTAGAGTTTGGGTTTTGGCAATTTTCTTACAACAACCATCTCAACTGTAGCACATTTTCATCTTACCTCCACAAGAAATATTCCTTGTGCCCTTTCCTATTTCACCTTCTCTTCCCATACCCGTCAAGCCATGGCCTATTTTATTATCATTACAGATGAGATTTGGTTTTTTCTAGACTTTCATATAAATGGAAACATGCAGTATGTGATTTTTTTCTGTCAAGTTTCTGCCCCTCAGCATAATGTCTGAGATTCATCCATGTTATATATATCAGGAGATTGTTCCTTTTACTGTTGGGCAGTATTCCATTGTATGAATACACCACAATTTATTTTTTTATTAACTTGTTGATGGATGTTTTGGTTATTTCCAGTTTGGGGCTATAATATGTGAAACTATTTTAGTTTTTAAAACCCTCATATTTTAATGAAGTTGGCTGAGTTAATAACTCTTATTCAAAAGTATTTCCCCTTATGCCTCTAAGATATTGTTCCATCACTGTCTTCCATCAGAGTTGTTGAGACGTCTGATACCATTTTAACTATTGTATTGTTTCTCTATAGGTAATCTATATGGTTGTTTTTGTTTTCTCTGTAAGATTTTAGAATTTTATTTGTATCTTGAGGTTCTAAATTTCCACCAACGTGTTCTGTGGTATATATATCCTGGGTAATTTCCTTAGCTTTCTCTTCCAATTTACTAATTCTCTCCTCAGCTGTGTTTAATCAGCTGTTTAACTCCTCTATTACCTTTTTACTTTTAATGACTATATTTTTAAATTTCTACTACTCTCTGGTTATTTTTAATCTATCTTTTAAAAAATCATTTTATCCTTTTTTATGTTTTTAAGTGCTTTTAAATTTCTCTAATTTTAACATACTTATTTTATACTTTATATCTGACAATTTTTATTATCTGAAGCTCTTGGAAGTCTAATTGGACTATATGTTTCTGCTGGTGCTCACCTTTTGGTGGATTATTTTCATGTGTGTTTTGCAGTTTTGGATTATGTGCTCCCATTTGGCATGGCTTTATCACAGAGAATTCTGGTTGGTCTGGGTTGAAGTTGTGTCCCTCCAGACAGCTTTTACATTTACTTCTTTCCAGCAGCCTATAAGTATTGTAAGCTCAAGACTGCATTTATTTTAATATACTGACTACCAGGCAGCATAAATTCAAACCCCAAACCAGAGTCAGAACAGCGAAGTACATTTTTTTTTAACTCATGTAGAACCCAGGCCAAATAAACTTTCTTGTTGTCTCTAGGTAGATTTTGATTATTTCACACTCTCACTGAGGGACTAATCCATCAAGTATTTTGGCTTTATGCAAGCATCTCAGTTTCAACTTCCTGCCTCACACAGGGTAAATGACTCCCACCCCCCACCCCCATGCCCATTAAAACCTAAGTCCCTGGCTTTTTGCAACTGGCGAACACATTCTTGTCCCTGGTCTCCTCCCCTACATGGCCAGCTTATTGTTACTTTCTTGCAAGGGAGGCCTACAGGGAACTCAGGTAGGAATCGGAATCTGAGCCTGGAGGGGAATACCTAGCTCCCAGGAGGCTGAGTGCTCAGCCTACAGCAGATTCTGGCTGGACCTCAAAGGATGAAGCCCAAGGCTCCCTATCTGTCCACTTTTGATGCCTTCACTCATTCCATTTGTAGTGAAGTTGTCCTTTACTCCCCTCTTCCCTTCATCCTACATTGGTCTTTTGAAAACAGCTGGGCCAATTTTTACTGTGTGTCTTTCTGACTCCAGTATATTTACTGAAAAATAAATGTGTCGTTTTATACCTCTCAAACCACACACAGCAGAACCGTTTGCTTAGATTTCATAGCACAAGGATACATACATTAGAGCTTCAAAGTGTCAAGATTAAAACTGGGGACTCATGGTTTATCCATCTCAGCTCACACCTCCATTCTTCAGAGTGTAGGAACCCCTGCTCAAGCCCCAGTTCTCAGAACCATGTGTCAGAGCAGTAAGCCAACCCATTTTCTGACCCACTGGGATAGCCAGCATGAAGAACAGTCCTGAACCAAGAGTCCTTGACCAAATGCCAGCCATGCGATTCACCTTAGTCAGGTGATCGTCAGCTTTTTCCTGGGGTCTAAAGCAGAGTCCCACTACCCTGCTGCCCTCCATCTGGCCTCCCTCTGGGTCCTGCTTGCTTTTAGTAGATTCATGCTCTGAGAAAATGCTTTTCTTGAGTAACCCCACTGCGTAGATGCTCTCAGGGTACCTTGCTGGGAAGCAAGTGAGAATCAGGTTCTCAAGTCAAACCCCAGCCCAAGCTGCCCTTTCCAAGCTGAACTTAGCACACTGTCTTAACAAAGCTCTTTTCCTTAGAAAGAACTTTGGAGCCAGACAGGCCTGAGTTTGAATCCCAGTTCGGCCACTGACCAGTAGTTATTAGGCATGTGATTTAACCTCCTTGAGCCTTTCTCATCTGTAAAATGGAGATGGTTAAACATAGCTCAGGGCTCTCGTAAGAAAACAAGATGAAGGCTGTCTCCTGCCCAGCGCAAAGTAGAGTAGAGGCCCACAGGCGTGAGTTCCCATCTTCATGACTTTACCAGCCAGGCCAGAAGTTCTGGCTACACAGCTGAGAGACTCCAGGTTTGAAGCCTGGGATCTGATGGCCTGTTGTGCATGTTGGGTGGGTACTGGGTGTTTGCTGCACAGAGTATTCTGCATGGGGCCAGGGGCTCTGTGGGAGCCCAGCCAGCCAAAAATGAGCTATTCCAGGCCTTGTGTACGTTGGAGGTCACAAGGACACCCACGCCCGGCCACGTCAGGTTTTGAGCATGGGTTGCTCATGGTCCTGCTGAATTTTGCAAAGGAAAGGAAAGTTCCTTTGGGCTGTGCTTTTGACCTTTGAGCGTGTTATCTTCAAAGCCATAAACCTGGTCCACTGGATTATAAATGTAGCTCATTCTAACACGTTCGCCCTGCAGCCTGCTCCTTGCCGTCCTGCGCACACCCACGGTAACCAAAGGCCACCACCATGACAAGGGACCAGAATGGAACCTGGGAGTTGGAGAGTAATGACAACTTTGAAGGCTTAATGAAAGCTCTGGGTAAGGGGGTTGCCAGAGGTGGGAAAGGGGGAGGAGGTGGGAAAGGGAGAGGGAGGGCACTGTGGAGCTCCCCAGACCTGTGTGCAAGCCTCACTCCTCGCTCTTTACCAGCTGTGTAATATCAGGCAAGTCACACTCATTCTCTGAGGCTCAGATTCCTCATCGGCAAGTTGGGAGCAATAATAAATGAGGTTATGTCTAGAATGTCCTTGGCGTACAGAAAAGATTCACTGAATGGGGGAGGCACACACACGCATATGTGAGGAAAGCCAGACTTGAGAGGAAAATGCAGTAGCTCCCCTGCCTTGTGATTGCCATCTCTTAGATAACAAGTTGGATCTGATACGATGCACAAATGACCCCTGCATTGCTCTTTCATTAGTCTTGTAGTGGAGAAGCACAAAAAAGAGTAGATAACAAATCTCTCAGCCTAGAGAAAATCAGGCTAGGAAAGGCTTTCATCATATACATCAAACAACTCACTGCTCACCTGACTTCTGAACTAGGCTCCAAGCCAGGTGCTCCATCACCATGTGTCCCGAGTTGACTCTCCTGTGGGATCTCTTGTGGGGCTGGCAGAAAACACACAAAACCAGAGCAAGTGGGCCCACAGAGGCGAGCTCACTTTTGGGGGCAGATACTATAGACCAGGTCCCGGCAAGGAGCACCGGCTGCCTGTCCTTATTTCTGCAATGACCGCCTGATCACCTTTTCTAGCTGTAGATCTCTCCGCATAGGGAGTTCCCAGCTGGAACTTCTCTACGTGAAGCATGAGAAGAAATGGCTGTGGGTGCGATCTGAGGCCCAATAATTTGGATGTGATGATGGGAAGTCTCATCAAGAATGGGAATTGTGGGTTTTTCTGTGCGATTCACTTCTAGCTTGATGACACTTCCACCGTGTCAACAAACAAGGAGAGCTCATGTGACATGTTTTGCAATTTACAGAGGTTGGAAATTTCTTCATGTACTTTAGACATGTTTACAGCACTGGATAGCTTTTTTTCCCCTCCTGGCTACAGAATGCTACCAATATACTTGGGAGAGGGGGGAGGAGACAAAAATCCCCGTATCAGAACCCTAACCCTGTCGCCCCTGCTTTTAGCACCCTGAGTGAGACTAGAAATGGAATCCTGCTTCCATACATGAGTAAATGGGCTGGAAATGAGCTCAGAACTAGAATTCTGAACAAGATCATACAGAGGAGGAAACAAAACCAGTGGGCCAGCTGAGGCTTTCTCTCTGACGTTGGCCAATATTTTAACCTTTCCGTACCGGTCTCCTCATCCACCAGATAGAGAAATAACACCAGCCTTGTTTCTCCAGATGATGTTGGTGGTTGTTCTGAATGATTGAAAGTACTTTAACAAGAGCTATTTGATGGTTTCAAGCTTTCAGCAGTGAGCTGAACAAGCCCAACTCAGGGAATATAATAAGAAAGCAATTTTGTGTCCTTTGTTGCTTATTCTTAAATTATATAAAGTCCTATGGTGGCTTTAGGTACAAAATCGAGTCTCAGTTTAGTTTTCGGCTGTACAGGGTGGGCCCCTGGAGCCCCTCTTTCTAGTCTTAAGGTGAGAGGCAAGCACTCCTGTCACCATCCCCTATTGCTTCTGGGGGATGCCAGGATGCAGGGCACCCTGTCAGCTCTGTGCAAAAAAATCCTCTTCCTAAAAGCAGCCTTCCTCTGGACTCTTTCACACCCACTTACACCCTCCTTGTGCAGGAGGGGTGCGTGGATCGTGAATGTGATGTTTGGATGTCTCTGTCCAGGAGGTTTTGGAGGGAGTGGCCTTTCCAGTTCTCCTTGGTATCGGACACCTCTTATCTCAGAGCTACAGTCATGACTTCCAATTCAACAACTTAACTACATTGATTTCACTCTAATGAGCAAACGGGTTGACCCCTTTGTACGAGTCTCTGCAGTGGAGAGGGGTGGGCTCCCACTTTCCTGATGGAGATTAACACCATAGGGGGTGGTACTAGCTAAACCCAGAACGTGGATGTGCTTGGTGCCTCGGTTTACCCAGCTGCTGATGGCCTACAGTATCCCAGGAGCTTGCCCCAGCTTGAATCCATGAGGCTCTGTGCAGAAACGACTCAGCCAGAGTCACCTTCCCGCCGTGGAGATGGGACACCTGACCCCTCTCACCTGCGCATGGGGACACAAGTGGGGCAGACAGGCACTGGGACACAAGTGGGGCAGACAGGCACTGGAGACAGGTCTCAAGGGCTCAGCCAGAAGCAGCCGGGTGGGGCTGCCTCCCACAATTGAATCTGCTGAAAGCAACCCAGCAGGAACTTCCCTGGTGGCCCAGTGGTTAAGACTCCATGCTTCCAATACAGGGTACGTGGGAACTATGCCATGTGATGTGGCCAAAAAAAAAAACCCAAAATGCAACCCAGCAGATCTGTACAATTTCCTCCACATCCACCCCACAAGACAGGGGTTGCTTTCCCAACACTGACAAGTCAGTGAAGCTTGTCTTCTTGCCCTTTTGAGCGCGAAGCCCTTCGCATTTGGGAAAAACGTATGTGGAGATCCTCCCAAATCCCCAGATATGGAAATATCACTAAGTATAACGCCATTCCCTGCCAAAGAGCTGTCTCTTTCTTAGACGTTAATCCCTAGCACCAGGGAGTCGGCTTTCTCTGTGGGCCTGGCGGCTGGTTCCCTAGGAAGGAGATACTCCTGTCAAGAGGTGGGTCTGGGGACAAACTGTCTTTGTTCCCAGTTGGTGACTCACTCCACCCCCCGCCTCCCCACATGACCTGGCTGCCAGCCTCAGCAATGACACATCAGGGCAACCTTTGGGTTTGCCCCAAATTTTCAAAGTCATTCGCTGTTCAGAGAATGGGTGACAAGGATCGATTGTACCTCCTCTCCTGCCTTCTTAGATCTCGTGTTTCCTGAGGCCCTAGACTCTTTCTTGACAGTGAGGAGAGCAGCTGGTGAACTCCTCTACCCTGAGGAAGCTGTCATGCCCTGAGGTCCTCCTTCAGCTTGGATCGGGGAGTCAGGGAGCGGAGGATTGGTCTTCAATCTAAAGGGCAGACCTCTCAAAGTGAGGTCCCCGTGCTGTGAAAGAACACTTGGGGAGAGTCCATTCACTCTGCCCCGGAGTGAGACCAGCACTGCACGTACCTGGGGAATCATTCAGCTTCTTTTCCAAAGCTTTAGACGACGCCCGTGGAAGCCAGGGACGGTGCCATTTGCAGCAGGCCCGGGCCCAGCCTCTGTTCTCAAGGAGCTCAAACTGGTGCAGAGAGTCAAGCTATAGCTGTGTACAGATTGCATTCCTGTTCTCTATTATAGTGTGATAAATCACCCCCCAAACGTGGCGGCTTGATTTTATGATACAGTGATTTTATCATTGTCTCTCATAGTTATGGGAACTGACCAGGTTCACAGAGGGGGTTCTTGCTAGGAGGCTCTCATTCCATTGCGGTAGGACAGTGGCTGGGGCCAGAGCCATCTCAAAGGCTCCTGGCTCCTGTATCTGACAGCTGGTGCTGGCCAGCCGCTGAGACCTCATCTCCACGTGGTGACCCAAGTGGCCTGCGTTTCCTCACAGCACTCTGGCTGTGTCTAAAGAGACAGGAGGCAGCAGCTGAATGACCGTTTATAACCCAGACTCAGAAGTCACACAGCATCACTTCCGCCATATTCTATTGGTTGAAGCAGTCATGAGCCCACCCACATTCAAGGGGAAGGTACATAGACCCCGCCTCTCAAAATGTCAAAATCCTATTGTAAGAACAGCCTGTAGGATGAGAGGTGGTGGTATTGCAGCCATTAAAGAAAGTATAGTCTGCCACAGATGGGACAGTGGGTGATTCTCTCCCTTGGGCCTGAAAGGGCTATGGTGACAATAGAACAATGGTGACCGGAAGTGTGTGCGCTGAATGGTGATGGATGGTAACTAGACTTGTGGTGGTGATCACTCTGCAGTCTATACAGATGTTGAATTATGATGCTGTACACCTGAAATGTACATAATTTTTTAAAACAGTGTGTGTGGCAGTGAGGGTGGAGGGAGCTACAATAGATGGATCATTGACGGTCTCCTGAGTACTTCTGGGTGGGGTTTTGAAGGAAGGAGAGGAGTGCTCTACACAAGGATAGAGTCAGGTCTGGACCTGTGAGCATGAGCCAAGGTCAGGCTATGAGGATGTGGGCGGCCAAAGGAAGCAGAAGCCATATTACCAGGGAGTGAAGGGCAAGGGCGGCCACAGGGGTAAGAAGAGTCAGAAAGGTACCAGGGCTGGATCTTGAAGAGGTGTGACACCATGTGTGACCATCACCCAAGGACATCAGGTAAGGAGAGGGTCCTGGGAAGAACTGTGTACAGAGGAGAGAAGGGCCATGAGCACACTGACAGCCAGGGCGTGAATCGATCAGCAGAGACAGTCAGAGAACTGAAGGAGGAAGTGGCTGCAGTCGTCCTGGGAAGATGCGAGAGCAGTGCCAAGGAGGGTGTCCAAGGGGTTGTCCATAGCAGGAAACTGACTAGATTTGGTAACTAAGTGGAGAAGAAGCAGGGGGTGAGCCTAAGAAATAAAACCCCACCATGTAACTTTAATCAGGAAGACAGGAATGTATAATGGAAGGCATCTGTTCCGAAAGTACTCAGGGACTTCCCTGGTGGTCCAGTGGTTAAGAATCCGCCTGCCAATGCAGGGGACACGGGTTTGAGCCCTGGTCCGGGAAGATCCCACATGCCGAGGGGCAACTAAACCCGTTCGCCACAACTACTGAGCCCGTGCGCCACAACTACTGAAGCCCGCGCGCCTAGAGCCTATGCTCTGCAACAGGAGGAGCCACCGCAATGAGAAGCCCGTGCACCGCAACAAAGAGTAGCCCCTTCTCGCCTCACCTAGAGAAAGCCCACGCACAGCAATGGAGACCCAGCACAGTCAAAAATAAATAATAAATAAATAAATAAAAATAAAAATACTCAGTTAACATTAAACTTAGACATATTTTAGGAAATCTTTGTTCAATAATTTGTAACCATTAGGAGAAATCCAGTTCTCTTAATTCACAAAAGAACGTGGGGATCATCTTCTATGAAGAGCATCTTTTCATTGAAATCAACATGTACAGATTTAAAAGAGCAGTGGCGGGGCTTCCCTGGTGGCGCAGTGGTTGAGAACCTGCCTGCTAATGCAGGGAACACGGGTTCGAGCCCTGGTCTGGGAGGATCCCACATGCCGCGGAGCAACTAGGCCCGTGAACCACAACTACTGAGCCTGCGCGTCTGGAGCCTGTGCTCCACAACAAGAGAGGCCACGATAGTGAGAGGCCCGCGCACCACGATGAAGAGTGGCCCCCGCTTGCCACAACTAGAGAAAGCCCTCGCACAGAAACGAAGACCCAACACAACCGAAAAAATAAATAAATAAACAAATGTGGGGTTTAAAAAAAAAAAAGAATTTAAAATTAATCAATACAATCATAAATAGCATGTAGGTCAAATAATAAAAAGAAAAAAAAAATAAAGAGCAGTGGCTACTACAAAAAGTCCTAGTGGGTCTCTGGAAAATTCTACCAGGAAAGCGGTAACCTTAGAGGCTGAAGTCAAGCAGCTGCCACCTGAGTGGTCTTTGCCGGGAAATCTTTCCTAATTACCCACGACGTTCAAAAGCCTGTCCTGACTGCAAGGGGCCAAAGTGTAACATCAGAGGTGAGCGCATGCACAAAACATTCTCAGGCCATGATAAGATCGTGCTAGCATGAGCTTTCTATACATTGTGTCATTTAATTAATTCAGTTTCAACAAATGCCCTGAGCCCCTATGACATGCCAGGAAGAGCTCTAGGCATTGGTGAAGCGGTGGTAAATGAGGCAACACGTTCCCTGCCTTTGCGGAGTGGGCACGCTAGTGGGAGAGAGACAGGGTAATAGTTTAAGACTCTCTGGGTAGTGGTAAGTGCTTTAAAGAAAATAAAAAGGAATTCTTGGGTGGAGAGTGATGGGTGGTCAGGGAAGGTTGTCTGAGGAGGTGACATTGGAGCCGAGGCTTGAATGCTGCGAAGTGCTGTTCCGGGCACAGGGCACAGCAAAGGCTGGTGTGTTGGGTGTGTGGTGAGCCCAGGGGTAGGTCAGGCCTTATGATGGGCAGACTTAATCCATCTTATTCATATTCTTTAAGGTTCGCTATGACTACAGCGTGAAGAATGAATCACAGGAGGGCAAGACTAGAAACACGGAGGCCCATTAAGGAAGCTTCTGTGTTGTTCGGGCAAGAAATGATGATGGTTGGTTTAGGGTGGCGCCCAGGGCTGGAGAAGAGAGGACAGATTCAGTGTATATTTTGATGGTAAAGCTGACAGGGCTTGCAGATAAAAATGAAGTGAGGGGAAATGGAAGAAATGAAGACGGCCCCCAGGCTTAGGCCTGAATAGCTGGGAAGGCTGTGACCCTATCAGCTGACATGGGGAAGACATGGCAGGGAGTGAGTTTGGACAGGGGTGCCAGACAGGCGGAAATGCGTTAAGAATTCTGATTTACATCTTTTGATTACAGATGCCCATTACCCATCCAAGTGGAGTATTAAAATTGGCATGTTGATATAAGATCTAGAGCTTAGGGTAGAGCCAGGGATAGAGCCAAAGGAATGCTTGCCATTTTAAGGAGTGAGGAATCTGAAGGTCAGGGAAGTGAAGGAACTTTCCTGGGATCACTTGTGGCTGGAAACTGGTGTTGCTCAGAGAGGAGCCTGGTCTGCCTGCTTCTAACCCCCAAGCACTTGCCATAGCTCGGTTCCAGGTGCAGGTGCTAAGCGTGGGGTTAGGGGAGGGGGAGCTTCGTGCTGAGCAAAGTTCATCAGGATGGGGGCCTCCGAAGCAGGCAGGCAGGACCCTCAGATACATTGCAAGAGGGTCACTCGGAGTCCCTGGGTAAAAATGAATGAATGAATACATGAATGAATGAATGTCTGATGAGCCAACGAGGAGTTAATTTCACGGCATTTGGATTCCTGCCAGTGCTCACAAGTCAATAAAGTTAGACACTGGCCAAAGACTTTGCCTGTGTGGCCTCTAGTTGGACTTTCAAACAGGGACAGTGCTGTAGGTGGGAAAAGCCCAGGTGAAGATAAGTTTGGTCCCTTCCTATGGGTCTCCCCTGGCGTGTAGTGGCAGCTTCTCCTCCTCGACCCCCATCCCAATGGTGCAGACTAGATTATGTGGGGTGGGGGGGGAGGTGAAAAGTACAAGGGGAGCAGGGAGGCACCCCAGGGTCTCCAGCCTGCCTCCTCTGGCTAGGGAAGGGTTTGAATGCATTTGGAGGTGTCCCTGAGGGTAAGAGAGAAGGAGGCAGGAAGGGGAAAGGACAGTTCCTCTTTCCGTGGATTATCTGGGGAGGAAATGACATGGAAAGACGGAGAAGATTGCTCTTCCACTCTGCTTCCCACAATGCCCGAGTGCTGAGGATTTGTGAATTGAGGAGTTCAGGTTCGAAGCCCGTGGAAGCTGCACTTCGAATGGGTTCCAGGTTCCATAGGATGAAAATGGGTGTATTTCTGCTCTTTAATTGACAAATCGCGTCTACCCTTTTAGGCTACAACTTTAGCTTTTTCCACAAGCATATTACAAAGCATTTTAATGTTGAGTAGCATACTCATATTTCAACTTTATGGCCTGCATTGTTCAAAATGCAGTTATGAAAACTATGCTTTAATAAAGTCACTTCAGTGTTTTCGTTTTTTCTTCTGCAGCAGCTATAAGCCGTATATATTATTCAGAAAGAGCTTGCCTTTGTACGTTTTCCTCTGAGATAGAAATTCATTTCACCTGGCTATAAATCAGGCTCGGAGATACCTTTAATCCAGAAAAGCAGATGAAACATATTTGATAACCCTGGTGTTCAAACACCATACCAGGAGAATAATTTTCCCTGCAAAGTACAAAGAGTAAGTGTTTTTGTAGTCTGTGTGTATATGCCTGTGTATTCTACAGCTGCAGTTAAACGTTTCCTTTTGATTAGAAATATCACAAATCCACCAACAGAATGTTTGGCTTCCTTCCCTGGGGTGGAGCAGAGGTGACATGATTAACTAGCCTGCGCCCACGGTGAAGGTTAGCCAAGAGCCCATGCCATTTTTCAACCAGAGAAGAAGCAATGTTTGATTCAATTTGCATAGAGCCCCTAGTAAGATTCCCCGGCTCTGGTCTGAAAGACTGACTGGGGGTGGTGTTTCCAGGACAAACCTCTTCTCTTGGCAGTAGACATTTTTAGCTGCGATCTACCTCTCTGGGCAGCCAGGGACAAGCAGTAATTTCCATTTGGGGAGACTTAAACACAATGTGTTTTAGTGGTGGACGATAAACAGAATGTGTTTGTAGGCAAATTGCCAGGAGTGCTGTCCTAGCTGGGCAACTCTGAACCAGCCACTTCAATTCTCTGGGCTTTGATTTCCACATCTGTGGAGTGAAAATAGACTTGCTCTCTGAAGACCACTTAAATTTAGACTTCTAAATTTCTCTGTCATTCCCAATTCTTCCTTAGTACAGTTGACCCTTGAACAACAGTGGGGGCGGAGGCAGCAGCGGTGTGTTAGGGGAGAGCCCTGCTCTCCGTGCAGTCAAAACTCTGCGTGTAACTTACGGTTGGCCCTCCGTATATATGTGGTTCCTCCGTGTCTGTGGTTCTGCATCCATGGATTTAACCAACCGCAGATGGTGTAGTTCTGTAATTACTATTGAAAACAATCCACATGTAAGTGGACCTGTGCAGTTCAAACCCGTGTCTTTCAAGGGTCAACCGCAGTTTTGCCTGGTGCCCTCCCCTCCGTTTCATCTGGTCAACTCATGACCTGTGGTTTTCTTTCCTCAACTCCTAACTGTGTCTCCAGCATGGTTTAGCACAGCCTAAACTTCTCCTCACTCAACACAGAGGGCTAGAGTAGGAACTAAAGTCGTTTCTACCCTTTGGTCAACCTATGAAATGAGGAAACCAGTCCATGCAAAAAAAGGTTTGGCCAGGCTGGATTAAATGCCCATGTGACAGACCAGGGCTATGTGACGAGGGAGGGGGTAGGTCAGCCACCATTCTGTTTCTTCAGAGTCCAGGACACTTGGGCTGCATGGAGTGGCAGATGGCTGTGGAGATGCATAAACATGACCTGAATATTTATTTCACTCTGGACTGAATGCCGATCTGACCACTGTTTGACCAGAGGGCAAAAGGCCAAGGAGTGGAGGCCAACGTGCATCAAATACCTCCCAGCTCCTCGGCACTGTGTAAAGCATTTTTGCCATTATTTTAACTGAATCCTTACATAAATAACCCTATGAGATAAGCTTTCTTTTCCCCATTTTACAGTGAGAAACAGGCTCAGAAAGGGAAAGTGACTTCTCTGAGGTCACAAAGCTGGGAGATCAGAGAAAGGATTTATGCCTGGATCTGACCCTCACTCTTTTATGCAAGAAGTTCTAAACTTTGGCGTGCACAGAATCGCTTGGAAGGCTTGTAAAAACAAGAGGGGCCCAACCCCCGTAGGTCTAGGGTGGATCCCAGAATTTACATTTCTAAGAGGGTCCCACGTGCTGTGGCGGCTGCCAGCCCAGGGGCCTCACTTTGAGAACCACCGTCCTGGACCGCGGTGCCCACGTTAACCAAACCATAAGTATCTCTTGAGCTCCTACTGTGTGCGTAGCCCTGAGCCTGGTTCTATGGGGACACGGGAGCAAAGAGACAACATCATCCTTGAACTCACAGAGCTGAGACTTGGAGAAAAAAATAATAAACCCCATGAAAGTGAGGAAAATGCCAGGTAGTACCTCCTGCGGGTTAAACCCTGGGCCTGGAAAGCAGGTGAGGAAGGAGGTAAGAAAGAACAGACCATGCTAGAGCAGACAAGGCTGGGGCTGGGAGGAGAGGGGCAGGGATTCAGGGACCAGGTGTGCAGGGAGCATCTGGAAAAATGCAGGGGGCTCCGAGGAAGCCGGCTTATGAGATCAGGGGGTTGATTATGATGGTGTCAGCAGCTACCGCTTATGGGGCCATTACCACAAGCCACCAGCCACTGGGCAGATCTCTTCACAAACACCATCAAATTTCATCCTCAAAACAGCCTGATACAATTAGTAATAACTCTACTTACAGCTACTGGCTCTCTGCTGCTTCCAGATCTGGACCCTAGTGTCCAGCGATGGAGCTGAAGTTAGATGTCACCTGGCTCTTTAGGCTGTGTTTCTGGGGCAGAAGGAGAGGAACACGAATTGGAGTGTAACACGTTAGCCTCTGCCTAGCACAAGGACGTGTTTATACCGACTAGAATGCAGAGAACATTCTTTTGCGGCTTTTCGCAGCTTTAAGGAAGGATTCATTGTGAAGCCAGATATAGTTGACCACTTGGTCCCGTCTAGTCTTCTCCTCTCCAAACAGGCCAGCAGTTGCCTTAAAGGGAGAAAAATTAAACAAGGGGTATTACCATAATTTCAGGGACTAGATGACAGAGATAAATGCCTCAGAAAGGGGTTTGTCAAACTTTCCTGTCTTATGTTCTGTGGAACCCTGGCCAGCTGGAGATGCCACCACGGAGAGTTCTACAGCCACCTAAGATTGGGAAAGGCTGCATCTTCTGTCCTGCTCTTGGAGTTACAAAGCATTTTTCCCAGATTAAAATCTCTGTGAAATTCTTCAGTAAAGAAAGCAGTCAGCCTGTCTTGGTTTTAATTGCTCATTTCTCAAACTTAGCTGATCATGAGCTCCCCTTTAAAAACAATTTTTGACCACCAGTCTTTTATAGGCTGAGTCCATGGCAAGTACAGTGGGGCACCCTGGGCTCTATGAATGCTGGCCTAGATGCCTAGGAGGGTTCACAGCAGCAGAGAGAGCATTTATCTACCCCCATGCCCTGGGGCCTGCAGGCTGTGTGGCTTTGACCTGCCCCGGTACAATCTTTTTTTTTTTTTATTTTTTATTTTTTGCAGTATGCGGGCTTCTCAGTGTTGTGGCCTCTGCCGCTGCGGAGCACAGTCTCCGGACGCGCAGGCTCAGCACCCATGGCTCACGGGCCCAGCCGCTCCGCGGCATGTGGGATCTTCCCAGACCGGGGCACGAACCCGCGTCCCCTGCATCGGCAGGCGGACTCTCAACCACTGCGCCACCAGGGAAGCCCCCGGTACAATTTCATATGCCACAAAGCTGAAGCTATCAGAAAATGTCCAGCGTTGGAACGTGGTTGCTCCAGCTCCGGATTCTTGTAGAGCCCTAAGCCTAGAAAACAATTGCTGTCTAGTGGGGCCGGTGTACATGAGCCCTGGAGAACATAAGCTGCCCCAAACAGAGAGGGCTCATCCAGCTGCATCCAGAAGCCCTTGTGGCTCCAGGGGAAACGTAGAGTCAGAAGTTACTGGTTTCTTGGGCAGCCACTGGAAGTGCACAAACTGGGGTGGTCTGACATGATGGGACGGGTCAGCCCAGAGCTTGTGGAGCACGGTGCTGGCCCTGGAGCCAGGCCATCCTGGGTTCAATTACCACCTCTACTGCTTCCTCACTATATAGTCGAGGGCAAATGACACAGCCTCTCTGAGCCAGGCTCTTCACTGGTAAAATGGAGAACAATATAGTACTTATCTCGTGGGTTTCTTGGGAGAATGAAGTGAGTGAATCTTCCCAAGGGAGGTTCCACTATGGGACAGCATTCCTGGTTGGTTAAAAGGCATGTCTTAATTATCACCCCCAATACTACCAAAGGTCCACACAGCATGGCCCCCAGAGTCACCTTACCTAAAACTTAGCTCCTAAGTTCCCCCATAAAATTCTTTACCTCTCTGCTTCTACCTTGGTTACCTAAACTGAGAACCTCTATTTTCACCTCCCAGCTTGATCTTCCACACATCCTTCCAATAATCAAACCCTTGTGATTGCTTTCCACCTGTGTAATCTTAGACAAGTCACTTAACCTCTCTGGGCCTCCGCGTCATCACCTATACCATGAGGGATTTTGGCGAGCAAAAGGACCTCAGTCCTTGTCTTCTTTGAGGAAAGAATTCAACAAACAGACCAAGATTGTAAAGTGGGCACAGAGTTTATTAGAAGCACAGTACGTGTGGGAGAGCACACAAGCAGTTTACTTAGGGCAGAAGCAAGTTACACACTCGAAGGAGAAGAGTGGGGCGTCCTTGGGAGTGAGGGGCACGCAGTAGGGGCAGCTTAGGTCGTTAACATGGGGTTAATCTTCTGGGGCTTAGATGAGGGTGACTCCCCTTTTCCTCCCCTATGATTGTGTCATCGGCAGTTCCTCATTTGGACTTCCACCAGGCACCATTCTGAAACCTTCCCCTGAGCACCTAAGCGAAACCCACAGGGGTGGGGTGGGGTCAAAACGGCAATGCTAATGATATTATAATGATATTACAATACGGCCAGGGTTACTAGAGGGCGACTTGAGACCCCCCCCCCTCCCCCCCCCCCCGTGCATGTGTGGGGCTGAGAAGTCCTCTCTGAAGGCAAGAATGGGGAGGCTGCCGGTGGGCTCCTTTGCCTTTCATCCAGTCATCAGCCACCTGTGTGTTTTTATTGCACAGGCTCCACGGTTTTCATGGGCAGAGTTTCTTGCTCAGATGCTACAAAGTTTCCGTTTTGGATGCCATTCCTCCATGTGTCCTGGCCTCGTTAAGTGCAAAACAAGGAGGTGGCTTTGCCTTCTCCCTAATACCTATGCATGAAGAGGCTGTGCTTGGGGCCAGCCTTGAGTTTTCCTACCTCAAGAGGAGTAGGTGCTTAAACAGTAGCTTTCAAATCTCTTAAACCATTGAAGTCTTTCTCCAAACAGCCCCCTGAGAGGAAATCCAAGGTTTAAAACCACCCAGAGATTCAGGGTCTGAGATGAGGCCCAGAGATCTGTAGTTTTTACATCTTCCCAGGTGATTCTGATGGGCAGCCATCGGTGAATTCTTAGACCGGGCAAGTTCTCAACCGATAGTAGTGAACAAGAGTTGAACAAAGCACTGGCGTGCGTACACCAGCTCAGGCCAACTTGAACCTATTTCTCTTTTCAACTTAGGATACAGGTATATAATCCTTTTACCTTCTGGGTTGCCTGTTATTACTTGAAATTATTCCCTGATTTTATACAATTTAGAGTCCAAAAGACCAGCCAAGGTCCTTCCTGGATTCTGCTGTGGTCCAAGCATCCAGCTTGGACCTCTTCTTCTTGGTCCTTTAGGAGAAGGAAGGTGATAATGACCAAAGAGGGATTCAGGAAGAAATGTGTCAGAAGGGAAATGGGGAAAGAGGGTGAGGAAAGTGATGCTTGGCTACCAGGGAAGGACAGCAGAAGGGGTGGGGATGCGACCATCGGAGATGTTCATTCTCTGAATTGAAAGCGTCTCCATGAACTGTTGGTAACTGCTGGTCTCACTCATGCGCACACTAGTATTTATCCCCCACCAGATAGCACACAGTGTGAAGTTTAATCACCTACTACCATAGAGATGAGGCTGGAATTCTCAGAGAAACAGCCCTCAGTGAATCTGAACTGTTCTTACTTTTGAAGTCGTTATTACCTTGGGTTATGAGCGAATCAATCTCAGTGTTTTTTGAAATCTTCCAGGTAAACTTTCTTAAAAAAAAAAATTAAAGATTTATATTGGCATCCGAAGATATCTGGAGAATTCACAGGCGTAAAGGAGGTCAAAGGTCAAATATGATTTGGCTGGAGACAAAAGGCTTAATGATGTTTGTAGCCAGGGTAGAAATGTAGCAGTTCCAGTATTATCCTGTTTCTACGTCATTTCTATAGGACAGTGACATTTTAGCTTGGGTGACATTTTATGCACAATCAGAGGTTAACAGGAGGTGGGCTCAGCACTTAGCTTAGGAAATGAAACACTCTATTGAAGGGCATGTTCCCTTTTACTTACAAATGGTCTCTCAGAAACGAATAAGATTTTCTTTAAAATAGGCAAAAAGGCAAAAAAACAGATGTAAATGGAGTAGATGCAGCAAAACCTTGACAGTTGTTGAATCTGCATGATGGGTGTACCGGGTTCCTTGTACTCTCCCCTCTACTTTGGTTTGTTTGAAATCTTTCATAATAAACATATAAACAATGATTCATCTTTTCCTTAAAAACAACAAAAGAAATGTCTGAGCAAGTGTTTATTAAGTGTCTGAAATATGCCTAAGCTGCGCTGGGGCCATGACTGAGGCAGAACCTCCCCCAGATCTGCTGTAAAAATGGAAGTTTGTAGGTATTCTTCCCTTCAGTGGGCGTGAACAAAAGATCCACCTTTACCCAGGATCTAGACTGGTTATTTTTAAACAGTCTTTTTCCTTTTAAACCATGAAGTCTCCTGTTCAGCAAACTCTTAGGAGGAAACCAATATGTCAAATAGATAGAAGGGAGCTGCTGGGAGGGCAGGGGCATGTGCGTGTGTATATGTAGGCGTGTGCGTGTACATATGTGTATGTGCGCATGGGTGTGCACACACGCACACTGGGGAGTTGCAGCTCAGGGGTGCTACCTCCCCTCCCACCAGGGCTCCCGAGGAGATGCCCAGGGACCCTGGGTTTCCCGACCGTTGACTGAGATGCCCAAACTGGCCGTGTGCAAGACAGCTCTCGTTCCCCACTTGAGCAAAGAATGTGGCCGGCCTGAGATCTGCCTCTCTGGTCCCGTTTGGCCTTGTTAAAGAGATGAATGCGTCTGGCTGAGCACATCATAACCTCCACCACTCCCTTTGCCCACAGATATTGATTTCGCCACCCGCAAGATCGCCATCCATCTGGCTCAGACGAAGATCATTGAGCAAGACGGCGATAACTTCAAGACGAAAACCAACAGCACGTTCCGAAACTATAACTTGGATTTCACAGTCGGGGTGGAGTTTGACGAGTACACGAAGGGCCTGGACAACCGGAACGTTAAGGTACTGACCAGAGTGGAGTTTTCGTCCGCACGGTCCTGGTGCAGGGGCTGGCTGTTTAGGTGCACAATGAAAAAACGACAGAAACGACCTGGGAGGCGTCAGGAGAGGGGGACCAGAATGGACTTAATGATGCTGGCGATAAGCAAGTATTGAAAGCTTAGTGGGAAGAAGCAGGCTGGCTTCTGCGTGTAGCTTATAAGCCAAGGAGGGATTAAAGGATGCTGACCTCTCCAGGAGCCAGGGTAGGAGGCCAGCTCACACGCTGACATGGGCCTGGCAGGCAAAGCAAAGAGGCCAGGTGGGCTCGTAGGGAAGGACGTGACGGTGCCGGCAGGATAGCATAGCTTCATCCTGGGAGCAGCTCCTCAGCAGCAGACAATCACTGCCATGGAGGACTGAGGCCTCATGTTGCTAGAATTTTTTTTTTCTTTTCAGGAGCTGTTGAACATTCATAGGTTCTTATATGAAATATCTCAATTTTAGATGATTCCAACTGATTTAATTTTTTTTTTTTTTTTAGAAAAATGCAATGCAAATCACACCAAAAAATCAGTAGACTAGATGAAGTCAGGCTTTCTCCAATCCTAGAAACCCAGATAAATCTCTGGCAAGCTTATGGCTTCAGTCTCAGCCTCACCTTAACTCTCAGGACATAATCGAGGAAATCCTCCACGCATCAGAAGGCACACTTCTAGCCGCTTGAAGCTTTTGGATGTAGGGAGGCCCCTAAAATGAGCAGAGAACTCTGAGTGCAGAGTGGGCAGTTATCTCCAAGCCCGAGAACTGGAGTCTGCAGAGTAGGCAGGCCCTCATCCAAGGGGCTCTTTGTGAATAAGGCAGAGGTTGGTAGCAGCGGGGAGAAGTAGGGCAGTGGTGGGAAAGGCGAGGCCATCGGCAGGTCCCCTCTCCTCCTGCATCACCTGGAGGTATCACAGCCCAGTGACTGATTGCTGCACTGTCCACATTCACGCTCAGTGTGAACATCTTTGGTTTTCCAAATCCAATTACACCTGGGCAGTCCCAACAACAGAAATGGGGGAAAATCCAATCTCAGCCGCATTTAAGGATTCCCGCACCCAAATCTTAGCATCTATACAAGAACCCCGGGGACTGCACGATCCAGTGCAAGCCCATGTGGTTTATACAGGAGTGGGCAGCTTGAGCCCTTGTGGCACCCACTCCCTCTGTGCCAACGCAGCCACCAAGACCTCTGCCCTGGCTCCCAAGCTGAGGAGGGCCGGGCTGAGATTCCTGTGCCCAGGTATCCGTGCTCTCAAGCCTGCAGAGGGCCACCCTCTCAGAGCACCACAGCGAAGCAGGGCCCTCCACCCTGCCCTTCCCCTTTCCCCATGAGCCCCACTCCCCCCAGAGCCCCACTCTTCTCTGGTGCTTCCAGGAGTTCCTTCCAAGTCGACGTCTCAACTCTTCCCCCAAAGCTCTGGCTGCTCTCCCGGGGTGGGGAGGAAAAGCTGTCATCATTCTTTGGGGATGATTCTAAAGCCAAAAGAGCAGGACACATTTTATTTCTCAATCAAGTTGTCCTGCCACATTGATCATCTCAGCCAATGAGTCAGGGTTGAATGACGTTTGGGCTCCTTGAAAAGAAAAGTGGGAAATGGAAAGGCCTTTGGAAATGCTTCCATCAAACCAGTCTTGGCAGGAGACGCGAAGCTCCCGAGCTCCGGAACGGCCCCTTGTAGAATCCCGCCCCGAGGAGTTGCTGGATCGGCAAGCTTTTCTGAGCTGTGTGGCTGCGAGGCCAATTCATCAGACACCAGAAATGATAGGAAAATTTGTCTCAGAATTTTTGCAACCCTCTGCTGTTCTAACCTAATCAGTTCCAAATGATCCATTTTCCCCTTGCTTCTCAGTTTGGGGCGTGGGCTATTGAAAAGCAGGCCTGTCCTCTCTGACTCATTTTTTATCACCTTTGATGGTGGAGAACTCACTCTTACTGAAATAAGTCATGTCCTTTTGGCCCTTCCTGACCCTTAAAGGGTTCCATCTGTTAACACCTAGGCTTCTGCCTCTCCCTTCCATGCTCTGTCCTCTCTGAGTGCCATCCTCTCTCCAGGATCGGCTCTTAGCCCTGCAGAGAGAGATAATCCCCTTTCTCACTTCTGGTGTCTGCTTTGCCTGCAGCAAAAAGCCAGGGCTAATAAACACACACACACACACACACACACACACACACACACACACACACACGAGACTGAGAAGTACTCAGACAGAATTTGCCCAGCCTCCAGCAAAGGGTTGTTCCCATGAGAATCACAACACAGAGCAGGTGCCCTTGGCACTACCTTCTTCCTGTGACTTGACTGCAACCCTTTAGCTGGAGAGGCACGGCAGGGAGTGGGTGAGTCTATCCCTCTGATTAATTTCTGTTGCCCACCCTTGGTGGCACACCCAAGTGCACAAAAATCTTGCGTCTGTGTGCACATGTGCACTTGCGTGTGCATGTAGTGCTCCTCTACTCTTGTTCTCCAGGACTCCACTTCTTAACTCCTTGGTCACCCTCACGGGCCCCTCTGAAAGAGGGGAGACAGATATTCATTCAATCAACATGCATTAGGTGTCCTTGATGTGTAAGACCATATGGGCTGGGGGACTGGAAGACACAGACCTTGCCCAAATAGAAAATGTGAGTCCTTTCTCGTCTACGTGGGAGGGATCTCTGGAATATTCCAGACAACATCTCGCTTCCAGAAGAGGAAAGAGAACAACCTATGAATTAAGCTTCTCTAAGACATTCGAAACTGTGAGGCTTAAGATGGTCCTAAAGGAGGAGGAGACATGTTTTCTTTAGAAAACATGTAGAATTTTACTTTTAAATTAATTTGGGGAATATTAATACATATGCATGCTTTAAAAAAAAATTAAACACTAAAAAGTGAAACTTCCTTCCTATCCTGGCCCCCAGCTCCTTAGTTCCCTCCCCAAGGGACAATTACTATTAAGGGTTTTTTTTGCCTCCTTGGAGAGAACGTGTACAAACATATGCATGCATCCCCACTGCTCCTTTCTTTTATGCACATGGCCCTCCTCCTTGCTTTTTTAACTTAAACTATACACTATGGAGACTGCTCTTCTCTGTAAGTGCAGAACTGCCTTCTCTTTTCAAGGGCTACAGAGCGGGGAGGAACCACACCGTATTTAACCAGTCGCCACTGATGCAATTTATTTGGTTTCCAGGCCTTTGCTATAACAAACAACACTGTGATGGGCTGAAGAGTAAAATAAGGAGGAATAAAATTGTACCTAAAATATATAATTTGGTCAAGGTCAAATATTGCTTTAGAAACAGGTAGACTTAACAATCTGTAGAAGACAGATATCTACCAAAAAACAGACCTGAAGTGAATTAAAAAAAACCAAAAACACAGGTTCGTTTATCACCAACTGGGTTTGCAAGATAGGGAGGAAAATAAACACCTGGTCCTTAGCATAATATTGTTCATAGAGGTGTAATATGGTTTGCACATACTTGGAAGAAAACCGACTCACATCAGGATCATCCCCGAGAAAGGGCAGCACCAAGACACCACCACTGCCCGGATGGGAATGATACCGTCAACCTCACATGCAAGCCTAACGTGGGCACAGAGGTGGGTGGCCTTGAAGGACCACTTAGGGATAGTACACATCGTCCCTTGGCAGGTACTAAGACAGGAGGAAGAGGAACTGGGGCAGGGTGTGAAATTTGTAAATATGTAAATTTAGTAAGAGGGGTTAGAGCCTCTTGTGGTTCAGCCTCTTGTGGCTTCTCCAACCTGCTGGTCAACTCGGCCTGGTTGTCCAGCACAAGCTCTGCATCTCTGCTGCCTTCCCTGTGCTAATTGATCAGCATTGCTGCCTGGAGGAAACCCAGGACCAGGAGAAGGTCCATCTCCCGGTTCTGGCTTTGGAGCCATATGTGCAGCCCCCTGCTAACTAGGTAGCTTCCCTGCCTTTATTATTGCCCTACGGTGGGCAGTCCTCACAATGTGTTTCCTGTAGGGAAAATTCTCAGAAGTAAAATTTCTAGGTCAAAGAGTATACACAATGTTATATTTTGAAAGGTAATGTAAAATTGCCCTGCAAAAAGATTCATACCGATTTATATATGCACCAGCCCTGTATGAGGGTCCATGCTTCTCTGTACCCCCTCCAACCCAGCGTGTTATTAGACTCTTTGATCTTTGACCACAGGATGAATTGTATCTGAAAAACAAACAGACTTAACTTGCATTTCTCTTGTTATAAGTGAGGTTGAATATATTTTCTTATGTTTAAAAGCCAACTGCTAGGGTGTTTGTTTTGTTTTGTTTATCCTTGTAAGCTGTTGGTTTGGTGTCCTGTGTTGAAATTCCTATTAGGTTAATGATCTTTTCCTTATTGATGTACAGGTGTCCTTTGTATGTAAGGAAATCGGGTCTTTGTCTGATATGTGTTACAATTATTTTTCCCAGTTTGTTATTCACCTATTGACTTTGAGGTATCTTTCCCTTCCAGAAATTTTACATTGTGACATAGTTCAATTCATCATCTTTTCCCCCACCGATTTGGAATGCTGTCTTTATCATATGGTAAAATGGAAGAGTAGAAGTCTTTCAAAGAGAACAGAACCGGCCAAGATGAGTCGGTCTGGCTAGAATGAAGGGCGTATGTGGAAATGAGGCTGGTGGGATGCTGGCGTGGCTGTGGCCGAGAGCTCTGCTCTGGGGACGGAGCAGAAGCCCAGGAGTGGCTGCAGGAACTGCAACTGCAGGTTTACATGTGTTCAGTCCCCATCAAGACCATACATTTGATTTGCCTGGAAACCTCTCATTACAGACTCTGATCACCTGGGAAGGTGATGTCCTCGTGTGCGTGCAGAAGGGGGAAAAGAAGAACCGAGGCTGGAAGCAGTGGGTCGAGGGGGACAAGCTGCACCTGGTAAGTCCCCAGCTCCCCTCCACTCTGCTATGCCAACCGCCGGTTCACCCAGCCAGGCGCTTTGACGAGAAAAAACGGCCTTGCCCTCCTCCCCTAAGCTCCAGCCAAATGCGTGTGGTCAAATGCGTGAGCCATTCCCATCTGGCTCAGGGGACTCCAGGAGGAAATCTATATGGCTGTTTCTGTGAACGGCTGAAATTAAAAGGAAAGTTCAAGATGCTGAGTTAGGAAGCCGAGATCCAAGGAGAAATACAGGGAACCTGTCAAAGGTCAGCCGGGGAGAAATGCGAGGCACAGAGTTAAGATGCCCTGGAGGAGGGTGAGACCAGGCCTCCTCAGTGATGTGAGCCTAGGAAGGAGAGGGGTTGCCGTGGGCTCTGGATGCATGGGAGCGGGTTGCACTGGGAACTGCCTGTAGACCGCAGGCACTGGCCTCACATCCTAAGCTATGTCCACCTGATCCCAAAATATTTTAGTTTAATTTGACACCGGAACAGAGCAGTTGGAATAAATTATTTCTGATTTCCTTGTATAAATTATACCCGTCTACATAGCTTAATTTTTCACTCTTCAGTCTTTAAGGCAAGTGATTTGTCCAACATTCAATAGTGAAAGATCTTTCCCTCCTTCATGCATTCAGCCACTCGCTTGTTAAATGAATGGCTCATTTAATGGATGGCTCTTTATTCATTCACCTGTGGAGTCAAGCAGGTACCTGGCTCTAGTGTCAGTATTCATGTCACAGGGTGCCCTTCAGAGCCAGCCTTGCCTCACCTGAGTTCTTTATTTCAGAGACAATGTCAACTGGTGATAAATGGGAAGCAGTCACTGTTTTCCATCGACAGTTTTCCCTACCTGCTCCGGTTTGGAAGGTGGTTTTTTTTAATTGTAGTACAAACCCCAGCTGTCCCTGTGGCT
The DNA here is from genome assembly GCF_003676395.1 of Aethalodelphis obliquidens. Classification (NCBI taxonomy): domain Eukaryota; kingdom Metazoa; phylum Chordata; class Mammalia; order Artiodactyla; family Delphinidae; genus Aethalodelphis; species Aethalodelphis obliquidens. The sequence goes on along the minus strand of NW_020838016.1, from coordinate 6,933,844 downwards.
AAGCCAGGGGATTCATCATCAACTGCAATGATTTTTGTGGTCGTTCCCACACTCGTGTTTTTCCTCTCCTCCCTCAAAGGGTCACGAGGCGCAGATAAGGCCTGTGGGCTCCCTCTGTCCAGATGAAAGGCAGCATCTTGTCTGCCCAGGCAGGCCTGGGGGAGCCCTTCCGCAGCCCATGCCCTGTCATTGCCTGTGCTGCCACCAACCAACGTTCTCATCACCAGAGGCCAGAAAATCCCCAGGGTGCAGGGACAGCTCACCAGGCCCTTGCCTTCCAAATGCTCCCCACTAGATCCTGCCCTTCTTTGTGGCTTTGCTGCCTTTTATAAATTAAGCGATGTTGCTTTAATTACGAGAGTAGGAGAAATCCTGCTCAAGAGGATAATTTCTTTGCATTTTTCATTTTTATAGTTGTTCAAGCTCAATTCAAGTGTCAAAATCAAATTACTGCTACCTGCAGGGCACGCCAGCTGATTGGGTCTCTGAGAGGCTCTTTGCGCAGAATGACTGAGTGTCCTCTTTATTCCGGCTCCTCCCCCACCCCAACTCACAGACACCCAGAGGGCTGGGGGTGGGTGGAAGGAAGGCCTGGCTTGTTAGTCACTCACCTGCTTCTGATGTTGCAGGAGCTGACGTGCGACGACCAGGTGTGCCGTCAAGTGTTCAAGAAGAAGTGATGGCCGTGAGAAGTGGGCCCCTTGTCCCCAGCTTCCCCAGAGCCTCTCGAGGAGCCCCATGTCTCCGGATGACCCCTCCCAAGTCTCGCCTTTGCTCACCACAGCCTCAAATGACCCTCAAAAGCACGCGCTCCATGCTCCCCGTGAAGAGCTCTCTGCTGGCTTTGGGGAGCAGCCGCAGGAACCCCCTATTCCTGATAGAGCCCATGGAGGCACCTGGATGGGTTTTAAACAGAACGAGTATGTGACAGACATAGTCAGCCTTCCTTGAAAACTGGCATTAAACGAGAAAACAAAAATCACTCCCATACTTTGAAACCCTTCCATCTATTCCCCTGTATTTCTAGAACTGTCACTTTTATCCGCAAGCAGAAGAGGTCATTGCCTGCATGGTGGTTTTCTGTGCAGCTTTTGTTGTTTAGTTTTCAGTTTAGTTTAGCTTCGTTTCTTTGTCGTTAGTTTGGGTGTAGGGGTTGTTTTACCTGGAAGCACTCTCTGGCCAGCACAACGTATCCCCTGCTAATTCGTGGACATTGCCTATTGGAGATTCTTTCCTATGGGTAGCACATTTATTTCTCCAAGGTCCTATTTTAGGAAGCATATGCTTTCCAGTTTGCACTTCCCCTTAAGCAGCCTGAGTGGCTCTAACCTCTAAAGGCCTCTGCAGGTCTGCAGTATCATCTGCTTTTGGTCCAGGCCAGTCCTTTGCCCTTCAACCCTGGGCAGACTTTCACCCCTGCAGAGGGGTCACCAAGCTCTGCCAGGTAGCCTTAGTTCAAGCCCTGTGCTCCACTTCTTAGCTGGGTGACCATAGGCACATCATTTGGACTCTCTATCCTTGTTGATGTCTTCTATAAAATGGAGGAGACAAAAATAGCATCTCCTCCACTGGGATGGGTCTCTGTGAGGATTAAGTGAGTTACCACGTACAGAGTGCTTGGAACAGGACCTGGTACGTGGTGAGGGCTCAGTCCCCACTAGCTCTGGTCATTGTGTGGATCTGCCCCCTCCACCACTTTTGGGGTCCAGATGAGTGGATGCCCAGTAGCAGTAGGTCAACACCTCCGAGACTTCCTGCTGCTTCCAGAACATCAGGTTCGTTACTCCGAGGAAGCACTGTATTTTCCTGCTGGATATGCAAATGGAATAGTGCACCTGGAACAGGAGAGTAGTTAATAGGGATGGATTTATGCTGGATCCTTCATGGGATCCTGAGAAGGCACTGCAGGTCAGAGCCATCTCTGTATCCTTCTGTAGCAGAGCCTGGAATCCCACCATTAGACAAGCACTGCCTTTGAAAGGTAGGTTCATGCCAGGAGGGATAGCAGGTGGTATTAGCACCCTCTGGTATGATTTTTTTGTGTGTGTGTGTGTGGTACGCGTGCCTCTCACTGTCATGGCCTCTCCAGTTGCGGAGCACAGGCTCCAGACATGCAGGCTCAGCGGCCATGGCTCACGGGCCCAGCCGCTCCGCGGCATGTGGGATCTTCCCGGACCGGGGCACGAACCCGTGTCCCCTGCATCGGCAGGCGGACTCTCAACCACTGTGCCACCAGGGAAGCCCTCTGGTATAATTTGAACGATCACTGATCCTGAACATCCTAAAAGGAGAGAAAGGCTGTCAGCTGCCCACGTGACCCAGGGCCAGCCTTTGCTCAAGTGCTTGTGACAGGCGGCCGCGACGTGGACCTCCTGGCAGGCCGTGCTCTCCAGCAACCATTGCCATGTCCAAGAAAGTGCCTGGTGGGGCCTCACGCTGGCTGAGGACCTAGGGGAGGTGTGGTCCTCTCTCAGGTGCCGGGGAGGGCGAGCCTCCTGAGGAGGTGCAGGCCCGTCTCCTGGGGCAGACCAGGGACCAAGTGGAGGGACTGTTGAAGTGGGCCCCTTGTCCCCAGCTTCCCCAGAGCCTCTCGAGGAGCCCCATGTCTCCAGATGACCCCTCCCAAGTCTTGCCTTTGCTCACTACAGCCTCAAATGACCCTCTCCTTTGTCGCTCAAGAAAACTCTGTTGAACGAGACCATTGAGGACTAGCTAAAAAGTGTTCTGCACATGTAAGGGGTTATATTTATTAGTAATATTTGATCCTAGTTTTTGCAAAGTATATTCTAGGGAATGTTAGCCACTCAAGATTCTGCAAAACGGTTCATGGTCAAATGAACGTCGGAAATGCTGAGGACTATATCGCCTTCTTAGAAATGTACAGTGAGCATTAGTGTGTTTAAAGCCCTGAAAATTCCTGTAGCAAAGAAGCCCGGCCTTAAACCCCAGGACCCCCTTCACCCTGCAGCGTTTCCTGTCCACAGGGTGTTTTGGAAACACTGCACATCTGCATTCAATGAGAGAAAACAAACAATATCATTTAAAACTCCCCTTTCCCAAGTGGGATTTTCTCAGTATATTTTCTTTCCACAAAGCAAGAGTAACTGAATTACTTTACATATGGTATGAAAGACTGGTTGTGGCAGTATTCATTCTACTGACCCTTCTTTCTCAACTAAGATGCATCTGAACTCATCAGAAGTAGTCAAGATGGAGGTACCCATTTTAAAGCAAGGGCAGGTATTTGGGGCCAGGGCTGGCCTCCCAGTCCTGCACCCACTGCGGATAAGGTAGGGCAAGTCCCCTGCCTCCTATTCCTGTTCCCTCAGCCTATTTCAAAACCAAATCATGACAGGAATGCCTCACCCTGATACTGACAAGGCTGTCTGGGGACAGAGTGGAAGGGGTCACCTTGGTGGGAAAGGCACCCAGACCTTCAGGACCCCAGCCTCCAAGGGTTGTCAGGAGAGAGACTGGGGTTAACATAAACCAGGGGGCCTGATCTGTCCCATGAAAATCCCAGTGCACACCTGGGCAGTGCCGCTGAGTGGTTTAAGCATGGACTTCTCTGTCAGCCCTTGGATCAAATCCTGCCCCGCCTCTCTCCAGCTGTGTGACAGTCTGGCAGTTACTTTCCCCCTCTGAGCCTCTGTTTGTCCATCCGCAAAATGAGGAATAAGGACTGTGATTCATAAGGGGTAGTCAGGATTGAATAAGATCTTAGCACGGTAACCGAACCAACAGTCAGTTACCCTTATTACCTACCCTCAGTGCTCTGTATCCGCAGGTTCTGAATTTAGATCCCCGCTTGGTTGAATCCGTGGGTTCAGAACCTGCCAATGCAGAGGGTCAACTGTATTATGCCATTTCATATAAGGGATTTAAGCATCCACGGACTTTGGTATCCGTGGGTAGCCTGGCACCAATCCCCTCGGATACTGAGGGGCGACCACATGTGTGTGTATATTACGTATACACATACACACATATATATATATATATACACATTCTCCACCCCAATCCCACATATCTATACATACATACATCATACATAATGAGATAGTGATTCCCTTCATTAAAACTCTTTGCTTTCTAAAAGCTTCAACACTGAGATCCTTACTACAGTCCCCAGATGGGAAGATCACTAGTAAGACTTACTAAGAAGACAGATTCCTGCCCCCCGACACCCCTTCCGAGATTCTGGCTCTGAGGTCACGGGCAGGGTCCAGGCACGTGTGTGCTTACACGCTCCCTAGGTGAGCGCCCTCAGGTGCTTGGCAAGCACGCTGACAAACCCTACGTTGTTCAGGTAAAGCATGATTCACTTTAAACGTGTACCCACCCACGTGTCACCCACGAACACCCTCAAGCAAAAGCCGGGTCTATCTCTGCAGGTGGCCAAAGGTCACGTGACCCACCCACACGTTTTTTTTCCTGCCATATGGAATCGGGGCCGCTGCCTGTGTGGCTGAGCCCTGTAGCAGAAGTGACGGCACACTTTCTGGAGCTGCTGTGTGACAGGGGACGCACTTGGGCCCTGGAGGATGGCGGTGGGTGATGGAGACAGGGCACTGCGGAGAAGGAAGTGACGTGAACAAAGTCAGGGGGCGGAAAAGGCAAAGCGGGCTGGGGTGGGGGGAGCGGAGCACCTGCCGTGAGGGTCAGTGAGGAGGCCGGGTGCGGAAGGTGTTAGTCAGCCGAGAGAGGTTGTAGAGGCCTTGCTGGGCCTCATGGGAGCATCATGGGGGCCGGTGCAGCTTCTGAGCAGCAAGCGATGTGATCCGATTCATGCACCAGGAGTAATGCTCGGCCACTGTTGGCAGGACGCGTGGAGGCGGGCAGAGGGACTCAGGATTACCTGCTCAGAGGCCGTTACAGTGTCACTCCCAGGAGAGGCTGCGAGGGACCCACCTCAGGGCCAGGGAGTGGTTGCAGGGAGGGAGGGAGGGAGGTGAGAGGTGCTGCGAGGGGCCCCTGCACTAGGTGATGGCTGCACAAAGCTCCTAGAGGAGGTGAGGCAACAGGATGGTGTGAGTTTGGGGAAGAGGGGAAGGAGGAGCCTCAATGCGGCTTAGCAGTTGGGGGGTGGGGGTGGGGAGTGGGGCCAGAGGGAAGGTCATGGGTTTGGGTTAGGCCTGCTGCACATGCGGTGACAGAGCAGTGATGGCAAAGCCCACACGCCTCTCCCATTACCCACTGCCACCCTCCGATGGCCAAGTGTCACCCCCTTCATCTTACCTTCCTGCTGGGGTGGGAGGCTGGGCTGGGGCTGGAGTGGCCAGCTGTCACAGACACTCATGAGGCCAGGAAGTGATGATGACACCAGAGGGAGGGGAGGGGGGAGGGGAGGAGAGGGGAGGAGG
>NW_020838016.1:6910226-6928381 GCF_003676395.1 Aethalodelphis obliquidens | reverse complement strand
AGGGGAGGGGAGGGGAGGGGGGAGGAGGGGAGGGGAGGGGAGGGGGAGGGGAGAGGGGAGGAGGGGAGGGGAGGGGAGGGGGAAGGAGGGAGGGAGGGGAGGGAGGGGAGGGGAGGGGAGGGGGGAGGAGGGGAGGAGGAGGGATGCCTTGACTAACCAAGTACACAGACCATAGCCAGAGTGGCAGTGACTGAGACACACCCCAGGGGCTTTCTCTAGTTTTGTTCCCCCCACAGACACTTCCGAAGCACAGGAAGGTTTCTTTAAATATAACTAGGCAAGTCAACACAGAGCAGTTGTAATTACAGGCGCTCAATAGGCTTGGCCTGGGTCCTTAATCGGTGTTCAAAGACAGGATACTGGGCCTTTTGTTAGGCACCTCATCAGTACTGGGGCACTTTCTAGGACTAGGATAGAGGAGCCCATTTCACAGAGGAGGAAACTGAGGCTCTGACTGAGTCCAACACTCACCCAGGACTCCACAGCTGGTAAGTCACAGAGGCAGAATTCGAACCCAGGTGGGTTTGTCTCCAGAGCTGGAGACCTGCCACCGAGGAGGCAGCCCCTGGCAGGGACGAGGTGGCCCTCCCCATTCCTGGACATCCAGTCCCACCCCTGCAGGCTCCGGGCCCCCGGCATGTTCAGGAGACCACGAATGCCATTTTTTCCCAATCGTTTGAAATCAGGTTTTATTTTTCTTAAATCAACATTCACTTTGTCTCCTTCAAGGCTAATGCTGCTGCTGACAGGACGTCATTGGAAGCGACTCATTTGCATTCTCCCGGCTGGGGGCTTGGGTCCCGCCGCCGCCATGCAGAGCCTGACAGAACTGATGGACAGAGCAGGCTTCCTGGAACTGATTTTTCCACTTGCACTGGCATTTTTCACTCGTGATTTGTGATTGATTAGGAGGTCAGGAGTTGGGGATCTTTAATTTTGGCTCGCTGATTACACTGGTTATATAGATGGATCCTATTAGAAGCTGGGGCTTAAGAAAATGAAATAGAATTTTCAGAACTTTCAAGATTTGTTCATAGATTTTCTGGGACTGGCCCTTACTTTAGTTGTTCCTCATGCTCCTGATTGCTAAGGTTATGGAAAATGAAGGAGCGCCAAGGGGAAGGCCTGGAAAATGTGGTCAGATTCCACCTTTTTAGAATATTATAATAGAAAATGCACTTGACCAATAAAAGATTAGTGAACTCCTGCCATGGTCAGAGGCTGGAGACACGGATGTGTCAGTCTGCTCCTGTCAGGGAAATAGCCATGCTAGGCATTTCTCATGGAGGGCATTCAGTTCAGGGGATTGCTTACACAGAAGATGGGAAAGCTTGGAAGCCTACTAGGAGATGTGGAATAGCTGGGAGCTTGGCAACAGCAGGAAGCTGAGGGACAGATGCGTCAGGAGGAAAATGGTTATCAGAAGCCAGAAGCCAGCTGCCAGGTGGGGCTGGACCATAGCAGGAGGGACCATCCGAGGAGACCAAAAAACACCACCAAAACAGAAGAGGGAGGAAAAGACAGAGAAACACCCTGGCTTCTCCTTTCTTTCCACTTTTCAATCTCCAATCAGTGCTCCCACGAGTAGAAACTAGCCCAAAGCCTGTTGCCAGGAAGCCTAGGAAACGTAGGCAACAGCACAGGGCAAGGAGGGGAAGGCATCTGAGAGCAAATGGACACCGAGGGGCACTCGGAGGAGCGGCCCCCAGGCCCTGCCCTCCAAGAGCTCCCAGTCTGACTCAGGCCAGGGAAGAGGGGAGGGGTCATGATGAACTGACCCTTCCTTGTGCCGTGCGGTGTGCCAGGTGCTTTCCATATGTACTGTAGCTCTCTTAATCCTCAACACAACCTTGCACGGCAGTACCATCCCCACTTTACACAAGAGGAAACTGAGGCTTGGCAGGGTTGGGAGGGTGACAGTAAAGACATGGGAGGCCGGGGGTTTGGATGCAGCCTCACAGAGCCCAGGCTGCTGTTGGCATTTCCAGTGCCTGTGGCTGCCTTACTCCTGACATCCGTCAGCCTTTGGGCTAATGTGACCTTTTCCAAATGCAGACAAACTCATCCCAATCCTAAAGGACAATGAAGTCGATAAAAGGGAGCACTTACTGAATTGAAACAAAACAGACTATTTTATTCGCCTTACTTTTAACTCCTGTTAAGTACTTAAAAGCTCAATGGAAATGTTTTCTTTTATTAAAGTTCACTGTTTTAAGCTTTAAAAGCGATGGAAGGGTCCTCCCTGGTGGCGCAGTGGTTGGGAGTCCGCCTGCTGATGCAGGGGACACGGGTTCGTGCCCCGATCCGGGAAGATCCCACATGCCGCGGAGCCTGCGCGTCCGGAGCCTGTGCTCCGCAACGGGAGAGGCCACAGCAGTGAGAGGCCCACGTACCGCAAAAAAAAAAAAAAAAGCGATGGAAACCTCTCTAAAACTTCCCTAGAGCCCAGATCTTTGGCTAACCACAATCCCACAGGTTAGCCCACGGCTGTAGCCAGCGTGCTTACATGTGTCTGGGCAAGTGTGAGATGTGAGTGACTCTGAACACCCGCTTTGTGGCACCTTTCACACTTGTAATTGTATAGTGATTTGTAATTCTTATTCATTGTCATTCCCATCCTCCTGGCTCACAAACTCCCGCAAGGGCAGAGGCGGTTCTGGTTTGTATCCTGCTCTCTACAACCTCTGGTGCCTGCTGCTGCCTCTGCCCTTTGCCTGTCTGCATCGCAGACATGGTCAGCCAGGAAGGATTTATCAGACACCTTGGTGCCAGGGCCTGTGACAGATGCAGACATTTTTCTTCATCAACCTATTCATTCCAGGAACACTATCAATCATCTACTCTGAACCAGACCCAGTGGCCAGGCACTGACGGGTTAGAGAGAAACAAAGTAGCCATGTTCCCTCCTACCAAATTTTGTTTCTAAGCCCCACAGGCTTGCAAGGCAGGCGTCATTATCCTCTTTTTATACATGAGGCTCAAACAGGATAAGAAGGCTTCCAACAGCACACTCCTGATTTGGAAGTGACCAGGCCAGGCATCTCACCTCCTCTCCCTGCCCGGCACTGCCCCTCCTCCTTGCTGGGCAGGGCAGGAGGCAGAGAGAGAACCTGCAAAGTAACTAGAGAAATTGGAAGATGCTGTTGCTTTGTGTGTTTCCCATAATAAGAGAAGAAAATAAAAGACCCTTGTAATCCACTAGCCACTGATAAACAAGATCTTGTCTGTAAGGCCCTTAACCCAGCACCTGGCAGGTAACAGTCACACAACAAATCTAAGACAATAGTCTGTAATTACTTGTTTTTAAGAACAAAATGGGACCATATTTTAAAACCCAAAAAGGAACAATGTTGCCCTCCAGGGGACATTCAGCCTTGTCTGGAGACAGTTGTCACAACTAGGGGTGGGGTGCTACTGACATCTAATGGGTAGAGACCAGAGATGCTTCTAAACGTCCTACAATGCACAGGACGGCCCTACAACAAAGAATGTTGTGGCCCCAATGCCAATAGTGCAGAGGATGGGAAGCCGGTCTCCTGGAGACTTTTCTTGCATCATTATTTTTTATAACATTATTTTCAGCAGACACAGAGAGATCGATTACATGGCTGATGATCTAGACAGTTGGAAGACTCTTTTTTCCTTGTAACCTAAGTATAGGATTAATCTGCTTTATCCCAGCTTCACAGATGAGCTTCGGCACGTTGCCACCCTTTGACTCATCCCAACCCCCTCCATCTTGTTGGCTCTCTCAGGGACCATGGAGGAGTTAGACAAGACCTACTTCTTTGCAGAAAGAGAACTCCAAGACTTAGTTCCTATTTTAAGTGCTCTCCCTCTCTGAGTTCCTTCTCTCCCTGTCACAGGCCTGGAGGCCCCTCTTAGCCCCATTATGGTCTTGAGGGAATGTTAATGCACTTTCCAATAATGGGAAATCTGAAAGCCAGCGCCATGTGATGTGAGCCCAGCCAGATTAGAACAACTTCAAATCCCTTTAGACTTAAAGAACAGTGGCCTTGTTGGAACTGTAGGGATAATTAGAAAATATGGTGCCGCTTTCTCTAATCCGGGTGAGGTTCTAGGATTGCAGAGGTGTCAGCTGGGAAGCAGCTACATTTTCTGCAACAGGTGAGGCTATAGAAGACCTTCCAGGACACCCTTCACACATAACCAAAGGGACCCTAGTCCCTTTGCTCTACCTTGGCCAGAGGTCGGGTCCCTAGTTTGTCGTATGTCAATCGCACCTCAATAGAGCTCTTTTTTTAAAAGTCAAAGCTCTGTGGTGGGAACCTGGTTATAACTCTGGCTGTAGAGATAAGGATTTCAATAAAATTCACAGAACAGGAGCCAGGAGGAGCCTTGGTGGTCATCTGACATCCCTCCCCCTGCTAGAAGCCAGAGAAGGGACTTGCTAAAATGGCCTACTGATGTGGAAGCTGGGACTCGAATTCATGTTTTCCCAACTTCCGCTCTAGATCGCTTCCCAATCACAATGGCACCTAAGGAGAATAACCTCCTCGCTGAATGCCATGCTGCCCACTCCCATGCTCTTCTTTCCAAATAGGGAGAAATCACAAGGCACAGCGCTGGGGTCACTAAAAGGGCCACCTGACATTCATGAAACATCTCTAAGTTTGCACGGAATTTTCATCCTTGTTATTGTGTGTAATCTTCTTAAAAACCAGGAAGAAAAGGCAGGTAGTGTTAAAATTTCCTCGGCAGATGAGGAAACTGAGGCACAATGGGGTTCAGTGACTTTCTCCAGGTCACTCAGATGCTAACAGCAGAGCAGGCCCTCAGCTGCAGTTCTCCTAACCCGTGTTCCAGGCCATCACCCACTCCTCTAAGGACTACATTTGTTCCAGCCCCAGGAAATCCAAAAGGCAGTAGAAACCTCAGGGTGCCCAGAAATCCCCAGTGGGAGCCACCCAAGTTTGGGAGACTCCCTTTGGAAAAGGAGAGAAAGGGCCTGAAAGAACAAGGCACTCACTGACATGGAGGGTGGGTGTCTGAAAGGCCAGAGGAGCCCAGAGCCTCCTGCTGGCGCCTGGGAAGGGAAGGCCCCTTGTCCAGGGCAGGGGGATGGAATGGTCTTCCTTGACTCTGGTTCTCCCATCAGAATAAGAAGAAGAAAGAGAAAAAGGCCACACACACCCATCTCCCTGCACCCCTCCAGGAGCAAAGGTTAGGCGCCTCCAGCCCACAAGTGGACTCTGCCCCTTGGCTACTTTGAAAACCAGCTTGTCCAAAGTCCTGTTTCCGTTTCCTTATTTTGCACAAAACATCAACAGGGAAACTCCTTGGAAGGAGCCACATCTTCCAATGGATGAGTCAGTGTGTTTGCCTCAATGGCATCGACATTCCAGGGGCAGGACCTGTACTGATCCACTCAAACCTGCCCGGATGGGCTTCACTGCCATGTAGCCTCCGGGGGAGCTGCCCCAGCCTCTCTGTATGGGAATGTCCTTCTTCTCTCCCTCCTCCCTGTTCCCTGCCTGTCACACCCACACTGGGAGGACTTCATCATTAACTGATAGTGGGGAGTCGGGAGACAAAGGTACATAGAGTCGGGAGACAAAGGTACATAGAGGTAGGAAGGGAAAACGTGGAAAAGCATTGCCTGTGGGTAGGACGCAGGGGAAGGGCCGGGTGCTGGGGAGCAGCTGGTTGGTGGCTAAGGGCTGGGGGTTGGTACAAGTCTAGCACCAAAGTTCTAGGATGTGCATGTGGCGGGATTGTCTCTGAGTGCATTGTTGGGTACCAGTCAACTACAGAGCCAAAACTCAGTGGCCTCTGGGCCTCCATAGGGTTCTAGACCACGAAGAAGCTCTGAGTGGGCAGGGAGGGGAAAGAAAGACCCGCTGTTTCTCCTCCACCCGTGTGACACTGAGTCCTTTCTTTACCTCTCTGAGCCCCTTCTGGCAAGTAGGTAGACTAATCCTTGCCCACCTCTCAAAGTTGCCATGGGTCTTCTTATGGTCAGGCTACTCAAGATGGCTGTTCTCTTGTTCTCTGGACATCCCCGGCTCAACCAGTGCCTGTTTCACCTACACCCTACACATATAACTGACCTTTTTACATACTTGACCCAGCTAGCGACAGCTTCTCAAAGGGGTGGTGAGGGGTGTGCGCCTCTACTGGTTTCCCTGCTAACTAATGAACCCACCTGATGTCATGCCCCTATAACTGGCAACCTCCCCTTGCCCCTGGGCGCGAAGACTGCCACCACATCCTGCCCACCATCTGTCTCACACGATGGAGTGTCACTCCAGGACCTTACTTCAGATGTGTAAGCTCCCCTATCCATTAAAACACAGACGTCTCTGTTGCTGACTCTGGGCTCTTTTTTGGTCTTGAAGCTGGGCAAGCACAGGCCTTGTAGGCCTCCTGGGTGCATCCCAACAGACTTCAAGAAGCTAGAGGAGGGGCTTCCCTGGTGGCGCAGTTGTTGAGAGTCTGCCTGCCGATGCAGGGGACACGGGTTCATGCCCCGGTCCGGGAAGATCCCACATGCCGCGGAGCGGCTGGGCCCGTGAGCCATGGCCGCTGAGCCTGTGCGTCCGGAGCCTGTGCTCCGCAACGGGAGAGGCCACAACAGTGAGAGGCCCACGTACCACAAAAAAAAAAAAAGAAAAAAGAAGCTAGAGGATATGACAGTCCTAAAATCCTGGGAGTGCTTCCTGTGTGCCAGGGTGAGGCATGTATCTGCTAGGACATGTTGGGGGGTTGCTTGCCTACCCAATCCACAATTCTCCCCTGCCCCCCCTTCCAGTCCAGTCTCACGTTTGTTCTGGGACCCACCCAGCTCCAGCAGGAAACCGTGTTATTGGCTCTGGGGTGCCCTAAGTTGCCCGGTCGGGCTGCAAGGATTTACATTTCATGGTTAGGGGAGGGGGCTCTTGTACTCATCCCCCACCCTCACAAGAAGGCAGGTACTTGCCATTTTCCCTGCAGCCACGTGGAGACTCTGAAGAAAACCACCTTAGGAGGATGTCCACAGCAAGGATGGCAGAGCCCAGACGCAAGGACAGCCAGCATTCTTAATGGCATCGTTGAGCCACCTGTAGTCCCTCACCTGTGTCGTCAAAATTCAGCCTCTGTACCTTGACACGAAATTGAATCTCGGAGACAGAGTTTTGGGTGAAGTCGAAAAAAATTGCTTTGCCAGGCAAAAGGGGCCACAGTGGGCTAATGCCCTCAAAACTGTGCATCCCGACCTGGAGTGGGTAGTGAGGCGTTTTACAGTAATGGTTCAGAGAGGATGTGATCAGCTCGTGGACATTCTTCTGATTGGCTGGTGGGGAGGTAAGTGGGAGTCAGCCTCATCAACCTTCTGGTTCCAGTAGGTCTGGAGTCTACATGCTTGTGAGCAGCATACAGTTAACTTCTCCCACCTGCAGGGGGTTTCAGCATCTGCAGAACAGCTCAAAGATACTGTTGTGTGTATGCCTTGAGGGGGTGCCAGGACCCTGCCCCATGACTGCACTATTGTTTCTTCTAACTGTTACTCTCCTGCCTCTCCATCCCCTCCGTTCTCTGATTAGCAACTGTTTGAACCTGCCTGTTGGAATTCAGGGAAGGTCATGGAGGCTGAATGAAGCCTATTTCCTGCAAACAAGAAAACAGGAGGACACAGAAAGGCTTTTGTGCCCAAGAGCCCCACTGGGTCCTGCTCAGTTTCACATGGAGCCCGCCTTACCCCTGCACTTCTAGAATTGTGCGAAAACAAATAGCCCTATTTTTCAAGCCCATTTCTGAGACTGGCTACCCAAGCATCTTAACTGCCTGAGGTGTGGGTGTCTTTCTCACACCAGCCACTGAAGCTGTCCCAGGTGCTGCTAGAAACTGCCACACTTCTCCTCACACCCTAGGAAGCAAAGCAGCCACACGGTGGTGGGACAGAGCGAGGTCACTATCTCCCCCCACCCCCAGGATCAATGGTCACTCTCGGGGCCCCCTGTCGTTCAGGTGCTCTCCTCCTCCCAGCTTGCCTTACGTCCTGGAATGCCTGTCCCAAATCTCTGTTTCCATTCTGTTCCTGATTCTTCTCCAGACCTGGATGGAACCCTGGACGCTGACCCATGCAGACCCCCAGGCCCTTCCCTTATGGGCAGACTCCTCATTTGGACCTGCACACCTTGCCTCTGCTCAGGGGCCCAGACCCCACAGGACTCAGAGGGACCCTCCATCTTACAAGAAGCCCCTGCCCCTCTCCTGTCATCAGTGGCAGCCACCGAAGGGCTTCAAGTAGTGCGAAAGGTATGTTTAATAGCTCCATGTTTAGAAAGACCCTACTGGAGGCCCTGTGGAGGGTGGATCATGAAGTGGGCCCAGTGGACCTGTGTCTGGGCCTCAGGCCCCAGGGTCTGTGCAAGGCTGACAGGTTGATCAGTCTTCTCTGGAGTCCCAGCTTTGACACTGAGTCATTGTTTTGAAAGGAATAATAAATATACAGTAATAAAGGTTCCCATTTTTGAATACTTACCATATCCCAGGCACAGTGCTAGACCCCTCCCAACCATTTACTTATTGAGTCCTCACAATAGCTCAATAACCATTTTTGATCCCCATTTTAGAGATGAGGCTCCGTGCTGTTCAGAACGTTTATGTAAACTGTCCAAGCACCCCCAGCTGCAAAGCAGCAGAGCCCACAGTAAACCCAGATCCAAAAGCCCCGCTGGCTCTTAAGCAAGTGCTGGTTCCCGTCCTATAACACACATCATGAACAGCACATCTCTCACAGGGCAGGAGAGCAGAAGGGCTGGCCAGCGGGGCTTTCTCAGGAGCACCGTGTCAGATACGCTTGTTCATTGTTCATTGGGGCAGAGCCCTGCCCGGGCTCTGGGACCTGAGCGGCCACCCAGGGCAGAAGAGGCTGGTCTAGGAGGAGGTCTCAAGGCCCTTCAGAATCCTGATTCCCCTCGGCTCTGAGCTCAGGGATGTGAAAATGATACATGTGGGAACAGTGGGCCCCACTGTATTCAGGTTGTGCTCTCTTTATGGGTGGGCAGTGGGTGGGCATGATGCCGGTGGTGGGGGGCTGGGGAAAGCATGCCAAAAAACCCCAAGGTTCTTGTGTGTCCTAGAGGTGGGCCCTGGGTGGGTGAGCAGGTCAGTCCACAAGACCAGATACTTGCAAACGAAGAGGAGGAAGAAAAGTTTTCATGATCTGTCCCTTTTTGGATTTCTGGATGCCAGTGGGAAATGCTGGTAAGAATCCAGCAGGACCTCAATCAGTAATGTTGTTAAATCTCTAGAACCTGAGATTTTATTTTATTTTTTTATTATTATTTTTTTAAAGCACGATCTTTCTTTTTTTTTTTTTTTAAGATGTTGGGGGTAGGGCTTCCCTGGTGGCACAGTGGTTGAGAGTCTGCCTGCGGATGCAGGGGACACGGGTTCATGCCCCGGTCCAGGAAGATCCCACATACCGTGGAGTGGCTGGGCCCATGAGCCATGGCCACTGAGCCTGCGTGTCCGGAGCCTGTGCTCCGCAAAGGGAGAGGCCACAATAGTGAGAGGACTGCGTATTGCAAAAAAAAAAAAAAAAAAGATGTTGGGGGTAGGAGTTTATTAATTTATTTTATTTTTTTCTGTGTTGGGTCTTCATTTCTGTGCGAGGGCTTTCTCTAGTTGTGGCAAGCGGGGGCCACTCTTCATCGCAGTGCGCGTGCCTCTCACTATCGCGGCCTCTCTTTTTGCGGAGCACAGGCTCCAGACGCGCAGGCTCAGTAGTCGTGGCTCACGGGCCTAGCTGCTCCGCGGCATGGGAGCAACTGGTCTGGGATCCTCCCAGACCAGGGCTCGAACCCGTGTCCCCTGCATTAGCAGGCAGATTCTCAACCACTGTGCCACCAGGGAAGCCCCTGAGATTTTATTTATATTCACTTGTCTTTCATTTTTGCTTATTCACCACCATGCTTTGAAAAAAGAGACCTTTAGCTGATTGCAAAACGTCCCTGATCAGCCGGACTCTGTCCCTGCCCTGCCTCTGCCTGCAGTATTTCCTCCAATGCAGAGGCCAGGCGGGCCGCCCTCAAGCCGGAGAAATCACTGAAAAGGGAGTCTAGCTGAGCTCCCAGCTCCCAGTCGCAGCACTTTCCCGCCCCGTTTTCAACCTTGTTAGTTAAGAAAGCAGACTAGGCCTGGTTGTAAGGGAAACTATTGAGCCTGCCTCTCAAAAGCAAGGGCACCACTGTAAGAACCAGTTGGCACAGCGACTGAGCCAGGAAGATGCTTTCAAAATGGGCAATTTAATTTAAAAAATCATTGCGTTTTTAACTAAATGTCACATTCCCATGATTCCAAGGACAGCTAATTGGGCAATTAATTGTTTGGAATCTTTTATTTCTGTTCTCTTAGTCCACTTAATGTGTGTGAAGGCACACACACATACGCACACACACACACACACAATCCCTCACAATACGGGCCAAGTTACTTAATCCCATGGTTACCAATGACGGAAATTTTGAAGAGCTTGGTCTCAATGATTGACCATTTGGTGGTGGTTGATTCACGGCTGATTCATCAGCTTCATCATTTCCTAATCGTGTTCACCCCAAGACGTCACCTCATTCCCTCCTCCCACACCGAGGATGTTGATACCCTCCCATCCAGAGAAGGTTGATGAGGGTCAAGATATTGTCAAGCCCCATGCAGAGGCACACCCACCTGACAGAGATGAAATTTACCTAGTGGAGGAACTCTGACTTGGGAAAGTTATCACCTGGACCTTCATGCATTTTTAAATTCTGAAGCCCCTGGCCTAAGCACACACCTAGGTTCACTTGTATATCCACTTTTCTAAACACTGACCTCAGTGAAAAAAGCAGATGTTGTCCTCTGAGGGAGAAATTGCTTGGACGACGTGCAGGCGTGCTGTTTGCTGTGATGAATCCTGGGTTCATGGCTATAGGCTTGGTGCCTGAACTGGAACTCAGCTCTTTGAGTTCACTGCTTTGATATACTAATTGCCATAACATAGTCTTTGTTTTAAACGTTGTTTCCAAAACTCTGATCCTGTGAACAGCTCCATTTTGCTGGGTTTCTGTGTTAGCTGACTTCAGAGAGAATGTTTTCACCATACCCTGGGACAGGCTGTCCCTCCAAAAACAACATGGAGGGCTGGTTCACTCATCTTAATTATTTTTTAAAATCCAAATTGCTGTTCTGAATAAGCTAGAAGGAACCGAATGTGTTCAACTTGTGTTTCCGCCCAGGGCAGCAGGCTGACTCTGCTGTTTGATTGAGCTGAAATCCAGAGATGAAGAGCTGGGAAGCAAGAGCCCGTCACCCCGTGGGGGAAATGGAAACCCTACTCATCTCAGATGACAAACGCCATTCTGACCTCTCAACGTTGACTGTGAGCCTTTTCAGTGCAAAGCTTTCCCGTTGTTCTGATTTCCTGACAAATGTTTAATTATGCTCTATTCATAGAAGTTACAGTAGAATCCTCTTGTTTCCCACATATCAAATAAGATAATGCACAGGGAAATCAAGTTCTGGAAACAAATATTTGAGTTATAAGTCTCCCGCCAGTAGTGAAATCCTAAATTGTGTTGAAGGCTAGATGTGTGGATACGGACCAGGGGACAGGGAGGGCATTTATCCTCCACAAATATTTCCTTGTAAATTTGCCCTCAACCCAAGGTCCAATCATCAATAAAATTTTAAAAATCTAATTTTAACAGCACAATGGAAAGACTTTAAAGAGGGAAACTGACATTTATGGAGTATCTTTCTAGTATGTTATTTTATCTGATTCCTACTATGACCCTATAACATAGGCTCCATTAACTGTATTTTATGGACAGAGAAACTGAGCTAGAGAGGAGAAATAATTGCCCAAGATTGCCTTCCCAAAAAGTTGCTGGGTTCTTAATCTTTCACCACCCCATTCTGCTTCCCAAAACAGGTCATCTGCCACAAGTCCGACATCCCAACAGCTGCCTGCCCAGCTGGTCATCGGTAGCTTTAGGTCAAGCAGCTGTTGCTGAAACTTCCCAAAGGCTCAGGGCTATAGAACTGTCCTAAGACCAGGCAAGGTGTTCGGCCACTCATTACAAAGCAAACGTGACCTGGTTTCATTCTGTCTGGTCCATCTCATCCCAGATGGCTTCAGCGACCTTGCAAGTCCCCTGAGCCCAAGAAAGGCAGAAGGGGGTACAAGCTTCTTTTTTTTAACAAAAATGAAATCAATATATATATGACGTAGAAGAAAAAAGTCAACTCAATACAGAGAAATGCAGAGAATGAGAAATGAGAGTGAAAAATGAGAAATCCCATCATCCCGAGACAGCCATTGATAACATCTTAGCAAACACTCTCTTGGGCACTTTTCCAAACATAAGTACACAACTACAAGTATGCAGATCAGCATCCAAAGGGTCTTCCTTGGGAATTCCCTGGTGGTCCAGTGGTTAAGACTCCATGCTCTCACTGCTAAGGGCCTGGGTTCAATCCCTGTTCAGAGAACTAAGATCCCACAAGCCACACGGTGCAGCCAGAAATGAAAGGGGGTGGGGTCTTCCTTTACATGTTGCTTCATATCCTAATTATTTTCACTCAGAAATCTTAAAATCCCAATCTTCAATCTCAACACTACAAGGTATTCCTTGTATGATTTTCCATCCTTTACCCAACCAAGTTTTGACTATATAAATCATTTTTGCTTATGATTGTAGACAACAGTAGAAATATCCCTGAACGTATATTGTTTTTGTTTGTTTCATTTTCTCCTTAAGCATGAATTCCCAGAAGTAGAGGGCTAATCAAAGATCTAAGGCCATTTCTTTCTTTTCTTTTTCTTTCATTGCTATAAAAATCTGGTGAACGGCCAACTGGACAAAAACAACTGCCTCAAAATGGCTAGAGGGAATTTTCTTTTATTCCTTGAGATTTTCTTCTAATCAATGTTCTTCATCTATCCTTTGACTTCTATGTGTTGCTTGCTTTCATATTTACATATTTCTTTTTGCTTTGGTCATTATAATGTAGGTACCTCTGACAAAACTTCCTTTGTGGACTCTGTTCCAATGTACCCAAAGGCTGTTTGTCTTCTCCAAGCTCTAGAAACTGGGGTAATGCAAGTCTCTCCAATTTTTTATATCCTGAGGGTGCAGTAAGGAAGAGGACTCATGTATAAACCTGGAGGATTTTGGCTTCCTCTCCTGGGATTTTATTTAAGCTATAGGCAGCTCCCCTAAGGCTTTAGAATGGTCCCTTATAACCCCCCTTCAGAAAGGAGCCTAAGGAATGTTAAGTCTTATTGCTAATGAGACCTTTCTAGGGTAGTTAGGGGCTTCTACTTGAGGTGCTTATGGGTTTTTTTTGGTTTTTTTTCTGTATGCGGGCCTCTCACTGTTGTGGCCTCTCCATTGCGGAGCACAGGCTCCGGACGCGCAGGCTCAGCGGCCATGGCTCACGGGCCCAGCAGCTCTGCGGCATGTGGGATCTTCCCGGACCGGGGCACGAACCCGTGTCCCCTGCATCGGCAGGCAGACTCTCAACCACTGCGCCACCAGGGAAGCCCCGGTGCTTATGTTTTGTTTTTTAATTTTCTACAGAATATCTGCTCATTACCTTGGTCTAGTGTTGCCAGATTTAATAATAATAATAATAATACCAGGACTCCCAGTTAAATTTGAACTTCAGATAAAGAAAAAAAATAATTTTTTAGGATCCATAAGTCCCAAGTATTGCATGGAATAAATACTATATTATAATATTTATAAGTATAATTTTAAATTATATTGCAATGAACAAAGAATTATTCATTGTTTATCTAAAATTCACATTTCACTAGATATTCTATATTTAAGCTGGCAGCCCTGGCTTTGTCACTCTTGCTCCAGATGCGGGCATAGTTGTGTGAATTCTCAGAATTTTGTTCACTCACATTCTTCTGGAAAGTTTACAAGTCACGGCAAGTCAAGCCAGACTTCTTTGCTTTGTTCCTTGACTGCCACTCTTTGGACTTTTTGGCATGAAGTTGTACCCCTTCCTTGATTGGCTGCTGCTGGTTTTTATTTGTGGGGTGGGGTGGGTGGGAGGGGGAGGTTGGTTTTAATTTTGTGATTCTTTCATTAAGTATCCCAGGAAAGTGAGTTTGTGATCCAACTTCATTCTCTCTCTAGAGCTCAGGAATTATATTCTTTACTAGAACGTTTTGAAAAACACAAAGGTGAATCCAACCCATAAACCCCAACAAATCTCCTTGGAAATGTTTTCTTTCCTAATTCTCTTATACTCCACCCTCTCTGAAGACCCTCAGCAGCCAAAATGCCCTCAAACTTATGACTCTACCTCTAGCCTTCACAACTTTTTTTTTCTCACCTCCTCCATTTTTTCTCTCAACTCTTTACTCTCCTGGTGTGGACGAGGGGTGGGAAAGTATTGAGGTAGGGCTAGAATGGAACCAGGTAGAAATTAAGGGGAGTGGGTTCTCTTTGGTGGGCTGGGAAAGGGGAATATCTTTGAATCTCTCCATGCTAATAATTGGTATCTTATCTCAAGTTCAGTAGTGGCCTTTACAGTTTACTGGTTCAGAGGGCTTAAGCTGATTTGCGCAAAGTCACATAACTAGTCAGGGATACAGCTTGAACCCAGACCTTCGGATTCCAAAGCCTGGGCAGTTTCTATCTCATGATCCTGCTTGTCTCATATTTGAAGTGTACATCATAGTAGCGATATTAGTATAACATTCATTACCTGAAGGTAAATGTAGTGAACATGATGATTCACTCCCCAACGTCTAGTCTGCCTCTGTATTAGTTTGCTAGGGCTGCCATAATAAAGGACCAAAAGTGAGTGACTTAAGCAAAAGAAATGTATTGTCTTATAGTTCTGGAGGCTAGAAGGCCAAGTTCAATGTGTCTGAAGGGCTGGTTCCTTCGAACAGCTGTGAGGAAGAATCTACTCCCAGCCTCTCCCCTAGTTCCTTGTGTTTGATGGCAATGTTTGGTGTTCCTTGGCTTCTGCTGCATCACCCCAATAGCTGCCTTCATCTACCCATACTGTTCTCCCTGTGTGCAGGTCTCCCTGTGTCCAAGCTTCCCTTTTTATAAGGATAACAAGCATATTGGTGTAGGGGTCCACCCTACTCCAGTATGACCTCATCCTAACTAATACATCTACAATGACCCTATTTCCAAATAAGGTCACCTTCAGAAGTACTGCAGGTTAAGACTTCAACATGGAAATTTGGGAGATGGTAAATGGGGACACAGTTCAACCCATAACAACTCCCCAAGATTGGTATAAGCCAATACGGTTCTTCACCACCTTGTTGGTTACAGGTTTAGAAGTGGGCATGTAGGTTAGGACCCGCCAATGAGACCTGAAGGGAAACCTTCCAGGACCCTGCAGAAAAAGATTCCTGGTTCCTAAAGAAAGAGCCACAAAATAGACTTCTTTCTTGCAGTGTTGACAAAGTCTGGGTGTGACATCTAGAATCTCCGCAGCCATCATACCCCTACCCTGAGAATCTACCAACACATAAAAGCCTGCAGAACAGAAACTGTCACAGAGCAGCCAAGTGCCCCAGATGAGCCGGCATTTGATTTTTCTCCACAGAGACCACGCACTGCTGGAGCTGGACAGGCAGGGCGGGAGGAAACCTGGGAAGGCAGACCCTTTCCGTCTGGTGAGGCCAGGATCTGAAGCACTCCCTAGATGGTAGTTTGCTCCCATAGGAGATGTCTTACTCATCACGAAGAATACAGATGAGCAAGGAGCCAAGTCCACACTGCAGCCCCCGCTCAGGACATGTTAGCGCGAGTTCGTGGGCCCGACGCATAGTGAAGCCAAATACAGCAAAACGTCGGAGTTTGGAGCATAGAAAGGTTTATTGCAGGGCCATACAAGGAGATGGGTGGCTCGTGCCTTAAAAAGCCCCAAGCTCCCCGAAGGGTTTCAGCAAAGCATTTTTAAAAGCCAGGTGAGGGAGGGGTGGGTCCCAGGGTAAGTGATCAGCTCAGGCACAATTCTCCGATTGGGTGAAGGTGAGGTAACCAGGCAGTGTCACAGGGGTTAACCTTATCAGTCCGTAGGCTCCAGGAGGCCTGGGACTATGCGCTCATGGTCATCAAATAGTTAACATCTTCCATGTGGGGGGGCAGAGTTCACATACGTAAAACAACTCAGGAAATGGGCATCAAATACTGTTATCTAGGTACTTCAGAGAGGAACTAAAGCAGAGGATATGAGGGAAGGCCTGTCCCGGGAAAGACCCATAGGGTCCTGCTGGGTTACAGAAAGACATGCCAAAATGGGTAGCCCCCAACCAAAAGTAGGCAGCTGAGAAGTTAGATTGTTTGTTGCTGTTGTTTTCACTGCTTTTAGTCTGAAGGAAAGAACAGGAAAACTAGAAATTCAAGAAGGCGGGCTGCTGCCAAGTACCATTGTTCTTTGGAAGCCACTGATGGGTCTGCTGTGCTGGGGAAGGGAGCAGGTCAGCGCCTCTGCTTTAGACTCTCAGGGGCCCTGAGTGACTTTCCTCCGAGAAAGGACAGTGCCCCCATCCGACACACATTTTGCAGGGTGGGGGGTTGTGCCAGAGGGGAAACAGAGACCACTCTGAATTCACCATCCTTCTTCTCTAGCTCTAGACAGACACGAAGTTTCCCTTTCCATTCACAGCTGGACCACAGGCCCAGGCCCAAGGTCCCAGAGGATCTGTCTCTTCCCTTGGACTTTCATATGCAACTGCTTCTTGAGTCCTGCCATTTCTTCACTCCTAGACTGTAATCTTGGAGTGCAGGAGCTGATAAGTGGAGCCCAGAGCAATCATCTAGCCCAAGCCTTTCATTTTGGAGAAGATGCCCAAAGAAGGAAGTTGACTTGTCCAAGTCACACAGGATGTTAGTGACCAAGGTGTGCTGAAGAAAGACCCAACTGAGGGCTGGTGCTGAGAAAAAGCTGGCCAGGAGACACATTTTGGCCCAGGTTTATGCTCATATTTCTTACCAAAGAGAAGCAGAGGGAAGGGGCAAGGTACATGTCAATGAGGTGCAAGGCGAAGAAATACACAGGGAAAAGAGTTAATCTTCAAAAAGCCCCACCTCTGTTCTGGGTATGAGACACTTTACCTATAACTCCAGTTTACCCCTATTTTACTGATGAGAAAACTGAGGCCCAGAGAGGTTAAGTGACTTGCTCAATGGCACACAGCCCATCTCTAGTAGAGCCAGGGTGAGAAGCCAAGTCTCTGTATAATGCCCTTGATGTTCATACCTTCTCTCTAATCCCCCAGGCTCCCAGCAGGTCATATCAAGGTTATAGCCAACCTCCTGGCAGGTACACCACCATGGTGTTCTCCACAAGTCAAGTAACCTCCACATCACCCCTAAATTACTTTTCCCAGAACATCCCTGTTTAAAGTTGACAGAACACCATGTAAGTGGAATTGTGTAATTATGTGTCTGCCTTCGTTCACTTACCATGTTTTTGAGATTTACTCACGTTTTGCATGTTCATCCCTGGTTTTAAAATTGCTGCACAGCATCGCATTGTATGGACATACCACAGCCTTTCATCCATTCACCAGCTGATGGGCATTTGACTGCTCCCAGTTTTTGGCTACTATGAATAAAGCTGCTATGGACATTCACATACAAGCAGTGTGAGGACTTATGCTTTCATTTCTCTTGGGTAAATACGTAGGAGTAGAATTTCTAGGAATTATATTAAGTGTGTGTTTTACTTTATAAGAAACTGCCAAACTGTTTTCCCAAGTGGCCTTATGATTTTACATTCACACCAGCAGTGTATGAAAGTTTCAGTTGCTCCATATTCTTGCCAACTCTTGGTATTGTCTTTTTAATTTTAGTCATCTAGTGGGTGTGTGGTAGTATCTCACAGAGTTTTTGACTAGCATTGAGCACCTTTTCATGTGTTTATTTGACATCTATATATGTTCTTTATTAAAGTATTTGTTCAAGTCTTCTGTCTACTTTTTTAATTGGGTTGCTTGTCTTCTCATTATTGAGTTGTAAGAAATGTTTCATGTATTCTAGATACAAGTCCATTGTCAGATATGTGTTTTGCAAACATTTTCTACTAGTCTGGGGCTTGCTGTTTCATTTTCTTAACAGTGTCTTTTAAAGGCACTGTCTTTTTTTTTTTTTTTTTTTTTTTTTTTTTTTTTTTTTTTT
>NW_020838016.1:6758440-6910126 GCF_003676395.1 Aethalodelphis obliquidens | reverse complement strand
TTTTTTTTTTTTTTTTTGTGGTACACGGGCCTCTCACTGTTGTAGCCTCTCCTGTTGCGGAGCACAGGCTCTGGACGCGCAAGCTCAGCGGCCACGGCTCACGGGCCCAGCCGCTCCGCGGCATGTGGGATCTTCCCGGACCGGGGCACAAACCCGGGTCCCCTGCATCGGTAGGTGGACTCTCAACCACTGCGCCACCAGAGAAGCCCCGAAGACACTGTCTTTTAATGAAGTTCAATTTAATCATTTTTTCTTTTATGGTTCATAATTTTTGTGTCCTATTTAAGAAATCTTTGCCTAACCCAAGATCGTTAGGGTTTTATTCTATATTTTCTTCTAGAAGTCTTTTAGTTGGCTCTTACATTTAAGTCTAGGATCCATTTCATGTTAATTTTTGTATATAGTGTCACATAAGGGTCAAGGATTGTGTTTTTGCACAATATCCAACTGTCAACCCTTCTATTCTTGAGGCTCCTGATACTGAAAAAAAAGAAGCTACACCAAAACAGAATCTTAAAATATTCTCAAGTATTTTAAGTGGTCACATTTAATAAGTTAGTACTCTTAACCTCAAATTATGATGAGACAGTGATTATATGTAAAATCTCATTTGCTCAAATTATCTCGAGGTCCCTGAAGACAGGCCCCACCCACAAGCCTTCTTCCATCAGTCAACCTGTAACTCCCCAGGGCCTGAGCTATTATCTTCACACTCCCTACACTCTTCAGAAGGACTGAAGGGCAGGCAGGGACTCACAAGAGATGGATAGATGTGTTACCCATATCCATATTACACAGCATGTACAAATGGAAATAACATGCTACTGTCCTCATTTTACAGTTGCAGAAACTGAGGCCCTGAAGTTTTAAGTTCCTTAGCCAACGTCACTGAATGATGAAACAGCAAGGGAGCTGGGATTTGAGGCCAGATATGCAGAGACTAGAGCTCTACTCCCCACCCCTAACCATCTCTCCACAGATCCAGGCTTGATACTTGTGATCCCATTCATGTGGCTTCCTGAACCCCTGCTCACGTGATCATTTCAGTTGGATGGAAGTGACTTTTGCCAGTTTTATGGGAATAAAGGGAAGAGGGTGTTTCTTCAATAAATGAAGGATATAAAACCAGGCTGTAAAAGTAATCTTCCTTCAGACTTTTTATTTTGAAAAATTTCAAACAGAATACTGAATGAGGATGACTGTCGTGTTATACACCTAGATTAACAACTGTTAACATTTCGCCACATTTGCTTTACTTTATAGACTTTTTCTCGGAATTATTTGAGAGTAAGTTGCAGACATCACCCTTAAGACACTTCACCCTTATATAGTTCAGCATGTATCTCCTAAGAACAAAGATGTTCTTCTACAGAATGATGATACCATGATTACACCTAAGGAAATTAATAATTTCTTGGTGTCTAATATCCAGTTCGAGTTCAGATCTCCTCAAATGTCTCCAAAATGGCTTTTATAACTTTTTAAAAATCAGGATCCCATCAAGGATTGACGCATGGTATTTTGTTTTATGTTTTTACGACATTGACTTTGTAAAGAGTCCAGGCCAATTTTCTTGTAGAACATTCCACACTCTGGATATGTCTTGATGTTTCCTGGTGGTATGCTTTCACTTACTCCTCTCTCTGTAGAGGAAAGAGTTTTCAGCTTAGACGTCCTGGTTCCTTTAACCAGCCTCATCTGCATTTGAACCATTATTATGTGAATAAGAAATACATTGTACTTACAAGAGCTCTGGCTGTCCACACCAGCTGAAAAATGAGATGATTTACTTTTATAGTCATATAACAGCAACAATAACGATAACCTAAAGGTTTACCTTCCCAAACGATTGACTGCTTGCCAGGAGCTGGGTAAGACGCAAAGAGCCACCAGAGGCCAGTCCTCCATGGCACTTGGCTCCAGGAGTTGTCAGGCGTAAGTGGAGAGAGAGCCCTGGCTCCCAGCCTCCCAGTGACAGGCTGAGCCCTGGGAATCAGAAATGGGAGGGATGCCTGGGATTACATGAATTTCTTGGTAAACGAATGCTGTGAAGTGCAGAGAGGCAACAGGTCCCTTGGCAGAGAGCAGGACAGGCATTCAGGAGACCTGGCTTCTCAATCCAACCACCCCTAACAGCAGCCTGCCTTCTCGGACCTTCCCCCCAGTGTATGATGGGGTATATGACCAGGTGATCTCCACGGTTACCAGATATGACCTTATGGGAGGGCTCAGAAAAAAATGGGGCACGTGACAAGACACACCACCAACCTGAAGGCAACCCCATCGGCCAAAACTGGAACAAAATGAGAAATAAGCAAGGACTGTGTCATAATCCATAAAATAAAGTAAACATCCATGATTCCATACTGATATAAATTTTCAATTGCATAAATAAATGGGGAAGAAGGGACAGCTCTTCCTTAAAGAATTCCAAGAAATAAATGTAGAAGAAATGAGAAATGTAAACATTCATGATTAGGCAAACACCACAGTGATAGTTATCACACGCAAAACCTACAGAAGGATGCTCAAATTAGGATGAGAAGGTTTGAGGAGAAACAGAATAGTTGCAGAGTTTCAAAGTATTTCCCCCGAGATGTTTATTAATTATAAAGGGAAAATAACAATTTTACAGTAGAGAAACCCAGCAGACACCACCTTAACCAACTGCTCAAGGTTAATTATCACCAGTAATAAGGCATATTGACATCATCTACCCCCACTATGTATGCTGAGAAGGTCACATCCCTCTGAGATAGTCCTGCCAAAAATCCTTAACCTCAATCTAGTAGTGAGAAACATCTAACAAACCCCAATTGACAGATATTCTATAATATAACTGACCAGTATGCTTTAAAACTGGCAAAGTCACCAAAGTCGAGGAAAGACTAAGAAACGGTCACAGGTTGGTAGAGACTAGGAGATGCGGCAACTAAACGCAATGTGAGAGCCACATCAGTGGAAGAACTGGTGAAATTCAAATCATAATAGTGCTAATAATAACATTCATAGTACCACTGTTAATTTCATGGTATTGATCACTGGACTACGGCTAGGTAAGATGTTAGCATTTACTTCCAGAGGAGCTGAGAGATGGGTCCTTTCGGGGCAACTTTTCTGTAAGTCAAAATTCATTTCAAAATAAAAAGTGAAAGAAAAATACTGCTGTATACTTAAGTGAAGTAAAAGTTCCCTTAGACACTGTGGTCTGAGGGACACAGGTAGGAGTCCCCTGCTTTCACGTTTTCCTCTCCAGCCTGTCAAGATGTCTGAAATTCCATCAGTCAAGACGCATGCCTTTCAACTAAGGTCCAAATAGTCATGCAACAGATATTTATTGAACACTTTCTACGTTCAGGCAACTGTTAGGTACTAGGGATAGGCGGAGAAAAAGACAGATGAGACGCCTCTTCCCCCGGAGCTTATAAACAGTCATTAGCATCTTAGTATGAATTAGTTGGTTTGCTCCATTTTCTACAGCAGCTACAAATCAGGCTACTAAGGAGGGGGAAATTTCAACAAGTAAAAGAGGGAAGGTTTAGAGCATGGGGCAGGTGCCGTATGCAGAAGGTAGGTCTGCATAGGGACTTCTAGAAGTTCCAAATCTGAGCATGGCACTGAGACAAACAGGTTGGGGCACTGGGTGGCAATACAGCCCCTACCCTGGGTGTGAAGGCCAGCGAAGAGGTGAATGCACATGAGTCCTGAATTGAACCTGAAATAATAGGAGTAGCCAACACCTGCAGAGCACTAACTATGCAGCAGGTACTCTTCTCATGGTTTTAGAAATGATGACTCATTCGACCCATCTAACAACCCTATGAGACAAGGTACTATTACTATCCCCTTTTATAGATAAAGAAACTGAGGCACTAGGAGTTTAGGAATTTGCCCAAGGTCCCACAGCGGATATGTGGTGGAGCTGGGCCACGGACCGGGGCTGTTTGGCTCCTGAGTCCATGCACTTAACATCCGTGCTCTAATGCTTCTCCCAGAGCTAAGGGGAAACACTTTGGCACAGGGCAGGAAGAAGAGTGCCACAGAGCCAGGACAAAGGCCTTCTCTGCCTCTAAAGGAGCAAAAAGAAAAAACCCCGAATCTTGTTTTATATGAGTGCCTGCTATTTGTTAGACGATGCCCACGGCTTTTCATGTATTCGACATGTAACACTCATACTTCTGAGGTCCTATCATTCCTTTTTTACAGATGAGGAAGCCGAGGCTTAGGGAGGTTAAGTGTTTTGCCCAAGGTCACATAACTCTAGTATTAAGTGAATCTAGGATTTCGTGGATTTGTGGAAAGAGACTTGGAGGCTATCAGTCTCACCCATGGCCTAGTACTAAATAAGCCCCCCCCCCCCGTCTCTTTCTCTCCTCCTCTCTTCTTCTCTCCCTCTCTCCCTCCCCTTCACACGATAAAGTTTATTATTTGATGCCCACAATATAGATCTTGAGTATGGCATTTTGCAGCCCTGAGCTTTAACAGTGCATGTTTAAATGCATTTAATCCAATGAATATTTCAAGGTAATTAATCTCCATGCAGTGAGAGAATGCTCAGGTTTCCCAGCACATCATAATACATCTGAATCAGCAGAGGGAATGATTTGCTCACTCTGCAGTAGGTTGAGAAAGAAAGATTCACTTAAAGGCTTTTAGAGCTGACTCCCTGGTGTTGACAAGCAAAAATGCTGCCACTGAGGAGAACTAAAGCACTGTCTAGTGGCTGAAACTATTTATGCAGAGACAGAATATGGCTAACAATTGTAGGACAGGATACCGGCTTGTTTGCTTGGGGTTTTTTGGAGCGGATGCCCTGCAAATACCTGTTGAAAATTATATATATATATATATATATATATAAAATGTATCAAATAACATGACCACTTTTAAAAATAAATTTACTTATTTATTTATTTATGGCTGCGTTGGGTCTTCATTGCTGTGCGCGGGCTTTCTCTAGTTGCTGCGACTGGGGGCTACTTTTCGTTGCAGTGTACGGGCTTCTCATCACGGTGGCTTCTCTTGTTGCAGAGCACGGGCTCTAGGCGTGCGGGCTCAGTAGTTGTGGCTCACGGGCTTAGTTGCTCCGCGGCATGTGGGATCTTCCCAGACCAGGGTTCGAACCCGTCTCCCCTGCATTGGCAGGCTGATTCTTAACCACTGTGCCACCAGGGAAGTCCCCATCACCATTTTTTATGGAGATGAGAATGGGATGGGGATAAGAGTAGGTGAGAATTATGGTCACACACCCACATGTCCCTGCCTGGATCCTGTAACCCTTCTGTGAGGCGTTGAAATGACTGTGTTTGTTGAAGGTTGAGTTTGAGGCCACAGAATTCCATGGAGTTTATAGACCTTCAGTGATTTCCAACCCATGACATTAGTAGTCGTAATAGCCGCCAGCAACTGAAGGCTTATGGCTGTGACCATGTGTGTATATAAGTATGTTGTATGCCATGTATATATATGGCTCAGAACTTAAGCAACTTGCCCAAGGTCACACAACCTGTCAAAACCAAGCCTACTAACTCCTGAACGCATGTTGTTAACCTCCATATTACACTGCCTTTGTGGCACATATTACACGGCAGTGAGCTTGTGTTACCGGCATCCAATCAACTAATATTGTATGTCCACTTGATGCATGGTACTGTGCTTGGTACTGTTGAGAGAACACACATACACACACATACACACACACACACTCACACACAGAGTATGATGCCCATCCTTGAGAATTAAATAGTTTTATTGGATAAGGTAATGCATAATTGGTTAAGAAGTTAAGTAATCTCAATGTATATATGCATATGTATTCAAGCCGACAGAACAACCTTAGAAGATAAGACATTAAGACAATGCTTGTTTAATTGCCAAATAGTATTGACAAGAATTGTCATGATAAAGTTTAATTCAGGGGACATATGGGGGGGTGGATTTGAAAGCTGGGTAAGATTTAAGTGGGCTGCGGGAGCAGGTAGTGCTTTCCCAGGTGGAGGCTACCCCAGAGGGTCATGAAATGTGGTGAAGTAGCCAGAAAACACTGGGATGGGGGCTCAGAGACCCAGAGACTCAGTCACTGGCTTGCTGGGCACGCTTAGACCAGGAATCCTTCTCTATTTGTGCCTCAGTCTCTCCACTTGTAAAATCTTTAGGGTGTTGGCTCCTCTAGGAACCTCCTTGGTCTGAAATTCTATCATTCCACAAGCCTGGAAGTCTGAGTCCCAGTCCATAAAGAGCTGCAGGGTGTTAGGGAGTTTTGTTGGTGGTGAACTGGCTGAGCTGTCCCTTCAGCGGCTCATCACTTGGGTGAAGGAGAGGCAAGTCGCCCCACCCACACTCATAAACGTGCTGAGGGCGCCCCCTCATGGTCAATGGCAGCACACCCTCTGGGATGGTCTGGAGAACCAAAGACATGCAACACCATTGTCCAGATAGTAGGTATGGCATTTCATAAAAAAGATGTTCTTCCTGGCATCACAACTTGGTGCATTGCACCCATGTCACTGTGTAAAAGAAGTAACACAACACAGTATAGATAAGAACCCCACTTCAATTTTGATGAAGTCCAATTTATCAGTTTTTCCTTTTATGGATTGTGCTTTCGGTGCCAAGTGTAAGAACTCTTTGCCTAACTCTAGATATGAAGATTTTTCTCCTATTTTTCCTCTATAGTTTCATGTTTTACATTTAAGTCCATGATCCATCTTGAGTTTATTTTTATGCAAAGTATGAGACTTAGCGTGAGGTTCTCTTTTTTCCCTCTATGGATATTCAACTGCTCCAGTACCATTCGTTGAAAAGCCCATATTTCTTCAATTGAATTGTGTTTGCACTTCTGTTAAAAATCAGTACAGCATCTATGTGTGCATCTATTTCTGGATTCGCTATTCTGTTCCTTTGATCTATGTGAATATCCCTCTTCCAATACCACATGGTCTTGTTACTGTAGCTACATAATAAGACTTAAAAAGACTATTCCTCTCACTTTTCCTTTCAAAATTGTTTTAGCCATTCTAGTTCCGTTGCCTTTCAATATAAATTTTAGAATAATCTTGTCTATATGTACAAAATACTTTTCTGGAATTTTGATAGGAATTGCAAATATGTACAAATCTCTGCATCAATCTGGGGAGACTTGACACCTCTACTATGTTGAGTCTTCTAATCCGTGAACAAGAGCTGTCTCTCCATTTATTTTAGATCTTCTTTGTTTTATCAGTATTA
This sequence comes from Aethalodelphis obliquidens, assembly GCF_003676395.1. Lineage (NCBI taxonomy): Eukaryota > Metazoa > Chordata > Mammalia > Artiodactyla > Delphinidae > Aethalodelphis > Aethalodelphis obliquidens. The sequence goes on along the minus strand of NW_020838016.1, from coordinate 6,902,899 downwards.
TGCAGTTTTCAGCATACAAGTTTTATACATGTTTTGTTACATTTACATCTAAGTATTTAATTTTTAAAGCAATTGTAAATGGTATTGTATTTTTAATTTCATTGTCTACATGTTCATTGCTAGTATATAGCAATAAATTATTCTTGTATGTTTATCTTATATCCTGCAAATTTGCTAAACTCACTTATTAGTTATAGTTATATGGAGAATACTTGAGATTTTCTATGTAGACACCCATGTCATCTGTAAATAGGAACCGTTTTATTTCTTCCTTTCCAATATGCATGCTTTTTATTTTTCTTTTCTTGCCTTATTGCATGAGTTAGAACTTCTATCACTATGTAGAATAAGAGTGATGAAAGTCGACATCTTTGCCTTGTTCCTGATCTTAGGGGGAAAGTATTCAATCCTTTGCCATTAAGTATAATGTTAGCTAAAGGTTTTTATAGATGCTTTGTAGCAAGTTGAGGAAGTTTCCCTCTATTCCTACTTTTCTGAGAGATTTTATCATGAATAGGTGTTACAATTTGTCACCTGCTTCTTCTGCATCAACTGATACTATCATGTGATTTTTTTGGCCCATTGATGTGGTGGATTACACTTTTTTCAAATATTGAAGCAGCCTTGCATTCCTGGTAAATAAACCCCACTTGGCCCTGGTGTATAATTATTTTTATGTATTGCTGAATTATATGTGCTAATATTTTTTGAGACTTTTTATTTCTAAGTTCATGAGGGATATTGGTCTGTAGGGTTTTTACTTTTATTTTTGGTACTATCTCTGCCTAGTTTTGGTATTAGGGTAACACTAGTTTTATAAAATGAAGTGAAAAGTTCTCTATTTTCTTTTCTGTAGAAGAGACTGTGTAGAATTAGTGTTAACTTGTCTTTAAACATTTGGTAGAATTCTCCAGTGAAATCACTGGGGCCTGGAGAGTCTCTTTGGAGAGTTTTAAAATTATAAACTCAATTTTCTTAGTAGTCATAAAGCTATTCAAATTTTCTATTTCATATTAGATGAGTTGTGGTAATTTGTGTTTCTTTTAGAAATTGACCCATTTCATCTAAGTGGTCATATTTATGTAGAGTCACTTGTAGTATTCCTTTATTATCCTTTTGATGTCTGCACAGAGTCTGTATTCATTTCTGTTATTGGTAATTTGCGTCTCCTCTCTTTTTTGTTCCTTTGTCAGTCTTGCTAGAGATTTGTCTATTTTATTGATATTTTCAAAGAACAAGCTCTTTGCTTCATTGATTTTCTCTATTATTTTTCTGTTTTCATTTCACTGATTTCTGCTCTTATCTTTATTACAGTTGACCCCTGACCAATGCGGGGGCAGAGGGCGCTGACGCTTCGCACAGTAAAAAGTTCCCATATAACTTTGCAATCGGCCCTCCACATCTGGGTTCCACATCCACAGATTCAACCAACCACAGATCGCGCACTACTGTAGTACATACTGATTGAAAAAAATCTGGACCCACGCAGTTCAAACCCATGTTGTTAAAGGGTCAACTTTTTTTTCTTTCTGCTTAAGCGTTTTGGGTTTATTTTGCTCTTCTTCTTCTAGGTTCTTGAGACGGGAACTTAGGTAATTGATTTGAGATTTCCTCTTTGCTAATGTAGGCATTTAGTGCTATAAACGTCCCTGTCAGCACTGCCTTAGCCGTGATCCACAAATTTTGATACGTTTTATTTTCATTTTCATTCCTTTCAATGTATTTTTTTCTTTCCCTTGAGATTTCCTCTGTGATCCATTGATTATTTAGATGTGTATCATCTAGTTTTCAAGTGTTTGGAGATTTTCCTGTTATCTTTCAGTTATTGATTTCTAGTTTGATTCAATTGTCATCAGATAACACACTCTGTATTATTTAAATTCTTTAAAAAATTTTTCTTTAGAATTTTTGTTCTATGGCCCAAGATATGGTTTATCTTGGTGTATATTCTGTGAGCATTTGGAAAGAATGTGTATTCTGGCATTGTATGGTAGAATGGTCTATATATGTTGATTAGATACTGTTTGTTGATAATGTTGTTCAGTTCATAGAGTTCTCTTATGTCCTTGCTGACTTTCTGTCTAGTTGTTTTTACCAGTCATTGAGAGAGGGGTGTTGAAGTCTCCAGCTATAATTTGTTTAATTCTCTGTTCAGTTCTGTCACTTTTTGCCTTACATAGTTTGTGGCACTATTTTTGGTACATACACATTTGGGATTGCTGTGTCTTTTTTATTGCTATTATCATTATATAATTTCCCTCTCTGTCTCTGGAAATTCTTTGCTCTGAAGTGTATTTAATATAATATAGCCATCTATGCTTTCTGTTGACTAATGTTTGTATGATATATCTTATCCCATCCGTTTCCTTTCAATCTGCCTGTATCATTATATTTGAAGTGAGTTTCCTATAGATAACACGTAATTGGGGCAGTTTTTAATCCACTCTGCCAATTCTTGTCTTTTAATTAGTGTATCGATAGTCAGACCATTTACATTTAGTGTAACTATTGATCTGTCAAGACATAAGTTTGTCATTTTATTTTTTGTTTTCTATTTGCTCTGTTTTTCACTTCTGTTTCCTTTTTCCTGCCTACCTGTGGGTTACCTAAACTTTCTAAAGAATTCCATTTTAGTTTATCTATAGTTTTTTTAGCATATCTCTTTGTATAGCTCTTTTAGCAGCTGGTATAGGTATTACACTATATGTATGTAACATCAAAGTCTACTGATATTATTTTACCAGTTCGAGTGAAGTGTAGAAACTTTATCACCCTTTACATATTTTCACCCTCTCTCACCTATGATACTGATATAATTGTCTTAAATATTTCCTCCACATTCATTAGAACCATATTAGACAATGGTATACTTTTTGCCTAATTATTAAACATAGTTAGAAAACATAACAGGAAAAGGAAAGTCTATTGTATTTACCCAGATTTTGCTTTCAAGTTTTTGTTTCACTCTGATGTTTCAAATTTCCTTCTTTTATCATTTCCTTTCTGTTTAGAGAATTTCCTTTAGCCATTCTTTTAGAGCAGCAGTCCCCAACCTCTTTGGCACCAGGGACCGGTTTCATGGAAGACAATTTTTCCATGGAGTGACGGTGGGTGGGGCGGAAATGGTTCAGGCGGTAATGCGAGTGATGGGTAATGATGGGGAGCAGCAGATGAAGCTTTGCTCACTTGCCCGCTGCACACCTCCTGCTGTGCAGCCCGGTTCCTAACAGGCTGAGGACTAGTAGCAGTCCATGGTCTGGGGGTTGGGGACCCCTGTTTTAGAGCAGGTCTACTGGTGACACATTTTCTTAGTTTTCCTTCATCTGCAAATGTCTTGAGTTTCCCCTTCAATCTTGAAGGTTAGTTTTGCTTGATACAGTGTTCTGAGTTGACAGTGCCTTCTTTCAGCATATGAAAAATATTATGCTACTTCCTTTGCCTCCATGGTTTCTGATGAGAAATCTGCCATCCAGATGGTTTTCCCCCTATAAGTTGCATTTCTCTTGCTGCTTTCAAGATTTTTTTCTTTGTCTTCAGTTTTCAAAAGTTTGACTATGATATAGTCTTGGTATGGATTTCTTTGGGTTTATCAGGTTTGGAGTTCTCTCAGCTTCTTGAATCTGTTGGTTTATGTCTTTTGCCAAATTTAGGAAGTTTATGGTTATTATTTCTTTGAAGATTTTTTCAGCCTCATCCTCCTTTTCCTCTCCTTTCAGGACTCTGATAACACAAATATTCTTCTTCTTATATATTTTGTTTCTTTGCTGAGACTTTCTTTTTACTTTTCATTTATTCAAGCATGTTCATAATCCCTTGTGAATCATTTTTAAGATGGCTGCTTTAAAATCCTTTTCAGATAATTCTAACAATTCTGGGATATTGGTGTTGACATCTACTGATTGTATTTTCCCCTTCAGTTTGAAATCTTCCTGGTTCTTGGTATGATGAGTGATTTTTAATTGGAATCTGGACATTTGGGGTATTATGTTTGACTCTTGACCTTATTTGAACCTTCTGTTTTAGCTGACTTCCTCTGACACTGCTCTAGTGATAGGGGGAGAAGAGGGGCATCTCATTGCCAGATGCAGATAGAAGTTCACGTTCACTATGTAGCCTCCTTTGACACCTAAAAGCAGGATGGGGGGAGATCCCTGTTACTGTTAGGTGGAGGGAGGCCCCACTAAGCCTCCAATGATACCTCTCTATCTGGGAGGGGTAAGAGTGTCTCATTGTTTTTCCCCACGTGGCCTCCACTAACATCCCAGTGGGGGAGGGGAAGGTGGTCTCCTTACTGCTAACTCTCCACTGATATCACTCCAGCAGAATGGAGGGGTACCTCCTTACTAACAGGTAGAGGGGGAAGTCCAGGCTTCCCACATTGTCTCCACACTGTGGAGAGCTGGGCCTCCTTATCATCCAGTGGGGATGAAGGATCCAGCTCTGTGCTGGCCTTCTCTGACACCACTGCAGCAAGAGGGTTGGGACATCTCATCATAGTCTGACCAGGGTGGAAGTCTAGGCTCACTACTTGGTCTTTGCTGTCATGAGTGGGGTGGGGCAGCATTTTTTTCTGTGGTGTTTGGCTAGAGTTGAGTGTTTATCATCTAAAAGCTTTCTGTCTCTCTAGACTGCCTCTTTCCTGGTCCATTGATTAGTAAGAACAGGCTCTTATTTGGGCTTTTTTGTTTGTTTGTTTGTGCCCATCAGTGTTTCCAGATTGCTGGCTTCTTCAGCTCCAATTCTGGGATGTATAGTAAATACAAAGAGAGAAGCCAGGGAACTCACCATTGTGCTGTTATTTGGGTCTTGGGGTCCCTAGCTGGTGTCTTACACTTAGGGAGAAGACTAGGGAAAAATCCATCTATTTAATTTTCCTGGAGGTGGAAGTCAAGTACTGATATTTACAAATTTTAAAACATCCAAATTGTTGAGTTCTATGATCTATGCCCTGTGTCCTTTCTTTTCTCATCTACACCTACTCAGTGACTAAAAGGGACTTCTGTTTTTATACAGTACATCTCATCCCTGTGGTAGTAATCATATGAAAAAGGGGATGGGGGTGGGGAATTTTAGCACACACAGAAAAAGGAAATATGAGGTGCAAAAAAAATGAGTTAATATTTTTAAAATGGTATCCTCATTTCAAATATATTATCTTTATAACTCTTGCAGCAATCCATGAGTTAGGTATTATTATCAGTTTACATTGAAAGGGCTGAGGTTGCTAGAGGTTGCGAACTTCCCCAAGTTAAGAAAAAGATGTGAAGAGACAGAGCCAGCTATGTCTGTCCCCTTTATTAGTAAAAGCAAAGGTTTTCCCAGAACCTTCAGAACCTGGCAGACTTCTATTTGCATATCACTGGTACAATAACTATGTAACATGGCCATTGCTCACTGCAAGGAAATCTGGAAAATCTGGTCACTGTTTCAAGTGGATGGCTATAAGGAGAAGGTTGAGAATGGCTGTTGGATCCCCACCCTGCAGGTCTGCCATAATCCATAACTGTTAACCAAGGGCCTCTCCCTATGCTAGCGGACCCAAATCTCCAGGGAATCTACTTCATTTCTAAAAGGCATATTCAATATGCTTCCATATTTGGGAAGTTTTAAAATAAGTGATAGGTTTAAAGAAAATTAAACTTAACATCTTCTTCACATCCGGGAATCTGTGAAAGATGTAATGACCAATATATGGTATGGGAGAATTTTTATATTTAACCAAAGAGGGCATGAATTGAAGCAGGTTAAAAAACACGATATCAGGAAGTAAGCACTATGGGCACTATTAAGAGACACCACCTGTATTAGGGTCCTTCATGAAACAGAACAAATACGTGTGTGTATGTATATATATATATATATATATATATATATATAAAATGAAATTTATTATGAGGAATACAGTTATGGAGGCTTAGAAGTCCTGTGATCTGCCATCTGCAAGCTGAAGACTCAGGTAAGACAGTGGACAGTGGTGTAATTCAATCTGAGTCCAAAGGTCTGAGAACCAGGGAAGCCAAAGGTCTAAGTCTCAGTCCAAAAGCAGGAGAAGACTGATGTCCCAGCTCTAACAGGCAGAGAGCAAATTCTCCCTTCCTCCACTTTTTTGCCCCTCACTGGGGAGGGCCATCTGCTTTACTCAGTCCAACTCAAATGCTAATTTCATCTGGAAACACCCCCGCAGACACCCCCTCCCCCCAAGATAACATTTAATTAAATAGCTGGGCACCCATGATCCTGTTAAGTTGACCCATGAAATTAACAATCACATTACCCTACCCTGAAAGTTACAGGAACTCTAATAGCCATATACAGAGATGAAGTGACTTCCCTCTATGTCAGCTTCAACACATCTATTGAAAGGGGCCAGTGTGTTCTCTGGACCTGTCTAGAGTCAAGCTGCAAGTTGTCACAAATAGTTTGGTGACAGTGTCACCTGTTCCTAAAGTGCAAGGAAGATCCACAGGGGTAGGGAGAAAAGGAGACACCTGCTGTAAACCACGGCCAGGGCTAAGTGCCTTGTTTGGCTATGTTCTCCTTCAGGGTCACTTGGCATAGAGAACGGTCAAGCTCACGATTTGAGGAAAAGCTCTTCCACTCTACATGATTTTGCTAATTGTCCAAGGAGAAAATCACAGTAGAAATAACAGGCAGACACAAGACTCCAAATAACAGGCAGACACAAGACTCCAAATAACAGGCAGACACAAGACTCCAAATAACAGGCAGACACAAGACTCCAAAAGTTGGTGATAACCGTATTTAACCTTTCCTAAAGGAACGTTAGAGGGGCTTTAATACTTTGGTTGGGGGAACCCCAATGTGTGAAAAAAGAAACAGCAATGGCTGACAGAGTCACTTTCCACCTGAAGGAACCATGCCAGAACCAGTTTCTAATAGGAGGGAAGGGTAACGAGAGTGCATTGTGGATAACAGTCACATTCAACATCACGTTCTACATCTCTAAAAGCTTCTCTGGACAGACTGTAAATTACTCTGACCTTGCAGAAAATGTTCACACTAAGGCTTTGGTTTTTATGAACATTCCACCTGGACAGTCTGACCTGGCTTCTGATAAAATAAGAAACCAACCAAGAAATCAGCTGAGCCACACAGAGCCGAGGGTCAGGCCTGGTTTGATGGTTGATTCAGACTGTTTTCTTACCACCCATATATCTAAGAGAGAAAAGAGCATAATTTCCATAAATGATAACCAAACCCAGGGCTAATTTGGAATGGCTACTTGCTACCCCAAACTTGCTTTGGCTATTGTTAAAATCAACGTGACATCTGGGGCTTTCTTTCAGGTTTCAAAACTACAGTTGAGAGGACCATACCATCTTTTGTTTGTGGGCAGGTTATTGGATACTGTACTACGCAGGGCTCTTTATTGAAAACAACAGACACTAACTCTAGGTTTGTATCAGATGCATATTTGCTGGGGAACAAGGCCCACCCATGGTTCCACCAAGGATCTGTGTATGCAGCATAGTGCCATGGGCACTGCATAGGCATCATGGTCCTGCATCCTGTCCATTGGTGCTACTGCAGCTTATCACCCTGGACACGTCCTCTATACTGTTGGATTCCACTGTGAATTATCACCAGCTGACCAGTCTCTCAAGATTCAGCTCGGACAGGAACACTCTGACAGTTTGTACCGAGGCCACATGGCCATGCTTAAGTCCAAGCTGCCAGGGGATGGGGAAATACCCCGCATGGGAAGGACGTACTGAGCAGACAAACAATAATGCTCACTGTAGATGAGTTAGAAAAAAATAAAAATAGCTACTCTCACATGATATCCAGATAGATAGATAAATAGATATGGTGTATTAGATATATACCATATATTAGTGTGTGTGTGTGTATTTTTTCTGGAAATCAGTCAACAAATATTTATAGATAGTAGGTTTAGGTGTCCTCGTGAAGATCTTATTTTCAACTCCTTAGCAATAGAAGACCAGCTAGAAACCTTTACATGGGATTTGCACTGGGTCCTCTTCCAGCCTGCCAGGCCCCAATGATTTGTACCAGTTTCCTGCCCTACACACCTCAACCCCATCCTCCAGCCCATTTTTTCTTGGTCCTTTTCTTAAACATTTACTTCTGAGCTAGATGCTGTAAAGGGACACAATATAGAATGATGGGAAGGGAACTAACATTTACCAAGTGCTCGTTTATTATTGAGTGTTCTGGGACCTGGTTAAGTTAACATTATCCTTATAATAGGTAGGGCCGTTACCTTCCAAGACGCATCTGGATTTGAGGCCCAGCTCTTTCACATACTGTGACCTGGAGCAAGTTATTTAACCTTTGCAACCACCAGATTTCTCATCTACAAAATGGAGATACTTTCAGGATTGCTGGATGAAGCGCCAAACCCTGTGGCAGATGGCCAACTGTTGTTACTAGCCAGCAGCTGAAATCTGGACTATGCTTGCTTAAGTGTCTCCTCCTCCCAGAAGCCTTCCTCAATCTCCCAAGGCAGATGGTATCCCACCCTCCTCCTTTTGTCTTTGGTTTTCACCTTCTCGGTGAAGCTCAATACAGGCAGTTAAAACTATTGAATACCAGGCATCTTCACCAAATCCCCAGCAGCACCTAACAATGCTTTGCACACAGTAGGTCTTCTATAAAAAGCCATTGAATTGAAATAGTCAAACTAAATTCTTCATGGCAAGCTATCCTTTTAGCAACCTAAATGTGCTAGTTAGTTGTCTAAATTGCTCTTTCTCAACAAAAAAAGGAGACGTTTCGCACTTAGAGTCACACCAGCAAGGTTTGGATTCCACATTTAGCATATTATACAAAATCATGACAAAATAACCCTTAAACACATCCTTAGAAAGGAGCCATGCTGGAGACTGACATATGGCCTTTCCATAAATCCAGCATAGCCATTTTCCACTTTGATTACTGTCAAGTACTAGAGGACACAGATGGATTGCATTTAAGGACAAGTGATAGGAATATCACCTGTTTTTAAACCCCAGGCTCTCATCCAGTGAGGGAACAGGTTCTCATCATGGGCGGTACAAAGGAACTGAGGTGTTTGGAAGGAAAGGCAGATTCACTTCTGGCTTGTGTTCATTCCAAGAGGAGAGAGGTACTGCTAACATCATTTAAATTATTTTTTTTATTTCTGAGATCAAATAGCTGAATTTGTATAAATTTAAGTGCGTGATGCAATTTCACTATGCAGTCACAGACTAAGGAACTCACTCTGTCTTAACTCACTGTTGAATCCTACTCAGGGTTTTGTTGTACACATTAACCTTTCAGCAAATTGCAAAGAAAATGGTAGAGAATAAGACAGAGGGAACATATTTGATCTGAAAATGTCCTAAAGCTTCATTAAGAGCCCTCTTCACTGTAATCTTGACTGTTGGAAGGTGTGGCTAAATTCCTAGTCTTTCTGCCTTCTCCCCTAATATCAAATACAAGATTGATGCTCCTCCTTATCCAGGGCTCTTAGGGGCTGTGTACACCTTGCATTTCTCGTTGGTGTCCCATGGATGCCCTCTTACCACTGCCATTGGTCCCAGCTCCGTATGGAACATGGCCTTCCATGTCCAGGGTACAGTGGGGAGGAGCCTCTTGTGTAAGCACTGCTGATTCCTGCAGTGTGACCACTGCACTGTGTCCTTCATTCTTTCCTTGTTTAGCCATGTGGCTACAAGCCACTAAAATCTGTAGCTAGCCCCCTACTCTTTCTGCTGTAATTGGAATTTATAGTGCATCCAATCTTCCTGGGTTTTGGCGTTTTTTTTAAGCAGGCAAAATAATTGTATAAAGTCCTTTAAAGAGTACTCCTCCTGGATATGTTTGTGAGGACAGTGTTTTTATTATATTATCGCAGTAAGCTCAAGCACCTTTAGGATAGGACTGGTGTCTCTTTTATCTAGATCTAGAACTCTGCATGATTCCTAGCACATAACAGGTCATCAGGAAATGTTTATTGAATTTGATTGCATTGTCTGCATCATAGTCTTGGTGCTTGGATTTTTTACACGGTTTCCATGAAATCTTGAAACTGTATGAAAAGTACATGTATATATACCTTTTTTTCCCGTTGGGAGAATATTCTACTGTAATCTGGGAATTCTAGTGACTGCTGTGAACCTTTCCCTCATATTCTGACCCAGGTAAGAGAGGCAGCAGTGGTGGAAAGAATGGAGGGAGAACCTGAGACAGATGATTGAACAGAGGTTGTTGGAGAGTCAAGGCTGAGAGATGCTGGCAGAAAGTAGGCACATGAAGGAACGTGGGGAAAATTCTCATCAAATATGTCAAAATGTTTTCCTGCCACATCACCCATAGTGGGGTCAGTTTTCAGGAGTACTGTGAAGGGTTCTATCTCACCTCCTTTAAAAGCATAGAGTTGGCATATGCTCCTTGCCATTTCAGCCTAGATCTCTTTCCTCCATTCTAAATCGGGATAATTTCTCATCGTTTTTGTTTTTCATGCTCAAAATGCCTTCATTAAGACCCAATTATAAACTCTCTCGAGGCTTCTGGTTTCTGTTAATCGCAAGCTGGTTTACTCAGATCAAAACTCTTGCTGAAAACAACAGTAAAAACTACTGCTAAAATAGATTTAAATAAACACCACTACCTTAAAATAATCAAAGATTTGAAAACACAATAAAGAACTTCCAGGTCAGTATCTGGATGAAAGCCTGCTCTAGAAATGGCGGGAAGACTATTGGATGATCAAAACCCCTAAGATCATCTGTCATTACTGCTGTGGCCACAAGGGGCTAGATGGGCACAAGTCAAGGCCTGGAACCCACAGAAACTGAAGAGTCTTATAGGACATAAGTCTTATAATTTCCCCAAATTAATAGACACACAGATTGAGGCTAAACCAGATCTAAATCTGCCTTCCCTACCCCTCAACATCAAGGGACTGCAGGAAAGCCTGCCATGGCAATAAACAAGGCAAAAGAAAAGGGACAAAAAGTCTTCAAGAATTTGTAGCCACAGAATACCCTGTTGTGGGTTTGTACTGTGGGTACACTTAGCCTGGGTGGGCCAGAGGCGTTTAAGCCATGAATTCGCTGTGAAGAGATCTAAATTGTTATCAGGTGCCTGGAAAAACCAAAATGAAACCTCTCTGGAGGGGGACACATTCAAACTAGGCTTCAGAGTACCCCCCAAAATAATTGAAAGACAGTGACCAGTTATCCAATCAAAGATAACTAAGCATAAAGGGAACAAGAACCAGCAAAACGACAGACAGAAGAAATATACCCGCAGAGACTTCTGCTGTTAGAGCCAGGTTTAAAAACCCAGGTTTCCATGTTTATGGAAATGACAACCTTGAAAAGAACTGTAAGGAGACTATGAAAAGTTACATACTATATCTGAAAAAAAGAACCAAACTAAAAATAAAGATAGTAATTGAAATTTAAATTAATCACATTTGCAACATACTGACACTATAAGGGAGAAATAATGAACTGGAAGGTGGGGCAGAAGACCTTATACAGCATGCAGGACTGAGAGAAGAAAATGGAAAAAATACACAGAAGTGTGTAGAAGATGTGGAGAATGCGGTACAAAGTTCTAACTTTGGCGTGCCAGGAAGAGACAAAAGAGGGAAAAGAGGATAGGGGTTGGGAATTTCTCAGAACGGATGAAAGATACCTATTCACAGATTTAAGACACTCAGTGGATCCGAAGCAGAATAAAATAAAACCCATGCCTCAACAACTCATAATGAAACTTAAGAAAACCAAGACAGAGAGAAAATCTTAAAGCAACCAGAGAAAAAATTTATCATCAAAGGAGGAACTGACAAAGGACTTTTAACAGCAAGTCAGAAAAGGGTAGACTGATACAGCTTCAATGTGCTCAAAGAAAATTAGTGCTAACCTAGAATTCTATTATACAACCACAAAAAAAAGCACCATTCAAAAATGAATTTGGTCCCCTTTCCTACAGTGTGGTCCCCTGTAAAATTCTGGACACTCTGAGAGAGGCTTGAAAAACCCATGTTGATTGATTGCACTTTAAAGTAATGGGCTAGGTGATGAGTTTATCAGTCCGATATTTGAGAAAGTCATAGAGCAATCCTCGTAACCACACACAGAGTTGGTGGGAAGGGAGAAGAGGGTACCTGAAAGGTTGGAAGTGGTTGCCAAAGACCAATTACGCTTATTTGCCCTACCGTGAAGATAGCTCGTCAGCGTAAAATACCTGCCTTCTCCTTTCATTGATTCCTCAAATAGATGCATCAAGGACCAGTTCATTATCCTTACCTCACAGGCAGGGTTGATGCTCAAAATACTTAACAGTACTCAGGCACCAGCACTCATCAATCAGAAGAGTTGTCTAATCTCAGACTAGATGCTGGCTGTTGCACAAGATCAGGGGCCTGGGGGCCTATTGCAGTGTAAATTGTTATCCCTTTCGTGGCCACAATAGGGAGAAACCCAGGGGAGAGACCTGATCCGCTTCAGCTAGGATGGTGGAGTCAGTCAAGGTAGCAGCTATCTAATAACTGGTACATGAATACATTTGTCGACATACAAATACATACCTGCTGAACATGAGCCCTTCCAGCCCTTCCACCAGTCTCCTTAGTGGGTCTCATCCTTCCCCTGCTCCCTGATCACTGCCTCACCTTTCTCCCTTGCAACTTTAAACCTTTCAACAAAGCTGCCTTCTTGTCTAGTTTTACCAGGAACACACCTTACCAAAAAAATCCTTTCTCAAAACCCTCAAACAGGGATTGCATGTTCTACCTTGGTAACTGTTCACTCCTGGATATGACCATACCATTTTGTTGCACCTCAAATGGGCTTTATAAAATGAAAATCGAGATTTATGCAGAAAATAAGAGGTATTTCTTTGCTTTATAGTCAGATTCAAACTAAGCTTCCTTTAAATGACAAGCTCCTTTGCTACATTTTATATTTGCATAAAGTAATTTATTTTCTTTATTATAGTATATGTTTATAATAGAAAAGTTAGAAAATATAACCAAAAGCACCTGTAACCTTTTTCTACCTCCCTCAGATATTGACTTTACCTATATATGTATGTCTGTATGTCTGTATGCATGGATATATATATATATATGATCCAATTAACATTCACTTTATGTATAAATCTTTTCAGGATAAAGTTATCTCTGTATTCATTGTCACTGTCAGATGCACCAAAGTATGGCCATATTTAGCAAAGAAAACACTTTCTTCTTCCTATATTTGGATTTTAATGACTGGATCAAGCATTATCAATATGAAGTTGCTTTGACATCAAGTGAAAAGTCCTGTAGCAGCACAGCTCAGTATAATTTGGATTATCATCTTCAGGTACAAAACCATATCATGAGTTCAGAGCTCAAGGACTTTAAAACTTGGAGCTTGAACTACATTTGAATTCAAACTCAGTAATGCCCTTAGATCAACTTGGGCTGACAAATTCTTTAGAAGACAGTGGAATAAGGCAATTTGATCGAAATTATACTGTGCAGTGCCTTGTCACTCCAGATATTTCACTTTTACATTAAATTTTTTTCAATTAATTTAAAGGTAACTGCTATGTGCCAGATATCCAGGCTATTTGTCATTATTATTCATTTATTTATATGCAGCACTATCATTTACAAGCACATAATTCTTAAGGAAACATCATTGCTCTAAACCTCTCAATTTGCTTATATAAAACTTTGTAAAGTCTTTTCTCTGGAAAGAAAGTTAAGCATTGATTGTCAGAGAATGTCCCCCCAGGACCTCTGCATACCATGCACACTTGGGCCTCTGTCGCTGGTCGCCTCACACCCACCAGGCTCCTTGCCCTGAGTTCCAGGACCCTCAAATTTATACAGCACTGTTTCAAGCATAATAAAGCCTCAACAAACATTCGCTGATTTAAGGTGGTTTCCTGAGAAAAAGAGCAATGCATACTATAAAATATGCAGGAAGAACTACTTCACTGGCACATGAATGAAGTAAAAAATGTCTAATATATCCTGCAGCCACTCCCTTTGCCCATTGCATTTGACGAAAATATAGAATCACAGACTCAAAATTCTAAAGAAACTTGGAGTAGAAAGGGACTTCAGAGTTCATTTTTCCAACATTATCTTGTAGGTAATGAAACTGAGACCCAGAGAGTTCATTCCACAAGACAACCCTGAGTCAAAGAAGTCTCCAGAACCTGCTGGGCATGACTTAACCACAGGTTGTCTTAGCACTCCACATGTGAAGAGTTGGATATAGAATGTCCAGGGTGTGGACCCTTATGGAGGTCACTAAATGACCAAGTCCCAAAACTCTGCTGCCATATTTACAATGTCCAGCAATTGCTACCTATGAAATCACTGCCTTCATTCATTCAAAGCTCACTTTAAACCCTGCCTCCTCTAAATAGGTTTATTAAAAAGACATAGAGTGAATGCCATTTTTAAGAAGGTAAAGTATACTCGTGTCAAAAACATGACTAACAATCTGGATATTTACACTTTCAAGTACACAAAAGTGAACATTCCCTCTATCCCAAATCCCACGTCAAACTCACACGGAGTAAATTTAACAGATTTTAAATTCTGAGAACGTAATCATACAAAGTGTACAGCACATTGTAGTTGATCAGTGCTTTTCAATCCATCAAAGCTTTGCCTCCGTCAGGCAACCTTATTAAGCTTCATTCTTCTTGGAAGACAACTCAGTGGTTCTCCAATTCAATTCGGTCTCCTGCTGGTTAGTATGTGATTATGTGGTCAAGACTCCCACTTTCATTCACTTCATGCAGAAATCCAGCTGAGAACCTTAACATTTCCTTTAATAGGGAAAGTAACTGACATGGAATGATGAATCAATAATAGAGCATGAAGATTACCCCACTTAACATTCTTCAGTGCTTCCCTAGGTCCTTCAGGGTAAAGTCCAGACTTCTTAAACTGGCAATCATGGACTTTCAAGGATCTGAGCGTCATCTATCTTTCTAGTCCCATTTCTCACTCCTCCCCCTTCTTACTCTCTGGTCCAAGCATGCCAAACTACTTTTAGTTCTCTGGAAAAATCGAACTCTCAAGTCTCTCCACTTAAAATGCCCTACATACACCCTCTTGACACTTGTCTGGCTAGTTCCTAACTCATACTGTAAAGGTCCATTCAGTTGCATGCATCCATGTGGAGTGTCATCATGAAGTAATTAACGTCAACTATACCCCAAATATAGGAACAATCAATCCACTTTCAGTAGGACATCAACATTTGTCTTTCCATGACTAAACTTTTGGTAAAATAGTTTATACCCACCACTTCCACTTCTTTATCATCCAATCCTTTCTTAATCCCTTGCAAACCTGCTTCCCCTAGCATTACTCAACTGAAAAAAAAAATTTTTTAAGGCTACTAGTGTCCTCATAATTATCTAATTCACTGACAATAGTTTTTTTTCTCCAAATACCAAGTTTCCTTAAGTTCTCTAAAGCCATCTAGACTGCTAGTCACCCTATTATATTCTACCTCCCTTCCCTTCTGTGGCACACAGTTTTCCTTGCTGCCTTATTCAAATTGTTCCTTTACTGTGTCATTTACTGGCTCCACTTCTTCCTCTAATTAAAGATATTCCTCTGGGTTCACTATTTTCAAAACATGAGCATTAGGATGCCTCCCAATTCCCTAACTCACAAAACAAATGCAAATTATTTGTGTACCCTGTTGATTCTAGCTTCTTAGTGAGAAAGGAAGAACTCACAGTCCAGTAAAAAGAGCATTCATTTTGGAGATAAACTTGGGTTCAGATCCCAAGTATGTCACCAACTCTTGAGCAGTGTGGCATGGAGCATATCTACTCAACTCATTTGGGCCTCAGTGTTTCATCTATAAGTTGAAGAAAATAATGGCTATCTTTCAGTATTACTATATGAATTGCAGTATGCAAAGTGCATATTTCAATGCTGGGTACAAAATTGGGCACTCAATGAAATCTATTCAATATTATTATTTCCACACCCAATTCCTCCAAACTTGTATAGTATCTCACTGTTCCAATCCATTTCTTCATACGCATCAACAAAAGATAAATCTTATAGAGGGCATATATGAACATGTTTTTTTTCTGGCTTAATTGTTCCCGAGTGCTTACTGAATCAAAGCCCGATTCCTCCCTATTAAAGTAAATTTTCAGATTTTAGCCCCAGCCTTCTCCCTCACTGCCATTCTAAATGAATACCATTTTCCAAACAAACTGGATTTTTGTGGTCCAAAGGTCCACCTCAAATTCTGCCTCCTTTATGAAAATTATCTCCCCAGCTGGTTATTTTATCCTGAGTATTTTATTGGTACTTCTTATAAATTGTAACCCTTTTGAAGGGAGAAACTAGGTTCTTATTCATTCTCCTACTCACCACTTTGCTAAGTGATGAGACATGTATATATTTTAAAAATACCAACTAGACTTTTCCTCAAGGAATTATTTTCACTTCCTCAACTTCTCATGAAAGGGTGGGAATAGAAAAGGGAGGGAAGGGTGTATGTAGAGTACTGACAGAGACACTGCTGGCTGAACTTCCACTTGGAATTCTCCCAGCAGCAGCAAAAAGGCAGGGTTGAAACAGTCATCCTAGAAACTGACCAGGTAAGACTTTAAGATCTGTTAATCAATTGCACTCAAATTCTTGGGAAACCCTTTCCCAATTTGCTAAGCTTGTCCATATTTCTTTTCTTTCCCAGACTTACTTTTCTACCTTCTAGTCTTCTCTAACCTGAAGAGTAAACAAAAGATTTTATTTTAAACCCACAGTTGAACACACAGGAATATAAACACATATATTTAATGTTATTTTATGTATTAGTTCATATTTGAGAATCTTATTTCTTTAAAGTGAAATTTCTTTCAACCCAAATCCAAGACTAAATTTTTACAGGTATAATCTTCAGGCAGCACCTAGTATAGTGCTTTGGATACAGTACAAATTCATTATGTAATATCTGAAAGAAGAATGAATTTATAATGCACAACTCCAGAACTTAATGTTGGTTAACTGCCATGGAAAAAAAATGAGAAAATATATAGTCAAAGTGAGTGTGATACTTCGGGACTCAGCATCTTGGGTGCCTAGCGGTGTACAAAGATTTTTTTTTTTAAGATGAGGAAAACTAAGACCCACAAAGAGGTCACATTGGCAACAAACTCCTGCTAAAGGCAAATTACTGAAGGCAAATTACCTGATGCAGAGTCCATATGTCTCCCTCTGAATATTACTTTCCACACACACACACACACACACACACCTTTTTTTTTTTTTCTTTCCGATAATCTAGAGGTCTAAAAAATCCCCAAGGCTACTCTCAGGCCTGAGGTACACGTTTATATGTAGCAAAAGGGCAAGTGTTACTTGGCCCACAGTGTTTAAAAAATAAAATTTTAAAATAAATAAATTTATTTTAAAAAGTGGGAAGGGATTTCCCTGATGGCGCAGTGGTAGGATCTGCCTGACAATGCAGGGGACACGGGTTTGAGCCCTGGTCTGGGAAGATCCCACATGCCGCGGAGCAACTAAGCCCGTGCGCCACAACTACTGAGCCTGTGCTCTAGAGCCTGCGAGCCACAACTACTGAGCCTGCATGCCACAACTACTGAAGCCCGCGTGCCTAGAGCCCGTGCTCCGCAGCAAGAGAAGCCGCCACAGTGAGAAGCCCAAGCACCGCAACGAAGAGTAGCTCCCGCTCGCCGCAACTAGAGAAAGACAGGGTGCAGCAACGAAGACCCAACGCAGCCAAAAATAAACAAAATTAAAAAAAATAAAAATAAAAAGGCGAGAAGAGGGTGCGGGTAGGCAAATGCTCCAGCACTTTACTTTGCAACCGCTATGGCTCAGGCCCTTATTCTAGAGTTCAACTACCTTAATGAAGATATACTTCGGTGTAATAGAGCACAGGACTTGGAGGACTTATCAGTCTGGTATCAAATCCTGACTCTACCATTTAGTGTGGCCTTGGCGGGGACCCTTAACTTCTTTGAGCCTTAGCTTCCTCATCAGTAAAATGGAGATAATTCAGATTCGATGTGAAGATTTGAGAGGAAAGTATTCTGGCACACAGCCGAAGATCAATAAATAGTTATAAATGAATGAACAACGCGGTCGACGCTCAATAGAAGGAGATCCTGCAGGGTCGGATACTCCCATATCCTGGGGAGCTCCAGAGCTGAAGACTCTTCGCAGCCCTCAGACCACCAATGCCTGAAGCTCAGGCCAGAAACCGGCCCACATCCTTCCAGCCTCAATCAGGGCCCCGAGCAGGCCCCGCAGAGGACTCTCTGGGCCTCGTTCTCAGGTCCACCAGAGTACAGTAGGCTTAGAGCCTAGCTTCGCCTTCCCTTCTCTTCCCCGCCCTCTCCTCAGAGCCAGAATCAGAGGAAGCTTCACAGCGCTTCTCAGCCCCTGCGACACAACTCCACTATAGGGGAGTTTCTCCGGCCGTTAGCATTCGGATGAAGCATTTCGGTTTTCCTCATCTCATTTAACTCGCGGTTTTCTGATTCTCGTACAAGCTCAGCAGCCCCAGGACACTGCAGCGGATAGTGGAGGCCACACCCCCACTTCCCCAGCAGCGGCAGGTGGGCTCGAGGCCATTTAGGGGGCCCTGTTGCTTTGGAAATTGGGGCGGGGCTTGGGAAACGTCAGTCCCCCCGCGCCGCGTTTGCGCAGGCGCTCGGGCCCTGGACTCGAGTTCTATCGCGAGAACTCCTCCCGGAAGTTCCACGTCAAGCAGTCGGCCGGTCGGCTGGTCGGTGGGTCTCTCCCGGGCTGCTTCGTCCGCAGCGAGTAAAGGCGCCCGGGCTCGGACCAACGGAGCCATGGTAGGTCCAGGCCCTGCAGGAGGGAGTGGGGCCCCTGCGGCCAAGGCCAATTCCTGGGGCTCCTGGCCTGAGGACCGTAGTCAGCAGCGGCCTGGGCTCCCGCTGCGGCCGCCGCCTCAGGCCTTGCGGGGTCTTGGTCCAGTTTGAACTCTGGGAGGGAGTGGTTTGAGGAGGCAGTGCCTGGAATTGAGGGGTCCCTGACTCCTCCGGTGCTTACGGCGTTTGCCAGAGGTCGTGCGGTCTGCAGCGGGATCCTTGGTGTAGGGAAATAGAAGAGACCGAAAACGTTGAACTCCGTAGAAGGCTTTGGCGAAACTGCCTCATTGTGCCTTTAAAACGACGACAGCTGATTTTGCAGTCATGTTGGGTTTGTTCTGGTATAGTATGTGCTGACCGCAAACTACGAACTTAAACAGGCAAGCCCCTCCCCAAAAAAGTAAATAAAATGCATAGAGAGTCAAGAGTGGAATTTCAGATGCTTTGGGACCCCAGCTTAAGTTTCTAGGGAGAAACGAAGAGTTGGGGAGTTGTTTATAAAACTGGTTGGCGTGCTTTTCTTCATTTGCAAATATAGCGGCTGATAAGAATGACAGTCATGACAGCATTTTTTATTATCACCCCCAAATATGCTCTAAAATACTTTTGCACAAAAAGAGTTATAATAGTAAGAAAAACAGTATGATAGTGTGAGAATTTCTTTCCAAAAAGATGTAAGAAATTCAATATTTTGTATTTAAACATTTTCCTGCTTTTCTTCACTTGTTAGGAAGCACAGGTTCGAGGATTTTGGAGCTTGAAGACCGTAGGGATTAATAAGTCCAAGTTCCTCGCCTTGCTGTTAAAGGAAAAAAAATAAATAAAAACTTAAAATCAAGTTAAAGGCTCATTGCTGCAGAGTTTTAACTACAACAAGTTGATTTCCTGGGGAAACTTGTGAACATTATGGATACTTCCAGAAAAATGCATAGAGAAGCACGCTGTGTTTTAGTGGGTTCCCTCACAGATACCGCCCCCCCCCAATCCTCATCCATGAACTTTATTGGGTTCCCAGGTTAAGAGCCTCTGAACAATACTGAAGTCACTTAATTATGCCCCCTCGTATTACCAACCACCTGCTCTGGGGTGTGCTGTGCTTTCAGCACTGGACATTTTTGGAAACAGCCCTTGCATCTGCCTAATTTAGTTTTCTTTTGCAATGTTTAAGAGTATTTTTATAATTACATATTTCATTCTTTAACACATTTAAAATCTTTTATATAACTACAAAATGTGAATTTATTTATTCACTCATTTACCATAGAGTGTTTGCTATGTGCCATGGATTTTGCTAAACATTTGCCTCCTAATTCTCACAGCACCTGGGAGAGTGAATTATAAATGCTTATGGAGTGGTTACAATAGGCCAGGCACTGTTCTGTTTAACACTGAATTTAATTCTCATTATACTAAGCGGTAGATAATAGTCAATGGTTTTACATTTTTCAAACCTGAGAGTTAAGTAAATTTACCCACTGTTGTACGTTTGAAATGAGTAGTGGAACTGAAGTTTGAGTCCATCATGATTCTTTAGACCTCGATTATACTGTCTGTACTTAAACCTCTATACCCAAATATATAAGATGCTGTGGAGATAAACACATGAATAAGCAGTGACCCTGCCCTTAAGTAGCATCTGTTCTAGAAAGCAAAAACAGACATGTGCACAAATGTTAAATGTTAAAATTAAAACCTGTAAGATCCCGTAGGAAAGGATGCTTCTGGTAGGGTAATCTGAAAGATCATAGTAGTGGCAGTAGCATTTAAGCTGAGTCCTAAATGCATCCAGCTTTTGGGAGATATAAGGAGACATTTAGAGTTAAGGCTGCAGTATGAGTACCTTACTCATTTTGTATTCCACAGTGCCTAGTACAATGTCTCATTCAAAGTAGGCACTAAAATCTTGGGAGAAATACAGCAGGAGCTCTTGGCTGTGCTTTTTGAACTGAGATTGTGCATTGGGGGTATGTAGAGTTATACTGGGGTTGCTCAGTCCCCTGGACCACCTTCCTGAAGCATCACTTTTACTCAGTAATCAAGCATTTAAAATATTTTTAATGGTAAAATATACATAGTTTATAAGTGTACAGTTTCCTCATTTACTAGAGGAAAAAGCCTCCACCGTGCTTCCTGGCATATAATAGACACATAATGTTTGCTGACTCTGAAGAGACCAGAAAAAAAGAGTTAACATTTGTGATGATAATTAATGGGACAAAATTCAGAAATGGGTGAAGTAAGAGGTCCTGCTTCAGCAAGGTATGTGAAGATGATGGTTTGAAAGTAGCAAGTTTGAGATGGAGAAGAAGGTAAGACAGTGGAAACATTTTTGTGGCTATTGAAGAGAAGAGCCAGAGAACTCGGATCTTTTAAAGGGAAGTAAGAGGTGTAGGTTGTTGCCAAAAGTGAGGGAGGCCTGTATAGAAGTCAGAGCAAGGTTCGAAGCAGTCAGTGACCCAGATTTGATAGAGATCCAAAACGATGAATAAAAGCCTTGTGAGGTGTTTGCTTTGTCTCAGGAAATTATCTCTGCGGAAATTATGTAGCAGTCTTCATTTGTGTAGAAAAGTAACGTTAAATTTCTGTCCAATTCATGATCATCATGGAAGATCGCAAAAATAAAAATTGGATGATAACGCAACTTGCCAAATAAACTTTTAGGTTGTGTGTAAAACCTGTTGAAGGAGAAATATATTTTAAATCAGTCTTCCTCAGGTCTGCTTCCAAGAGAGAATTAAGACTACTGCCCTAAGCCATCATTATATATAATGAGTTAACTTTTCTCCTAGAGAGGTATCCTTGGGAGAATTGAGAAAGTAGTTATTCAGATCATTTTCTTTCTGTGGTTTAGATGAGGAATCCAGGTTGAAAAAGGCTGTTTTAAACTATTAGTATTTTATGACTCGAGAGAGTATTTTAGCTTCGGTTTAAAATTGTAATTTCCGTTTGGTTCTTGTAACTTAAATACATTAAAACATTATAAACATTCCCATTTGGCTCCAAAGCCCTTCATGGACATGGATATAACCCCTATTGATCCCACATTACATTGCCTAGCATTTACTGATATTATTGCCAAAATAAATCTAATACTTTTCTCTGAAGAACTCAATTTTTTAAAAAAATAATTGAGGTATAATTGACATATGACATTATATTAGTTTTAGGTGTCCAATATAATGATTTGATATTTGTGTATATCGTGAAACAATCACCACAATAAGTCTAAACACCTGTCACCATACATAGTTACAAAAATGTGTTTTTTCTTGCAATGAAAACGTTTAAGATCTACTCTCTTAGCAACTGTCAAATATGCAACACTGTATTATTAACTACTGTGCTGTACATTACATCTCCATGACCTACTTATTTTATAACTGGAAGTTTGTACCCTTTGACCCCCTTCACCCATTTCTCCCTCTTCCACACTCCACCTCTGGGAGTTACCAATCTGTTCTCAGTATCTGTGAGCCAGGTTTTTGTGTTTTGTTTTTTTTTGGTTTTTTTCATATACATCAACCAAAACAATATATCACAACATATTGAGGGCCGAAGCAGATATGGGAAAACAAATGTCCTCTATTAAGTCAGAATTTAAAGAGTTTTGCAAAAATGTGAAACATTGCTACTCTTCTCACTAAATTTCTTTTGAAACTATAGTTAGTTTTCATAACAATATCTTACTTAAGTTAACATGTAATGGGTTTAGTTCATTTTTGAAAATGAATTAATACACAAATATTTTAATGTCTCAATTTTAATTTTTAGCATGGTAAATATTAATAAATATAATCTACCTAAAAAGAAGCTTTTTAGTGTCCTCAAAAATTAAGACTGTAAAGGTGTCCTAAGACCAAAAAGTTTGACAAGTGCTGCTACAAATTAAAAATTCTTAAATACTCATATTTTTTGTATATATTAGTGAATAAGTAGGTGCTTTAGACTTCAAATTGTGTCTGTAATTTAGCAAAGTAAAAACTGAATTGTTTTGTAGGCATGTTAATGCACTGTTTTTAGTTAAGATCTCAAGCATGTTTTATTTGGCATAGCAATTTAATGTTTGTTTTTTTATGTTTATCCTTAGCCTCTGCGACTGGATATCAAGAGAAAGCTAACTGCTCGATCTGATCGAGTTAAGAGTGTGGATTTGCATCCTACAGAGCCGTGGATGTTGGCGAGTCTTTACAATGGCAGTGTGTGTGTTTGGAATCATGAAACACAGGTAGGAATTTTTAAAGACTTTATTAGAAATACCATCTTAATCTGTTTACAATGAAAGAGAAGAAATATAACAGAGTTCAGTAGTATATGCCTACTGCTTTCTTAAATAAAATTAGTACGAAGTATTTTTAATAAACTAACATTTTTGAGGGTAGAGCTTGTGGGAAAAACTGTCTGGGCTCATTATATCCAATATTTAAGTGTTAAGTTCTGAGATAGGTAGTATTAGCTCTACTTTGAAATTAAGGAAACTGACACCAATATAAGATCACTTGCTCTAGATGAAAGTATTTAATGGTACTTAATTTTCCATTCAGTGAGTATTCTAACCATCTTAAGAATGGGATTTTTACTTTTACTAAATTTTCCCCAAGTGCTCACTGTAATGCATGATGCAGGTAACTTCCAGTCAGCCATACAAATTATAGATTATATCAGAGAGAGATTTGTAGTCAGCTTTTCATTACACATGAGAATGTGCCTTTTACAGATTATTTCCCTTAAATGCTTTCATCTGAGTAAATAATAGGTCTTTCAGCTTCGTTTGTCTTATCTTTTCCAGTCTTTGTTGGCCATCCTTAATCTTTTTCTTTCAAAGTACAGAACATATCATAGTTTTGAGTCTATTTATACAGTAATTATCCCCAACATCCAAGGTTAAGTTCTTAAAATCCAGATAAAATTCACATTTGAGGGACTTAAGATGGCAAAAATAGGCCTTAGGGAACCAAGTTCAGGAGTAAACCTAAAAACACCCTTACAGCTTATATCACTCTAATGAAACAGTAAGGACTATACAGTCAGCCAAGTCCCACCAGTGACATTTTATTCACATCAACACTTTGATCTCTGCTGTATCCCAGTGCCTATGACATTACCTGACACACAGTAAGGGCTCAGTAATTATTTGTTGACCTAGTGAATAATAAACTTTCCTTTTATCAGTATATCACTAATTCAGAATTTCTGTCCAGCGACTTCAAATCTTTATCTTGTGAATTCCTTTTGCCTTGATGCGGAGAGTATGCTTGTTAACTGCTTTTGTGTGGGTGGGGTAGGGGGGAGGATCTACTCTCTCCGTGTGTTTAAAACCTTTCAGATTTTATGCTTAGCAGATACACTGGTACCTGCTCCACCGCCACCTTGCTTCCTGATGCTCCCTGGAGTCCCCTCTGTCAGCTCCATTTAACCATTTCTCAGCTCTGTCATTTCACTATAGTTGTGCTCTAAAGCCCTGGTGTACTTCCCTTATCTTTCTCCAGGCTTTACTGTAACATAACTGCTTTATCTGGGTCATCTACTTTGCTTCGTTTTTCTTTCTGTACCCTTCTGTGCCCTCCTGCAGGGCCACCTACTTCCCCTTTCATAATTCATCTCATTGGTAAGTTTTTGTTTAATTTCCTTCTTTCCTTCAAAAATGGAGGTTTTATGAGGACAGGGATTATCCTAGAGTTAATTCCCATTGTTATTCCAAGTGGGTACCTGGCAGACAGGCTCATAGTAGATACTCAGTAAGTTTTTGCTGAATGGTTGATCTATTTTTGGTTCTACCTGCTTTTCCTCCTCTTTTTATCACCAACAGAAGTTACTTGCCACTCGTGTATTGAGAGCAAAATTCTTGAAAGAGCCAAAAAATGTTTTTGGAAGTAAATTCAAATGTACTTGAATTTCAAATAAGGAGATATTATACTCTTTGAGGTGATGGGTGCAGCAGTTAAAAAATCAGTATGTTATATATACAATGGAATATTTCTCAGTCATGAAAAGGAACGAAACTGAGTTATTTGTAGTGAGGTGGATGGACCTAGAGTCTGTCGTATAGAGTGAAGTAAGTCAGAAAGAGAAAGACAAATACTGTACACTAACATATATATGGAAGCTAAAAAATTGGTACTGAAGAACTTAGTGGCAGGGCAGGAATAAAGACACAGATATGGAGAATGGACTTGAGGACACAGTGGGGGAAGGGGAAGCTGGGATGAAGTGAGAGAGTAGCATTGACATATATACCCCACCAAATGTAAAATAGACAGCTAGTGGGAAACTGCTACATAGTTTCCCTGCTAATTAAATGATGTGGGCAAGCCTTTTAACCACATTGAGGCTCGGTTTACTTACCTAAATGAAGATGATATGTTGCCTTCTTTACTTCGCAGGATTGTCAGAAGGATTAAATCAAATTGATAAAATTGTGTAGGAGACCTATAAGGCCCCATACAAGTGTTTCTTTCTTTTCTTATATTTCGCTGCTGGTTTACATGTTGAGTGTGTAGCGTTTCCTCCTGTTTAGCTTGTTTAGCTTCTGGAGTGGGAAGACCATCCCTTAGGTCATTTGTATCAGCCACAGCACTTAACGTGGACCTGAAACATGACTGTTAGTTCTGTAGCTGCTTTATTTTTTATTGCTCAGCAGATCCCTGAATTTGTTGGCTCCTCACGAGCTTTCGTGGATTTGTCTGTCATCTTATAGGTTGCATGTTCTACCTGTTTGCAGTGTCTGTATCACAGTCAGCTGCTAGTGGTTGTGCAGGTTGGAGCTTATGTCCCCACTCATTCAGTCTTTGACTGAAGAATCTTTGAAGTCTTGCTCAGGAAGCCAGAGTGGGCTCAACAGTTCTTGTGAACCAGTCCCTATTTTTAAATTTGGTGCACATGGTTAATCAATCAGAATATGCTCTTTTCATTATTCTCTCGTACAGAAAGAGAGATTGAAAAGTGATAGTTTGATTTTCAGAATTTTAAAGAACAAAGCATCAAAGTGGGAGGACAAAGAGATGCATTCATCCCTGCTCTTTCTAGCAGGGTCTAGTTTTCCACCTTTATCCTGTGTATATAATTCTATTCTGAGCAGCTTTAAGGGACATCTGAATCACTGTGTTCTCGTACTTCACTAAAAGGAAATGGCATCTGTATGGAAGCATATTGCTGAAGTGTACAAAAAAGTTGTATCTTGTTTATAAATTTATTTTACGAGTTTATGGGTTTAATTTTTAAAAGGAGAAAACTAGGGGCTAATTCATTCAACAAATACTTATTACACATTCATTGTTTTTCAGCAGCAGTTCTAGGCTCTAGGTATACAGTGGTGAACAAGATTCCTGCCCTCAGGGGGCTTAGCAGGAAAGATTGATGTTAAACACGTAATTATGAAGGTGCTATGTTGTGAAAGTGGAGTATAAGGTCCTCTGGGTGGGTTTTCAGGCAGAGGGAACATGAGCAAAGAAGGCACTGGGAGTAGCCAAGGATGAAGCTGGAGCACAGAGGATGGGGAACTTCATCTTGTTGACATTTGCTTTCTTTTGTCATTTATAAGTATTTGCACTTTGAATCTGTTAAAGAAAAGATCTTTGGTCTATTGTTTTCATTTGACTGTTGCACTTTTATATTTTAGCCTGAGAACATTTTATGATTAGTAGTGATATAAAAAATCGGATGTTTTAAATATAACAGGATAGATTTTTTCAGTTATTTTCTCATGACTCAAAGTGTATTCTTGTGAAATTTTTAAGACACTGGTGAAAACATTTGAAGTATGTGATCTTCCTGTTCGAGCTGCCAAGTTTGTTGCGAGGAAGAATTGGGCTGTGACGGGGGCGGTAAGTAATTCCCTGCGCTTCTAACCCATCCGTGAACCTGTCAGTGGCTTCTTTGGTGGCGGCAAGTCAAAGAGCTTTGGCTCTTGCTTTGTTTTAATTAGTGCATTGTTTTGGAACCTGGGCTTTATACCCTGAGCCTATAATATACTTTTTTGTGCAGTTTACTTCGTAACATAATGATGGTGTTAAACTTTCCATTTCCAGGATGACATGCAGATTAGAGTGTTCAACTACAACACTCTGGAGAGAGTTCATATGTTTGAAGCTCATTCAGACTACATTCGCTGTATTGCTGTTCATCCAACCCAGCCTTTCATTCTAACTAGCAGCGGTAAGAGATGACCCCTTTTGGTCCTGTGCATCTCTTTGAGTAATTCATTTTCATTCAGTGAGACATGCAATTCTTTTACTGCTGTTACAAGCAGAGTTCTAATTCCAAGCAGCCTTTAAACTATTTAAATCCATTAACGTGCTATCAGTGCTGCTTACTTTTGTATTTTAATGAATAACAGTTCTACTTAGGATTTGTATAGCAGTTGCTCCAATTCCCGTCAGGGAAGACCTGAAGGTCTAGATGCTGAAAAGTCTGCTGAACAGAAAGCTAATTTACATGCTGATTGAGTGAGTTTTTGGCAGATTGCCATATACCCTAGTCAACTTTATCTTTATACTCAGATTAGTTTGCTCCTTGGTATTATGTATAAAACAGTGGCGCTTTTGGAAGGCATTTAAAACCAGTTGCACTGAACTGGTAATAGCTCTTTGAAACATTTTAATTTAGAGATTGAGAAGTAACTCAGAACTTTTTTTTTTTTAACCAATCTTGTATTAAAAGAGAAATGCTTATTTCTGAAATAGTCATTGCCATCATTATTCATTCATACTTCGACTCTAATCAAACTTGTTCCTCTTTCATCATTCTGTAAAGCCCATTGAGTCTGTCTTAAATTTTTTTCCATGAAATTTGTATATTTGCTATTAGTAATCTCTCTCTTTTATCTCCACTCTTTAGAGAGTTAAATTTATTCTTAGAATAAATAAGTATATTGAAAAATCTGTTCAATTCCGATTCTGTTTCTTTAAGACATGGAATATATGCTTTGTGTTAGATTTGCTGCCTTAAAAGGCACAGAGACTCTGCACCTTAGTTCTGAATGAAAGAAATAGAAATTGCAACTAACTGGAGACTTTCTTTTGGTCTAGATGACATGCTTATTAAACTCTGGGACTGGGATAAAAAATGGTCTTGCTCACAAGTGTTTGAAGGACACACCCATTATGTTATGCAGATTGTGATCAACCCCAAAGATAACAATCAGTTTGCCAGCGCTTCTTTGGACAGGACTATCAAGGTAGGATGTCTACTGTTGGTGTCAGTTATGATTGTTGGTGACATATAGTTGTGTCAGGTATTTTACTACTGGCTGCCCAGAAAGTTATTCCTGAGAAGTTTCTCTCAAAAGCTCACTTTGAAGCAAAATAGGACTTCTCATTTTGAACCAGAAGGGCATATTCTGTTGAGAAGAACAGTGTGGCAGCTGTGTTCTTAATAAAGGAGTGGTTTTCCACGTGGAAGCAATATGGTGTAAGACTTCTTAAACCTCTGCACACCCAGAATAAGAAAATGCCTGTATCTTCTCTAGGTCACTGTTTCCTCTCCTTTAGTATACTTGTTGTTGACTTCTGATTATTAATCTGTTTTATATTTAACTGTCATCTGCCTCCATTCTTTTTCTTACTTCATTTCTCCATACTGCTTCCAGTTATCTTTCTAAAACATGGATTCCATCTTGTCAGTTCCCAGTCTAAGGGTAAAGTCCAAATGCCTTGGTGTGGAATACAAGTGTTTCCAAGACTAGCCTTAGCTAATGTTATGAGATATCTCCAGTAACCCTGGTCTACTCACCATTTTCTAGAGAAGCCCTGAATGTTCACAGAACCTTATCTAATTCAGCTGGTCCTTCTGCCTGCAGTATTCTTTATTCTGCCATTTTGATTTCTTTTCCTCTGGATAATTAATTACTCATCTTTCAAGGCTTATTAGCACAGTTATTTACTCTGAGAAGCTCTCTTCAGACATACATTTCACCTCTAGACAGAGCCAGTCATTTTCATCCCGTTCCTTCCATCGCTTTTTGACTCTATTATGACCTTCATGTTGAATAATAATGAATGTGTCTCTGGAAATTTTTATCCCTGAAATGTTGATGTTTGGGGCAGGAACTGTGTGTTACCCCCTCCCCCAGACACACGTTAGCAAGCAGCACAGTGCCTTGCCTATACTAGATGCTTAATACATGTTGCAGTGAGTGTAAATACATTTCTTTTCCCACTGTAATATTTAAATTATTTCTGTATGCATAGATATAAAATATACGTTACATAAACTTTTGTTTGCATGTATAGGCTTACATCTATATAACATTTTTATTAGTTTTCCTTTAACTTTTATAAAATGTTATATGCTGTTTGTCTGACAATTTAATATTAAATGTTATATGTTGAATATCTTAGGACTTCGGCCTACTTTATTTTTTTTCCTTTCACTGGATTGTCCTTGCTTTTTACATAGGTTGAAACTTTGAAATTAGTTTTAAACTTTCTTCACTAAATTAGGTGTATCTTGAAGACAAAAATTATCTTATCTTTGGCTCTAGTAAAGTTTGTTTACACATCTTTATACTCCCCACAGGGCCTCCCATGTAGTAGGCATACAAAATAAATATTTGTAAAGGTAAAGCTCAATACCAGTGCTGTAGTAATATTTGACTACTTTTCCATACTTTTAATTTTTTGACTAAGCAGTAGTTTTCTCCTTTTAATACGTCCTACTAACTCCACTTTCATTAGCTTTATATTAAATCTCTCATGAAGTCATTTCCTGCCCTTAAAGTAGTGTTTCTCAAAGTCAAGACATCTGGGGTGTCTGTTAAAAAAATCTAGATTCCTGGGCTTCCTTGTAGATCCATTGAGTCATAATCTCTGGGGATAAAGCCTGGAAATTGGCATTTTTCAGAGAATGCTATAGCGATTCTGCCCCCTGGAAATTCAAGGAAAGTGAGAAAAAACAAAAACAAGTGGGTGAAAAAATGAGCTTTCTTCAGCTCCCCCCGCCAGCTTTGGCATTTACATGACCTGTCGGGGGTGTGGTGGAGCTGCCTTCTGAAAAGCAAGGCCCCATATTGACTGGCAGATGCTGTTGCTCTCTGAAGGTGTGGCAGCTGGGCTCCTCGTCACCAAACTTCACTCTGGAGGGACATGAAAAAGGTGTGAACTGCATTGATTACTACAGTGGGGGCGACAAACCATACCTCATTTCAGGTGCAGATGACCGTCTTGTGAAAATATGGGACTATCAGGTACCGTTTTTTCATAACTTACTTGCCATATATTAGATATGCTTCTTACTGTTTCTTACAGGACAGTTAAAACTTGGGTTGTTGCACTCTGTTTATAGCATAATAACTTAAGGCATCAGAATTTGCACCTAAAATGTGGTCTCAGACTTTCATTTATATTTGAAAACTAGCAGACAAATGAATAATGTCATGACATCACCATGGTACAATCATTTTGCCACAAAGACTCTTGTAAACCTAGGTATGTTACTATACTTTTTTTTTTTTTGCGGTACGCGGGCCTTTTTTTTTGCGGTACGCGGGCCTCTCACTGTTGTGGCCTCTCCCGTTGCGGAGCACAGGCTCCAGACGCGCAGGCTCAGCGGCCATGGCTCACGGGCCCAGCCACTCCGTGGCGTGTGGGATCCTCCCGGACCGGGGCACGAACCCGTGTCCCCTGCACCGGCAGGCAGACTCTCAACCACTGCACCACGAGGGAAGCCCTGTTACTACACTTTTTATCTCCAAGAGTATGTTAAATTTTTATTTTTTTGTTTCTCACATCAAAATTTCAATAAACAGTTAATAAAATGAGGCCTAGAAACCAGTTGTACTGAGATACTCAAATTTGTGTTTAAATACAGGATAAAAATATTAAAGACATTATCTTAGGAATTTGAGGGAACGATACTTAGATGAAGACCACATCTTTCAGGGGTGTGTTGTGTTTTCTTCTTTACATGTGATAGTTACATTTACATTTGCCTGTACTATCAAATAATTAGAGAAAATGTGTACACGGTAAGATGGTTCTATTCCAAAAATCTCTGTATTGAATACTGTTAAGATGTCATAACCACTCTTATTTATTATGTATCTGTGCACTGGGAAAATTAAGGATGAGTTATTGTTTGCCACTAATAAAAGTGTTTTCTGTGTACTGATTACAGAATAAAACATGTGTACAGACGCTGGAGGGACACGCCCAAAATGTGTCTTGTGCCAGTTTTCATCCTGAGCTGCCAATTATCATCACAGGTTCAGAAGATGGTAAGTTAGAAGTGAATATTTATTCCTGTGTTTAATAGCATTACTAAGTGGATATTTAAGCTGGCTAGTGCTCTGCATTTTCATTGGAAGTTTTAAAGGATTTTGATATTTTTATTAGAGTAGACTACTTAAGCTGTAAAAGAGTAAAGGGGCGTTGTTACCAGCATCATTCTAATGTGTTTTGACTCTGTTACTTAAATAAGAGGACACCCAGAAGTGCTAGAGAAAAGCTGAAAAAGCCTGTGCTTTGGAGTCTAAAAGCCCGGGGTCAAATTCAGCCTCTGCCACTTCATAGATGTGTGGTTTGGGTACATTATGAAATGGGCATAGATACATCTGCCTCATAGGATTACAGTGAAAGGATGTGAAGAAATCATGTATAGAAAGCATCTGGCACATAGTGGGCACTGTACCCAGGAATCCTGTCATTATTTCACACTTAAGATCACATTTCTTAGTTTTAGTTTCTTATAAATTTTCTATTACTTATTTATGTTGCTTTATAAAATCACAGACTATAGATCAAGAAATTAAGCTGTCAGGAAGTGTGTTCTGTTTGAGTATAAAGACTTCCATGTGGCTGGTTCACCTGACAGTTCATTCTTGGATGTTCAAATCAAAAGGGCATATTCACATGGTTCTTTTCAGGAACCGTGCGTATTTGGCATTCAAGCACCTATCGCCTTGAGAGCACGTTGAATTATGGCATGGAGAGGGTATGGTGTGTGGCCAGCCTGCGAGGGTCCAACAACGTTGCTTTGGGCTATGATGAAGGGAGCATCATTGTGAAGGTAATCTCTCATTACACTGTCTCTGAATAGATGGACATAGGGGAAGCAGTTATCTTCCAAGTCACCAGTTTTGTTAAACTGGCATTTCTGTCATTAAGCTCAAGAGATTAGCACCAGAGATTTAAAGTGGAAGGAGCCCTCCATTAAATGAAAACAGAAAATGTTTATTTTGTCGTGGTTTTATTTTGTTGTGGTTTTATTTTGTTTTCCTTTTCATTGCTAAGAGTCATTTGTCATTCCTCCAGCTTGGTCGGGAGGAACCTGCCATGTCCATGGATGCCAATGGAAAGATAATTTGGGCCAAACATTCAGAAGTCCAGCAGGCCAACCTAAAAGCAATGGGAGATGCTGAAATTAAAGATGGAGAAAGATTGCCACTGGCAGTAAAGGATATGGGCAGTTGTGAAATATACCCTCAGACTATCCAGCACAATCCTAATGGGCGGTAAGCCACCACCAAAATCTCTCTCTGGGCTTCTGTGTATGTTTGCATATCCACAGCATATCCCACCCCTGCCCTTTGGTAGGCATTCCTCATTGAGCTTTTGCCGTGGCCTCACAGT
This sequence comes from Aethalodelphis obliquidens, assembly GCF_003676395.1. NCBI lineage: Eukaryota > Metazoa > Chordata > Mammalia > Artiodactyla > Delphinidae > Aethalodelphis > Aethalodelphis obliquidens. Next base: position 6,870,476 of record NW_020838016.1, on the reverse strand, counting down.
CCTCAACACAGCAGCAGGCAGCCATGCTTCTGATCGGGTTGGCATGCAAGGTGAGGTATAGTTGCCTTCCTGGCCTTATCCCACCACGCAGTTTTGAACAGTTGAATAGTTTTGTGTTGACTCTTTATTTCAGATGTGTTGGTATGTGTCCTTCCGCTCCTTCAAGGCATAGAATCATGTCTTATCCTGAGACTTAGTAGGTGCTCTCTAAATACTTGCTGACTCAGTGCTCTTAAGAAGAAGAGTTGTGAGGTCTTTGTCTTTTGAAAACATTTGGGGACTGCTAATAATTCTGCTTCCTCTCTGTAATTTGAATCGTCAGCTCTGTTTCTCCCTTAAGATTTGTAAAGCACTGAACATCTTGTGAGAGGAGAGTTTCTAGTACAATAAGTTTAAACCTGTGAGTTTTAAAAATTATTTTACAATAGATCTTGGCATTTTATAATGCTGTTGAGTATTAAAAAAGACAGAGTATATAAACCAAGTATGCTGCCTAGTTCAGTAAATGGTATCCATAATTACTTGTAATAAAATTTTCTTATGAAGATTAAGAACGCATTGCATTTTTTCCCCTTAATATCATAAAATGTTTCTTGCTGAAGTTTTACATTTCACCTTTGGCAATCTAATAACAGCCAATATGTCTACTGAGAAAATTTTGACTATGCAACATTCTTTTTTGCTTATATTTAAATGTTAAAATATCCTGTTTATTTTGATAAATTTAACAGTCATTAAAAACTGGGGTAAGATATCTTTATTCATTTGAATGATCAGCTTTAAAATGAAGATAGCCTTGCAACAAGGTAGTGCCTCCCTATGGTGTAAATGTAATGAGCAAACTGCCAAGCATCTTGGTGCTCAACAGGTGCTCGTTGAATTAGGGGAATCTTCCCCTGGTGCCTCCACCCTTTCTCATCTTCCTGACCCTTTGTTTATAAGAGAGGCCACTGCAGTAACATTTTCAGTAGTAACCCCCTCTTCATAATCTGCTTTTGATTTGTTGGGTGGAATATTTATGTCTAGCTCCATATTCAGAGAAATATATAACTTTGAAAGGTAATAGGTTCATTTGTAACAGTCAACTGAAATAACGTTTGTTATTAGAAATATTTCACCATAAAGATGAATCATTGTTACTTAAATTTTACATGTCATTGGTCCTCTGTACTTCCCTCCCTGGGTTCTATAATTTCTAGGTTTGTTGTGGTGTGTGGTGATGGCGAATATATCATCTACACAGCAATGGCGCTGAGAAACAAGAGCTTTGGGTCTGCCCAGGAGTTTGCGTGGGCCCACGATTCTTCAGAGTAAGTTTTGGCTGTGTCATATCCAGCTTGCCCTGATTGCCAATGTGTGTTCTCTGTGCAGCTGTATTAAAGAGGTTTGCAAGGCTCAGTGTAGGCTGTTCTTCACCATGTTAAAGAACAGTTCTCACCAGAGCTGTGTTGGAAGATTGGTCAGGGGCAGCTATGCAGCCTGAGCTGCCTCTGCCTTTTCTGTGTTCAGTATTGAGCGGGCACTCAATCTGATATAATAATCACATTAAACCGGGGACCCAGCACCTATTTCCTTGGTGGAGCCCATGGCAGGGCCTGGTACTTATGGGCTGAAGGCAAAGTAGGCCCTCAAATCAAGACCATGGCAGGCCCTCCCCAGGACCTGGCATCCTGAGCTGCAGCTGCCCTTTTCTGAGCTACTGGGGAGAGATGCTGAATTCTGATGTAATCTTGATGAAAACCTCAATGAATCTTTTTTTTTAAAATATCTTTATTGGAGTATAACTGATTTACAATGTTGTGTTGGTTTCTACTGTACAACAAAGTGAATCAGCTATATGTATACATATATCTCCATATCCCCTCCCTCTTGAGCCTCCCTCCCACCCTCCCTGTCACACCCCTCTAGGTGGTCACAAAGCATCAAACTGAATCCCTGTGCTATGCAGCAGCTTCCCACTGGCCATCCATTTTACATTTGGTAGTGTATATATGTCAGTGCTACTCGCTCACTTCATCCCAGCTTCCCCTCCCCACCGTGTCCTCAGGTGAGTTCTCTACGTCTGCGTCTTTATTCCTGCCCTGCCATTGCAGGTCTGTTTACAATAGCCAGGACATGGAAGCAACCTGAGTGTCCATCAACAGATGAATGGATAAAGAGGATGTGGCACATATATACAATGGAATATTACTCAGCCATAAAAAGAAACGAAATCGAGTTATTTGTAGTGGATGGACCTAGAGTCTGTCATACAGAGTGAAGTAAGTCAGAAAGAGAAAAACAAATACCATATGCTAACACATATATATGGAATCTTTAAAAAAAAAAAAAGGTTCTGATGAACCTAGGGGCAGGACAGGAATAAAGACATAGATGTAGAGAGTGGACTTGACACGGGGAGGGGGAAGGGTAAGCTGGGACGAAGTGAGACAGTGGCGTGGACATATATACACTACCAAATGTAAAATAGCTAGCTAGTGGGAAGCAGCTGCATAACACAGGGAGATCAGCTCCGTGCTTTGTGACCACCTAGAGGGGTGGGATAGGGAGGGTGGGAGGGAGATGCAAGAGGGAGGGGATAGGGGGATATACGTATGCATATAGCTGATTCACTTTGTTATACAGCAGAAACTAACACAACATTGTAAAGCAATTATATTCCAATAAAGATGTTAAAAAAAAACTCATTTTCTGTAATGTTACCTCCCATTCTTTTTTTTTTTTTTTATTATCTTAGGATCCATTTAATTTTATTTAAATATATCATCACCCTCCTTGAGACTCTAAATCAAAGACTTGGGATCCTAATTTGAAAATGAAACAGAACAACACAGAGGAACCTGTTTCCTCAAAACAGTAATGGGCTTACAGAATGCCTTCTAGGAACTTATACCTAATTAAGTCTGTTCATTCCTTGCATAAACTTTAAGCATCCTCAAATTTTATACATCTCTAAATAAAGTGGAGAAAAGGGGAAAAACCACATTTAGCTGCATAATTCAAATAAAAGTATTTCTTTACTCACGTCCCATTCTTAACAAATTCTGTCAGAATTCAAAATGTTCATAAAATAGTCTCATTAAAAACAGGAAAAATTTACGTCTCAATTATTATAGTCACTGATCGGTTCCATTTTGATTCCTGTTTGGTGCATGTAATAAACTTCGGGGCTTACACGTTTTTTTCAGACACTGAATTACATCTTTACAGTTTTCTTAGTTTTGTTTTCCCCATATTTTGTGTTGCCTCTTCTGCCAGCAGTGGGTAACGTAAGCCTCGGTGTTGCATAGTAAGATGCATGCTTTTTATTTTTTAACAAAAAGGTCACTGAAAAGGTAAGATCTTTTCATAAATTTCCTAAATAAACTCATTCATGCACAGTTCCATATACTAAAAGGTACTTTGTAGGTACTTAGTTACCATCTTAAGCATGGTCGCCTTACCTCTCTCAACATAACCTCTCTCTCTGTTTTGATAGTTTCCTCTTTTCAGCTTTATCCAGCCCAGACCCTGTTCAGCATCTTTCCCGTCTTGAGCAAAGCACTTGTCAGATCACTTCCTCATATACTCCCAAGTATCCAACCACAGCCCCTTTTCAAGGCAGAGGCCCGAGTATATATGATTTATTAAGTTGTTGCCAAACATGGCTGACTAATGAGCCCTTTATAATAAAAGTTTTATTTTTTAAGTTACTTTTATTGAGGTATCATTTATACCAAATAAAATGCACTGTTTTAAATGTATATTTCAGTGAATTTGGACAAATGGATATAATCCGTAACCACCAGCACAATCAAGATATATAGAACATTTCTGTCATCTCAAAAACAATCCCCTTGTGTCCCTTAACAGTCAGCACCCCAGCCCCTACTCCCCAGTAGATTAGCTTTGTCTTCTTTAGGGTTTCATGTCAGTGGAGTTGTGTGGTATGCACTCTTAGTCTGGCTTGTTTTGCTCAGCATTAATGTTTTTGAGATTCATCCATGTTGTTGCATGGATGGGTAATTGGTTCCCTTTTTTGCAGAGTAGTGTTCCATTGTATGAACAGACCACAGTTGGTTTAGTTATTCACCTGTTGAGGAACATTTGGATCTTTTCAGCTTCTAAAATAGTTTGTAAGCCCTAGTAATTTGTGTAATAGACCTTGTGAAACCCATTCATTATTTGTCCAACTGTAAGCAGGTCACTGATCTCTCAGGAAAAAATATAATATTGAATTTTCAACTATTAATTTTATATTTTTGCATAATTCACTACTCACATATATTTGAAGATATTTGTAACATTTGGTGGAATTGCAGTTTAGTATATACATAATATGCTATGTTTGCTTTTCTTTTTTTTCCCACCCCCCAGGTATGCAATAAGAGAGAGCAACAGTGTTGTAAAGATATTTAAGAACTTTAAGGAAAAAAAATCATTTAAACCAGATTTTGGAGCTGAAAGTGAGTGCTGTTTATATATGATACAATTTTAGAAGCTTTGTAATGGCTCAGAAACATCTAAAGATCTAAAATTTTTTTTGTTCTTTTTAGGTATCTATGGAGGCTTCTTACTGGGAGTCAGATCTGTAAATGGCTTAGCTTTCTATGACTGGGACAATACAGAACTCATACGCAGAATTGAAATTCAGCCCAAACACGTGAGCTCCCTCTATTGCTGTTTTTGGAGTGTACATCTTTGTGACAAGCTCTGAGTCCCTGAGGCCAAAAAACATCCTTGTACCCTGCTGTCCCTGTTCCATTGTGCTGGACACAGTGCCATGTACCTCAGGATTGCTTAGAAAAGGAGAGTCGTGGTATTTGAGTGAGGCAGTAGATGTTGGGCTTTTTGAAAAGTATAAAAAGTTATACAAATGCGAAGTGCTGTTCATATTTTAAATGGCTTTAATGCTTTGAAGATAAGTAGCCAGGGAGTTCTTGACCTGGAAGGGCCTACAAGTCTCCCACTCAGTTCAGAAAGCCTTTTCATACTTTACCTGATAATGGCTGTTTAAAATTTAGGTAGCCATTCTCCAGTGACAAAGTTTTCAACCTTTACATCTGCCTGCTTCTTTGACAGCTTTAACTGTCAGGAAATAATCTGTGGAGGCAAATCCACCTCCCCAGGGTCCTGGTTCTGTCTTCTAGAGCATGCATTTTCAGCAGGGGGATGTCGTCCCCTAGGGGGAAGAAATTGGTTCCTGAAACCAATTGATGAAAAAAAGTACTCTCTTTATCTATAAAGCATAGATGCTCATATGTTTATACACATTATGTGTTTGTGTACCTTATGTATATGTTTATGTATTAATATATGTACAGACATATAGTATCTGTGATACTAAAACTTCAGGGGAAGATGATTGGGAAAAAAATGCCTAAAAAAAGTTTGGGGTGGGGGTCATAATGGGAAAGAAAAAAAAGAGTGAGAAACACTATTCTAGAGCAATAGGGAACAGGCTAGTGCTCCTCTGAATCTCAGCACACCTGGCACTTACTTCCCGCGCTCCTTGCTGCCTCCTTTAGGTCTTTCCATTTCTATGAATGGAACAGTACTGCCCTGTCCACCCTCCCAAATATGTGTGTATGTACATGACAAAATTGTTAAGTGTATACTTAGTATCTTAATGTAGGAAGATAAATCTTGTAGGAAACAAAGTGTATGCAGTTTGTCATACCCACTTAGAAATCCGAAATCATTTATCTGTGTTTTTGTTTGTCATGTTGCAGATTTTCTGGTCTGACTCTGGAGAGCTAGTCTGTATTGCCACTGAAGAGTCATTTTTTATCCTTAAATATCTGTCGGAAAAAGTTTTGGCTGCACAGGAAACACATGAGGGAGTTACTGAAGATGGCATTGAAGATGGCTTTGAAGTAATTGCATCAGCACAACTTTAGCTTTGTTTTTAAATGATTTATATTCTTATAGCAGAACTTCACTCATTGTAACATTTTACTATAAAATAGGTTTGGGGAAACTAATAAGCATTTCAGGAGTTACGGTAAAATGTGAAAATTAAAATCTTGGCTCAGAGATCAGGGTCTGAAAGTATTTGTTCAAAAGAAATTTGTGCTTTGATTTTAGGAAACCTTTAGACTAACTTTGATTATCTCTCAGTAAGGAAATTAGAAGGTGTTTTGGTCTTAAGATAGTTTAGCCAGAGTTATTTGAAATGAGCTCTCAAATGTAAAGATAAATCGTCCATTGTGGAGGTGTCTTGGAAGACATTTTGAAATACTTATTATGCCAGTCTCATGTATGTTAGGAGTTTAGATCAACACATTCTTAGATTACAGCTTTGACTCAACAGTGAGATTTTACAGTACAGATACTCATCAGGAATCTGTTCTTAAATGAAGAAAGTAGAAATTCCAAGGAAAGATTTTCTTTCTTGAAATAGGATTCTTTCTTTGCATTTCTTATTTTACGTATCACCCCTAATTATATTCAGTTTTTTGTCATTGACAGGATTCCTGATGCTGAATAAGATAATAATAGACTTTATTCTTTTCCTGCAGGTTCTTGGTGAGATTCAGGAAATCGTGAAAACCGGGCTGTGGGTAGGCGACTGCTTCATTTACACAAGTTCTGTGAACAGATTAAATTATTATGTCGGAGGAGAAATAGTCACCATTGCCCACTTGGACAGGTAGCTGAGTATCGTTTTGCTTTTGTCTTTAGCATCCTAAATTTAAAAGCATACTTTTTAAACATAAAACCAGTTGCTGGCTTTTAACAATGATAGGCCTGATTTTTCAGTGTTATCCTTTTAATAGATGGCAATTGCTAACCAAAATTGCATCAATCAAATGGAAAGATTTTGAGCAAGAGGCAGAGTGAGTGAGTGACTGCAAGAGAGAGAGTGTGTGTATGTACTAACTTGGGCTTAGTTCTAAATTAGTTTCCGTTTCTCTTACAGGACGATGTATCTCCTGGGCTATATTCCTAAAGACAACAGGCTTTATCTGGGGGATAAGGAACTCAACATCGTTAGCTACTCCCTGCTGGTTTCAGTGCTGGAATACCAGACAGCTGTCATGCGGAGAGACTTCAGCATGGCTGATAAGGTCCTTCCGACCATTCCCAAAGAGCAGAGGACCAGAGTTGCTCACTTCTTGGAAAAGCAGGTAAGGGGGTGGGGGTTGTTTGTTTGTTTTGTGTGTGTTTTTGAAAACCAGCAATTTGAAAGAATGTTAATACAAATTTGAAGAACTTTATTTCTTAACTGCCACTGATTTCCTTATGGCAATGGAATTTCTCTTGTAAATTTAAGTCACTTGTTACACTCCTCCTCCTCCTTTCTCATTGCCCTTCGCATCCTCTTTAAATGTTGGAGGTGATTACTAGTCTTCCCTTTTTGTAGACTGCTTTTCTGTTCTATCAATATTTTCATTTCTGTGCTGCATTTTTCTCTATCCTAGCTGGCTTCTCTCTCTGTCTCTGTCTCTCTCTCTTTGTAAAATATACATAAAATTTACCATTACTGATAAGCCTTTTCCTTAATGTAGCACTTTTTAGTATAAATTCAAAGTTATATGTGCACAAAGTACAACGTTTTGCAAGGCTTAGGAAAAAAACAGCCCTCCCTCTCTCATTTCTCCTCCCTAGCGGTAATCACTTGTAATTCTTTTAGCTGACTCTGTTGGCATTTATTTTCACATGTCTAACATGCTTATATTGCTGTTTCTCAGCTTTAGGCATTTCTTGGGACTTTCCACTCTATACAAGATGAGGAATTTATCTTTCACTCCACCTGCTTCTACCACATACATGCCACATTCCTGTTCCTTATCCTCCGAATATAGTTACATCATAATTTTGATTAAATTGGTATTCATTGTTTATATTGTTGTGGCTGTGTAAACACTGTTCATAGCAGAGCCATGTGATATATTATGGCAATAGCTTTCTCTTCTTGCAGTTGTTTGTTTTCCTTGGAGTTAATAATTGTTTCTTTTTTAAAACTTTGCTTATTTTTCTATGTGCTTAGGGTTATTCTCCCTACTCTGATGGTTCTCCAGATTTCCTTGAAATCTCCTTTCAGTATGTTCGGTCTGCTTCAGGCTAAACTGGTTTCTGCCCTCATCATGGATATCCCCTCACCATCGTGTTGAGGCTTCCCTTTGGCTCTCTTGAGTTGGATCCATTGTTTCCTATATTCCCTATCTTTCCTGGTTTACTCCCGCATTTTGCTGGAGTATGTCCTTCAGTAGTTTCCTGAGAAAAGGGTTATTTATTAATAGCAAGTAAATTTTTTTGTGACCTCGATTATCTGAAAGTGCCATTGTTCTACCTTAAAACATATTTGGCTATTTAACTGGATATAGAATTCTAGGTTGGAGATGATTTTCTCTCAGAATTTTGAAGACGAAACTCTTATTTTGCCTTCTGCCTTCTAGCTTCTAGTTGTTGAGGTCTAAAGCCATTTATATGCCTGATTCTTGGTACCTGATCTGTTTATTTCTCTTTGGAAGTTTTTTGGGTCTTGTCCCTATTGTTCTGTGATGTTATCATGATGGTGGGCCTTGGTGTAGGGGTCAATTATTGTTCATTCTGCTGGGTATTAGATGAGCTCTCTTAATTGGAAACTCATTCCTTCTTTTTTTTTTTTTTTTCTGATACAGTGCCTGTGAAGTTGGCACTATTTTTATTTTTTATTTTTTTAACATCTTTATTGGAGAATAATTGCTTTACAATGGTATGTTAGTTTCTGCTTTATAACAAAATGAATCAGTTTTATATATATACATATGTTCCCATATCTCTTTCCTCTTGCGTCTCCCTCCCTCCCACTCTCCCTATCCCACCCCTCCAGGCGGTCACAAAGCACCGAGCTGATCTCCCTGTGCTATGCGGCTGCCTCCCACTAGCTATCTACCTTACGTTTGGTAGTGTATATATGTCCATGCCTCTCTCTCGCTTTGTCACACCTTAACCCTTCCCCCTCCCCATATCCTCAAGTCCATTCTCTAGTAGGTCTGTGTCTTTATTCCTGTCTTACCCCTAGGTTCTTCATGACATTTTTTTTTCTTAAATTCCATATATATGTGTTAGCATACGGTATCTGTCTCTCTCTTTCTGACTTACTTCACTCTGTATGACAGACTCTAGGTCTATCCACCTCATTACAAATAGCTCAATTTCGTTTCTTTTTATGGCTGAGTAATATTCCATTGTATATATGTGCCACATCTTCTTTATCCATTCATCCGATGGTGGACACTTAGGTTGTTTCCACCTCCGGGCTATTGTAAATAGAGCTGCAATGAACATTTTGGTACATGACTCCTTTTGAATTATGGTTTTCTCAGGGTATATGCCCAGTAGTGGGATTGCTGGGTCATACGGTAGTTCTATTTGTAGCTTTTTAAGGAACCCTCATACTGTTCTCCACAGTAGCTGTATCAATTTACATTCCCACCAACAGTGCAAGAGGGTTCCCTTTTCTCCACACCCTCTCCAGCATTTATTGTTTGTAGATTTTTTGATGATGGCCATTCTGACTGGTGTGAGATGATATCTCATTGTAGTTTTGGTTTGCATTTCTCTAATGATTAGTGATGTTGAGCATTCTTTCATGTGTTTGTTGGCAGTCTGTATATCTTCTTTGGAGAAATGTCTATTTAGGTCTTCTGCCCATTTTTGGATTGGGTTTTTTTGTTGTTGTTATTAAGCTGCATGAGCTGCTTATAAATTTTGGAGAGTAATCCTTTGTCAGTTTCTTCATTTGCAAATATTTTCTCCCATTCTGAGGGTTGTCTTTTGGTCTTGTTTATGGTTTCCTTTGCTGTGCAAAAGCTTTAAAGTTTCATTAAGTCCCATTTCTTTATTTTTGTTTTTATTTCCATTTCTCTAGGAGGTGTGTCAAAAAGGATCTTGCTGTGATTTATGTCATAGAGTGTCCTGCCTATGTTTTCCTCTAAGAGTTTGATAGTTTCTGGCCTTACATTTAGGTCTTTAATCCATTTTGAGCTTATTTTTGTGTATGGTGTTAGGGAGTGATCTAATCTTATACTTTTACATGTACCTGTCCAGTTTTCCCAGTACCACTTATTGAAGAGGCTGTCCTTTCTCCACTGTACATTCCTGCCTCCTTTATCAAAGATAAGGTGACCATATGTGCGTGGGTTTACCTCTGGGCTTTCTATCCTGTTTCATTGATCTATATTTCTGTTTTTGTGCCAGTACCATACTGTCTTGATTACTGTAGCTTTGTAGTATAGTTTGAAGTCAGGGAGCCTGATTCCTCCAGCTCCGTTTTTCGTTCTCAAGATTGCTTTGGCTGTTCGGGGTCTTTTGTGTTTCCATACAAATTATGAAATTTTTTGTTCTAGTTCTGTGAAAAATGCCAGTGGTAGTTTGATAGGGATTGCATTGAATCTGTAGATTGCTTTGGGTAGTAGAGTCATTTTCACAATGTTGATTCTTCCAATCCAAGAACATGGTATATCTCTCCATCTATTTGTATCATCTTTAATTTCTTTCATCAGTGTCTTATAATTTTCTGCATACAGGTCTTTTGTCTCCTTAGGTAGGTTTATTCCTAGATATTTTATTCTTTTTGTTGCAGTGGTAAATGGGAGTGTTTTCTTGATTTCACGTTCAGATTTTTCATCATTACTGTATAGGTCATTCCTTCATTTTTGAGAGATTTTCTTGAATCATTTCTCTGTTGATTTCCTTCCTTTGTTTTCTATATTCTCTCTGTGCAACTGTTATTCAGATGTTGGACCTCTTGCACTGGTTTTCTCATTTTGTTATTCTTGGACTTTTTAAATTTTGTTTATGGATCAGAGTTTGTCTTCATACCCTCTGTAAGGGTATGAATGATAGTTTTTGTTGTTGAGTTTTCTTTTCCCCTTATGTGGTATGCTTTCTTCAGATTGCTGTTATTGGTTCATTTTGATCTCTGTCTTTCCTTTTAAAGATTTTCCTCAGGTATCTGATGATCTTTGGGCACTCATTTAAGAGTGGAGGTCTAAGAAGCAGGTCAAAAGATCTGAGTTTATGGGTGAATTTATTGGCTGGACTAAAAATATGTGATGTGGCTGGGCCTTTTGATTGGGGAGCCTCAATCAGTATCAGTATCTTCATCTAATGAATTTAATGACTCTTCACTTATTCATTTAGTGAATTTAATGAGCACTTAATATTGTACCAGGCACTGTTCAGGCTGGCATATGGCCCTCGTTGACATTTTAGCATTTTTAAGTCTTACCCCTTTGACTCGTTAGTTTACAGAGAAGCTCCCCAATCACCATCCTTGTGTGGGCTGAGCAGAGTATGACTTGGTGTCTCAGTATTTAGTATTTCAAATATTTAGTGTCAACATCTATTCTTATAATCTCCTGTTTTCCTTTTGCCACTCAGCACTCCTTCTGGGTGTGCAGGGATCCCTCAGACTGGAGACCCTCTAGTTTACTCTCTCCAAAGAACAAGATTCCTGTCTTCTGTGTGTGTCGGGAGGTCGGGGCAGGGGGAGGAGTGGGGACCTGGGGTATCTAACGGCTTCTTATATAGACTTTCAGGCAGTTTTGTTTATTTGCTGGTTTTAGCACTACCCTTCACAAGACACCTCTGGGGATTCTGAGGTGTGAATCAGGTTGTTTCTATGCTGTCTTCACTCCTGATTTAGGGATTAGTCCTCTCTCGTGTTTTAACTTGAATGTTTGTACTCCTCCACCAGCTTTCAAGCTTCCAAAATTGTTACTCATGTCTCTGCTGCCTTTATGTGTGTCCTTGGGAGTTTATGCTTTTAAAAAAGAACCCCCTAAGTGTCATTTCAGTGGGGATTTGCAGGAAAGCAAAAGTAAGTGTATATAGCCCACCTCATTTCATCTGCTTTGCCCTCACCTATATCTGACTAGTTCTATAGATCTTCCATCCTCCACTCTTGGATTTTATATTGTCTACATCAGTGCTAGGGAAGAAAGGGAGTAATGCAGATTATTCAGAATGCCTTGTTACATTGTACTCCTGGGAGAATGGAGGGAGGGGCAGCTTGTATAGTCTGGGAAGTCATTTTAAACACAGTGATACAGCAATGCTGAATATCTACCCAGACAGAACTCAGACAGCTGTCCAGCTTCTCCCTCCTGACCACCCCCTAACAGAGCATTCACTCTCAGTCTGAGGAAGTCTCATATACCACATCCCTGGAGCTGAAGAACTTACCCATAGGGCAGACCCCATCAGCCCTGTTTGTCTTGGGGGAGAGGCTAATATAGTAATTACAGTAGTTGGTTTAAAAGCTTGTTGCTGATGACTGGAGCATGGGAAGGCAGTTTTAGATTTCTGTGCTCTGGAATACTTGCTCATGAGTAAACTGGACATGAGACCAACAGTAAAGGCATAGGTAATGACACCAGATCAATATCAGGACCTGAAAGCAAAATGTTTGCTAAATGACCTGCAGATGATAGAAAATTGGAAGGTTTTACATTCGACTTCCTTTTCTCTGAAGCACTGGACTAGATCTCTAAGGCCCAGCTCGGAGATTACGGACAGCTAGGTTTACACCACTGTGTCTGTCTTTCTCTTTTTGAAGTGGCTCTTGTTCAGTCAACTTTCCAAAATCCTTTTCTTTTTGACATTCGTTTACTTTTACATTTCTAAATTTTACTGATTGTTGTTTTACTTGAGTTTATCAAGCATTGGTCAGCTCCCACTGCTTAGAAAACAGTAGATGTTGTGTGACTGAATTTTGTCTGCCCTGTTTTTTACCAGTTAATTTAACAACTCCTTAATTTTTCTGTCTTCTAATTGAAGAGCATTTTTTATTTGTTACTTTGTTTAAGTAATGGGGCTTCCAATGTCAGCAGCCTATTTAGTTTGAGAGAGCAATGGATTGTTTGCCATGTGTGTGCACTGTATATGTAGACTACACACACAGGTTTTTCTGTACATAAACACGTATTTTATCTGTTTAGGGCTTCAAGCAGCAAGCTCTTACAGTATCCACAGACCCTGAGCATCGCTTCGAACTTGCTCTTCAGCTTGGAGAACTAAAAATTGCGTACCAATTAGCAGTGGAAGCAGAGGTATGTACTAATTTATGATTTTTTGTAACTGATGGAAGGGTCAGTAGGTACTTACATGTGTTTACTATAAGTTGTGTTTTAAAGTTTTCTGAAATGCAAATTAGTGACTCATTTTGGTGAGGTTGTTGCCTTTCTTTGGTCTTCTTAAAAAATGAATTACGTTTATCTTTGCATAAATTAAATGGATTATATTGGAGATATATATTATTATATTCTTATTAATATATTCTTAGCATTCTAATTTAAGAAAAAGTGGGGTTTTTTTAATCTTACATGAGATCTGTTTTGGAAGAGAAGGAAAGCTAGAAAATAGTAGATAAAGGAGTCTGGAACTCTAAAAGGATGCAGACACAGCAGTAATTTGCCAATATCCCAAACTAGTGAGGAAGATGTTGGTTTTAAAGAAGTGTTTTGACATTTTGAGACAGTTTGATGACATTTTTATGGATCGTTGTATATTTTGTGTACTGAGGGCTCCCAGTTGTGGTTTAAGTCTAGCATTTACTGGTAATTCATTTCAGATGTACTAAATAAATTTTAGCTATGTTAAGATCATCCAAATGAGCAGTATTTGATTTCTGAGAAGCTACAAATGACAGAAATAATATTTATTATTAAATATTTAAGGACATAAAAAGTTTTTTCTGCTTTCAAAAAATGGTATTAAATCGTTCCTTAAAATAATTAGTCTAATTACCTTAAAACTCGTTAGTTTTAGTTTCACTGTGTAATTACAAAATAAAAATATAATGGGCTGATGATTATTCACATGCAGCATTAAATTTGTGTTTGAATTAATCTCATGTATGTGAATAATTTCAATTTCCTCATTATACATTTTGTCATTCCGTTCTTAATTTGATAGAACCTACTTAAGCACAGCTCAGTATACATAAAATATGTATTTTATAATTATAGAAAATATAAAATTGTTATTACAGTAATGTTCAGACTAACAGAATAACGCTGATGTTGGAAATTCAAATGTTTATTTAAAAGATATTTTAATGTGGAATCTCTTTTCTTACAGTCAGAACAGAAGTGGAAACAACTTGCTGAACTTGCCATTAGTAAATGCCAGTTTGGCCTAGCCCAGGAGTGCCTGCACCATGCACAGGATTATGGGGGTCTGTTGCTTTTGGCCACTGCCTCTGGAAATGCTACTATGGTGAACAAGCTAGCAGAGGGTGCGGAGAAAGACGGCAAGAATAATGTGGCATTCATGAGCTACTTTTTACAGGGCAAGTAAGTATTAACCCAAGGTCTAAAAGAGGTGGGCACAGTAATAAAGCACTGACTTCAGGGGTGGTCTTTGGAGAGGAGCATGAAGAAGGAACCCTGGAGAGAGCGCTGATGCCTGGCCAAGTGGTGCCGCTGACGGGAGCAGGCAGGAGGACAGTGCTGCTTTGGAGGAACTCAAAGGATGCTCTTCAGCAAAGGATGCTCTTACCACTAACATTAGGTCTGATGTTCGAGCAAAAGGAGCTGCTCAGGGAGGCTCAACTGGGAGAAGTGGTAAACCCCTTTCTCAACAGCCCTGCCACTTACTGGCGAAGGTATTTTATTTAATGAAGGCAGGAGGCTGTTGGGCTGCTTGCTTCATTTGGTACCTGAAAGGCAGGTGATTTTATCCAAGTTGAATAATTCTGATCTGCTTACAACAAAAATAAGGCGGATGAGGATGCCAGTTACTTTTAGATTTGATTTCAACTGTAAAGCATAAAAATGTCATGTATTAAAAAGTCTAGCAGTTAGTGCATATCAGATCACTAGTTGACCATATGATGAAATAAAACACAAAAGTATTCATTAACTTTGCCCTACATACTTTTTAAACCTCGCACTTAATCATAGAAACTTTGAATGTGTTTTTTATAACACATGTATGTGTAAATTTATATACCTGTAAGAATAGGTCCACTATTTCTTATCAATAACTCAAAAACCCAAAAACATTCTGAGAATATTTTATTTGGTGGCAAAACTTGGCCTAAACGCTGAAGTGTTACTATTAGTTGCTTTTATGCCACTTGGTTTGTTTTTATTGCATTTAGTGTTCATGTGTTATAGCAGAATACTGATGTGTGTGACTCTGATGCTGAGGGTATTATGGAACGTATGGTATATGTATTTCCTAAAATCCAAAAAATTCTGAGTTCTAAAGCATGTTATCCACTTTATCAAACTTACCCAAGAAAAAGTTAAAAAAAGAAAAGGGACACCTGGATATTTTCCTACTGGGCACCACTGGATTGTCCAGCACAGTCCATGTTAGAGATGCTGCCCTCAAAACTGTATTTGTGAAACCAAGTTTCTGCTCTTCATATTCTGAAGCCCTTAAATGTGCTCATCTAAGCTTCCTTGTTTTAAAAAGCCCCTTTAGATTCTTCTTAGGGAAGTTAAGGAGATTGAAAAATCTCTCACACTCCTGGAGTCCGTTATGTAACACACTGGTGATGACAAGTTAGTGGCTCAGTGACAGAAAAGAGGTGTATGTGTGAGAGTTGGAGAGGGAGTGCTGACTTGCCAGCACTAAACCCACATTTCTTTAATGTGTTAAGTGCCATTATTATAGCGTTTATTCTTGGTAACAGTGCCTCTCCTTTTTAATCTTTAGGCTTGATGCTTGCCTGGAGCTCTTGATTAGAACTGGACGACTGCCAGAAGCTGCCTTCCTGGCACGGACTTACTTACCCAGTCAGGTTTCAAGGTACAGACTTTTCATTTTAGGAAGAAATGTTTCAGATAAAAACAGAGCCCCTAACAGTCTCCCAATGGTTCTATGATATCTGTAATAGGGTGGTGAAACTCTGGAGAGAAAATCTCTCAAAAGTCAATCAGAAAGCAGCAGAATCCCTTGCTGATCCAACAGAATATGAAAACCTTTTTCCTGGATTAAAAGAAGCCTTCGTTGTAGAAGAATGGGTGAAGGAAACACATGCTGACCTGTGGCCAGCCAAACAATACCCACTTGTCACGGTGAGTGCCTGGGGTGCCTCATCCCGTGTGACTATGGGGTGGAAAGGCATTCACGACTTAAGGTTTTGAACTGCATCACATACATTATGGTTCGACTAGGAGCTAGTATCTGGGATTTAGGCCAAGTTTATAGATGAATTACGCTTTCAGAATATCTCATTTCATCATTGCTTTATTCTCTGATAGCCAAATGAAGAAAGAAATGTTATGGAAGAGGCAAAAGGCTTTCAGCCCTCAAGATCTGCATCTCAGCAGGTCAGTCAGACATGAGAAAGTCTGGCTGAGATTTGGTGATTTTAAGTACCATTTCCCACTTCCTAATCCTCGTCTGCCTTCCCTTCGGGAAAAATTTCAAATTCCTAAACAGATTCCTTTGTTTTTATGTGTGTTTCTACTTGGGTTTTCAGGAACTTGATGGGAAACCTGCTTCTCCTACTCCTGTTATTGTGGCCCCCCACACAGACAACAAAGAAGAAAAGGTACGGACATCATACCCAACTTCCTATTGGACCCCAGCCTCACCCTCCCTCCTCGCAAATGTCTGCAGGATGTGCAGGCCTCTGCGTTTTAAGTGATGTGATCAGTTTCAGAGCAGGGGTTCTGAAATGAGAAAATGCCCCCTTTTGACTGTTGTTTTAGTTCTCTTTGGTTCATGAATCACAGATAACTCTTCTTTAATAACTTTGCTTTAACACAGTACTATATAACTTTGCTTTAACACAGTACTATATAACTCACCCTCTTCCTTTTCTTTGCAGAGTTTACTTGAACTGGAAGTAGATTTGGATAATTTGGAATTAGAAGATATTGACACAACAGATATCAACCTGGATGAAGATATTTTGGATGACTGAATAATGTTTCCCATTTACTCAACTAAACAGATCATTATTATGGACAGGTATTGATCATCACCCTGACCACAGTGCTTTGGACTCTGAGAAACTCCTTAGATTTTTATATGCAGATGCTGTGGCCCACTGGGAGCACAATGCCCTCATCTTCGGAGGAGTTTATGTGCAGCATCTAAATCACAATGTTTCCTTGTTAACTAAGACTGCTGTGCGCTTTGATTTTTTTCATACTGTCATTAAGACCATATCTCATAAAATCTTTTGAATTAATGAAGATACTTCAAAGTTTCCTTTCTGCATAATGAAAATAGGATTCTAGTTTTAGAAGGCTGAGCCAAAACTACACCTCACCTAGGGATCAGCCCGCATTCTCTTTTCTTTGAATAAGTATTTTCAAATACCATCAATCACATTTTTCTTAGAACTGAATATCCGTGCTAAACCATTTTCCTTGACCTCATGGCATTATTCCTCTCTATGTAGCTTTCTTATGCCTTGCCCTGACTTTGTCTGGTAGGTACCCGTTTCTGGAATCAGGGTCTGAAACTCCAGCTCCTCTGACCTCATTAAGCTGGGCTCTACTTAAATTACCGACTGACTGGCCCATTTGGTAACACAGAGAGGCATAGTACTTTTTTTTTCCTTTCTTGTTACACTACTCATCTGACATGATTAGAAAAATTCATAACCAGGCACTAAGATGTACTTCTCAGTTATCCCCTTGTAGCCTAGGAAAGTGAGCAGAGTAACAAGTTTTTCTTTGTATTTCTGATAGAGGCACTACTTGGAACTTAAAAAACAAAAGAAGTAATTTTATAGGGAGGGAACTCCCAATTTTGACATTTTTAAACCACTCAGTATTAACAGAGAAAACTAGCCAGTATTTAGTAAAATGAAATTTATTTAAAAAGTATTTTTAGGAAGCTGCAGAATTGCTAATGAATGCATCTTGATAAGCTTGCAGTGTTAATTCTATATATGCTCCCTTCTGTGCTTCTGTTTCTGCAAAGACCTGTTTAAAAAAAAAAAGTTTGAAAATAATAGAGCATATACTATTGATAGTTTTTAGTTTTGAGACATCACTAACATTTCTGTAGCAGCAAAGGAAAGTCCCAGTTTAAAAAGCCTTCCACATTTCCAGTATTTTTCTGATTACCAAACAATAAGCATACTACATGGACAGAAAACAGTATCACAGTTAAAGCAACACTAATTCTAAACACCAGAGGTATCCAAATATGGATGCCATCTTTCAGAAAAAAATTAAGAAACCTGACATTGCTGGATCAAAATAAAAACCATTAGGTTCAAGAGAAATCTGGAGGATAAGAGTTAGCAAACTGATTTTTCACTTTAAAGAATGGTTTTTTTTTCTACCCCACCGATGATGTCATCATCACTGGTTGTTTTTATCCTTAGTAAGCTTTGTAACTGCTTTGAAGTATGCATGAAGTAATATTGGGATAGAAGCCAGATCCACAAATACATGTCTAACCTGAGCATTAGAATCTAGAGATGAAAATTATACAATGGTCTCCCCTTCCCTTCCTGAAAAAAATCGTCTCTCAACATTTACAGAGACATCTATGTTAGCCCATAGTTTTGAGAGGTATGCAATTCCAAAATGATAGCACAACTAAGGCTTGGTATTATACAAGCACTACCCTCCCAGCTTCTGGACACCTGAACAGGAATGTGACCGAACTGGAGGACAGGAAGCTGCACTGGGGACGTGTACTACCCAGCAGTCCTCCACCATGCCCTGCTGGTGACCTGACCACTTAGTTGCCAGTACTGCAAAAAACAAGGGGGCTACTGCCCCACTGTGTGAACTTCTTGGACTCCAGCAGCAGCTCTGTTTCTACTGTCCAGGCTAAAGAAATATGGTAGCTCTGATCACTCTGGTTCAAGGCCACAAATCTGTTTAGTTACCATTAAATATGACCCACTTAAAAATTCTTTCCAACTCAGTCACCACACAGTAGCTAATGTGAAAAAAAGTCCCTTTACCTTAACTAAATGTAATCCCTCAGCCGCCTGCTTTTTGGCCTCTTGAGCTGACTGGCCATCTGGATGGAGGATGTGATAGAGCTGGACCAAGCTGGTGGCATCATCGACTCTAGAGGGAAAGGGTTTACTGTTAAAAAGGTTTATTGTTTTCTTCTTTTTTAATTTTTGTTTGTACTGTTTTCTTCTTTTGCTTCACAGTCCTATAAATCTGCCAAACTTTAAATTACATTTCAAACTTCCCTTGGGCCAGAAAAAATTTTTTATGGCCTTCAGTTTCATATTTTCAAAGGCACTTTCAGGAATACTGTCTAATTTAGGCTTCATTTCAACTCTGAGATAGGTAGGGCAGGAGTCAATACAGGCAGGGCCCAATTTATGACAGTGAATATATTCTAAATGTGGCTGTATCCTTTTTGGAAGCAGAGCATCATTTCTTGTAGAGACAGCATTCTAATGGTAGATGATTTCCAAGCCAGCCCACATCATCAGCAGATAACATAATCCAACTCAGGGGGGGTGTGACTGTACCTTCATCCTACATAAGCTGGAGGCTGGTGGTCATGGGGATTGCTCAGTGCCACCACTGCAGTGACATCTGCTAACAAATTTTCATTGAGACAGATGCCTCTGTATGAAGCATTTTACGAGTCCAAGGCAAGACTCCCAGGCCTCCTGTATTCCCAGGAATCCATCAGTTAAAAATCAGCATCCTAGGGAAGCAAATGTGCAATTATGCATACCAAACAAAAGGAAAGTCAGGTTCTACCTCAGCAACCTATCTAGTGTCACACAACTATCTATGATGAAGCCATAACAAAAAAGCTCAATTCTTACAGTTTGTACTTACCTTTTGTGAAACCTATAAACAATTTTCAACCTTAAAACTTACCTAGCCTTCCCCAAACTAAATAATCTCTGTGCTCTCACATAGTCAATACCTTCCTACCATTTGCCACCTCAAAGCTGAGAGGGTACATAAAAATAACCCTTCTAATGGCTTCACAGGAAAATTCTATCAAACATTTAGAGAAGAGCTAACACCTATCCTTCTCAAACTCTTCCAAAATATAGCAGAGGGAGGAACACTCACAAACTCATTCTAAGAGGCCACCATCACCCTGATACCAAAACCAGACAAAGATGTCACAAAGAAAGAAAACTACAGGCCAATATCACTGATGAACATAGATGCAAAAATCCTCAACAAAATACTAGCAAACAGAATCCAACAGCACATTAAACGGATCATACACCATGATCAAGTGGGGTTTATCCCAGGAATGCAAGGATTCTTCAATATAGGCAAGTCAATCAATGTGATACACCATATTAACAAGTTGAAGAATACAAACCATATGATCATCTCAATAGATGCAGAAAAAGCTTTTGACAAAATTTAAACCCATTTATGATAAAAACCTGCAAGAAAGTAGGCATAGAGGGAACTTTCCTCAACATAATAAAGGCCATATATGACAAACCCACAGCCAACATCGTTCTCAGTGGTAAGAAACTGAAACCATTTCTGCTAAGATCAGGAAGAAGACAAGGTTGCCCACTCTCACCACTATTATTCAACATAGGTTGGAAGTTTTAGCCACAGCAATCAGAGAAGAAAAAGAAATAAAAGGAATCCAAATCAGAAAAGTAAAACTGTCACTGTCTGCAGATGACATGATACTATACATAGAGAATTCTAAAGATGCTACCAGAAAACTTCTAGAGCTAATCAAGGAATTTGGTAGAGTAGCAGGATACAAAATGCAGAAATCTCTTGCATTCCTATATGCTAAAGATGAAAAATCTGAAAGAGAAATTAAGGAAACACTCCCATTTACCACTGCAACAGAAAGAATAAAATAGAAACCTACCTAAGGAGACAAAAGACCTGTATGCAGAAAACTGTAAGACACTGATGAAAGAAATTAAAGACACAAACAGATGGAGAGATATACCATGTTCTTGGATTGGAAGAATCAACATTGTGAAAATGACTCTACTACCCAAAGCAATCTACAGATTCAATGCAATCCCTATCAAACTACCACTGGCATTTTCCACAGAACTAGAACAAAAAGTTTCACAATTTGTATGGAACACAAAAGACCCCAAATAGCCAAAGCAATCTTGAGAAAGAAAAATGGAGCTGGAGGAGTCAGGCTCCCGGACTTTATACTACAAAGCTACAGAAATCAAGACAGTATGGCACTGGCACAAAAACAGAAATATAAATCAATGGAACAGGATAGAAAGCCCAGAGATAAACCCACGCACATATGGTCACCTTATCTTTGATAAAGGAGGCAAGAATATACAATGGAGAAAAGACAGCCTCTTCAATAAGTGGTGCTGGGACAACTGGACAGCTACGTGTAAAAGAATGAAATTAGAACACTCCCTAACACCTATGCAAAAATAAACTCAAAATGGATTAAAGACCTAAATGTAAGTCTAGACACTATAAAACTCTTAGAGGAAAACATAGGCAGAACACTGTGACATAAATAAAAGCAACATCTTTTTTGACCCACCTCCTAGAGAAATGGAAATTAAAACAAAAATGAATGGGACCTAATTAAACGTAAAAGCTTTTGCACAGCAAAGAGACGATAAACAAGATGAAAAAACAACTCGCAGAATGGGAGAAAATATTTGCTAACGAAGCAACTGACAAAGGATTAACCTCCAAAATATACAAGAAGCTCATGCAACTCAATATCAAAAAAACAAACAACCCAATCCAGAAATGGGCAGAAGACCTAAGTAGTCATTTCTCCAAAGAAGAAATAAATATGGCCAAAAAGCACATGAAAAGATGCTCAACATCGCTAATCATTAGAGAAATGCAAATTAAAGCTACAATGAGCTATCACCTCACACCGGTCAGAATGGCCATCATCAAAAAATCTAGAAACAATAAATGCAGGAGAGGGTGTGGAGAAAAGGGAACACTCTTGCACTGTTGGTGGGAAGGTAAACTGATACAGCCACTATGGAGAACAGTATGGAGGTGCCTTAAAAAACTAAAAGTATAACTACCATACAACCCAGCAATCCCACTACTGGGCATATACCCTGAGAAAACCATCATTCAAAAAGAGACATATACCACAATGTTCTTTGCAGCTCTATTTACAATACCCAGGACATGGAAGCAACCTAAGTGTCCGCTGACAGACGAATGGATAAAGAAGATGTGGCACATATATACAATGGAATATTAGCCCTAAAAAGAAACGAAACTGAGTTATTTGTAGTGAGGTGGATGGACCTAGAGTCAGTCATACAGAGTGAAGTAAGTCAGAAAGAGAAAAACAAATACTGTATGCTAACACATATATATGGAATCTAAAAAAAAAAAAAAATTGGTTCTGTAGAACCTAGGGGCAGGACAGGAATAAAGACAGACACGTGGAGAATGGTCTTGAGGACACGGGGAGGGGGAAGGGTAAGCTGGGACGAAGTGAGAGAGTGGCATCGACATATATACACTACCAAATGTGAAATAGATAGCTAGTGGGAAGCAGCCGCATAGCACGAAGATCAGCTCGGTGCTTTGCGACCACCTTAGAGGGGTGGGATGAGGAGGATGGGAGGGTGATGCCAGAAGGAGGGGATATAGGGATATATGTATCCATATAGCTGATTCACTTTGTTATAGAGCAGAAACTAACACAACATTGTAAAGCAATTATACTCCAATAAAGATGTTAAAGGAAAAATAAAAACCCTTCTAGAGTGGGGTAAAGAATTTCTCAAGACATGGTGACCTTTGAGAGATGCTCTGGGCTCATTCCAAGGCCCAACCACCCTAAAGGCCATGTCTTGGTAGAACTGAGAAGCCAGAAGTGAGAAAGTAAAACTTTCCAGAGGAAAAATATTTTTTAAACGTTCAGTATAAATCTGTTGTGTTTGTTGTAATCTAATAGTCCAGTAAACGTGACAACAAAAGATAACAGTAATTCTCTTTAGAGCATAACCATGTGAACCCATAAAGAGCTTAAATGGGTTTCTATATCTTAGTCATGCTTAGGGCTTCTTTACGTTCATGCTACGGTACAATGCCTGTGTCTCACAGAATAATTTAGCTTCACACCCAGCCCATATCTGAAATTTAAAAAAAAAAAAAATTTACATGTAAAGATTTTAAAGGCATCTCAATTCAAAACCAACAGTGGAACTTCAGTTTAAAATAAATGTGCAGAATCTCAATTCTGGCCTGGGCTCCGTTCACTGAGGACATGCACCCTCTACTGTTTAGCCTGGGATTTGCAGCAAACTGTCCTGTTCAGCATTCCCACAGGAAGTTTTACTTAAGCAGATCAGGAAATTCAGGGAACTCAAAATTCCCTCCCAGTATGCAAATGAACTGCTTCAGAGGTAAAGCATACATGTGATGAGTATTACTATAATATTGCTTATTAGTACTCCTCGATAAAGAACCTTAATTTTCAAAGAAATACATTTTTTAAAAAAAACTTATTCCTTTTTGGCCGTGTTGGGTCTCCATTGCTGTGCATGTGCTTTCTCCAGTTGCGGTGAATAGGGGCTACTCTTCACAGCGGTGCGCAGGCTTACTGCGGTGGCTTCTCGTTGCAGAGCTCGGGCTCTAGGCAAGTGGGCGCAGTAGTTGTGGCTCGCAGGCTCTAGAGCGCAGGCTTGTGATCACACACAGGCTTAGTTGCTCCTCGGCATGTGGGATCTTCCTGGACCAGGGATAGAACCCGTGTCCCCTGAATTGGCAGGTGGATTCTTAACCACTGCGCCACAGGGAAGTCCAGAAGTACATTTCTGTGTTGCTCTAATTTCTTATAAAAAATGTTAAATTCGGGCTTCCCTGGTGGCGCAGTGGTTAAGAGTCCGCCTGCCGATGCAGAGGACGTGGGTTTGTGCCCCGGTCCGGGAAGATCCCACATGCCGCGGAGCGGCTGGGCCCGTGAGCCGTGGCCCCTGAGCCTGCGCCTCCAGAGCCTGTGCTCCTCAACGGGAGAGGCCACAACAGTGAGAGGCCCGCGTAGCGCAAAAAATAAAAAAAAAAGTTAAATTCTTTTTATAATAAAATAATTTCAGAATATTTACATTTGAGAAGCTTTATAAGAAAATTCATTCACAGGAGATGTCACTGCTAATGCACCTAAAGGCAAGTCATTTTTGAGCATCCTCATGACCAGCAGCAGCCTCTTGCTTATGTGGGATGAAGGTATATTTCTGCCCTCTGAATTGGATTACACTACATATGCTGGAGAAGAGGGCTAGCCTGGAAATCACTTACCATTAGGAATGATGTTTCTATGAGAAATGACACTGTTTCCACATGGGCTGTAATTCTTACACAATATGGAACCTTCTAGTTCCAAATGCCTTACCTTTGTGTGAACGATTCAGATTACACGGAGGATAGTCTGAGTCAAAACTCCTTACATTCAAGATGGCAATAATCACTAAGCTCTCTGGTGACTTTCTTACTACAGCCATGTTGGTTTCTTTTCCTTGTTATTTTGGCCTTTCTCTAACTCAACCAATGGAAAGATACTCGAAAACAATCTCCTCAGTTCATCACAAGTTGTAAAGTATTATTTCAGCTAGAAGGCTGGGTGCACACCAGTTGAATGCTAAAATACAACAGACATTCTTTGTTTCACACAACTTTGAAAAAAACCTGTAACCTTTCTAATGCCTTAAAAATCTTGCAAAAACAAGGAGGATCAAAAGCAAGAGTATTTTCATAAATTAAATGACTTTTACTGAAAAGCACCCATCAGAGCTTATGTCTACTTCTTTACATTTCCTATTTAATCCCCTTTAAGTATATGGAAAGTTCACTGGTATCCAGGAGCACCAGTAAGGCCAGGGATAAGTCAATATCCAGCGTATACAGTACAGATCCAAAGCCATTTAACTCTTTCAAAGAATCCAGCCCCGTTTACACAACACAGAAGCAAAGACTGAGAAAACTGGATTATACTGGAAAAACAAACCCATAAACAAACTGAGGTAAGTGAAATCTATCACTGGACAGTACATTGTTATCACTGGAAAAATAACATAGATTAAATACAAGTTTAATGATAATAAGAATTTCTTTACTTACTAAGATCATACTTACAAATCTCTCTGAATCTGGTCAATCAGTAAACCATCAATCTTTTTCTTATTTACAAAATACCAAGCCATTCCACCGAAGTGTCTTGTTGAACGTAAAACGTCATACTTTCCATATTTATCTATATCTTCGTAGGTCTGATGATGAATCTATCCACACAAAATGCAACTTTTCAGAGATATGAAAATAAATAGAAGTGAGCAGCATTACTGGGTATACATCTACTAGCATGTGAGCTGCCCAAGAAAGTATCAGTAAACGAGGTCTACTTATACCGGCCTCCACTATCACTAACCAGCAGATATGATTTAGACCAGCCTCTACTGTCAAAGTATATAGGGCCTGGAACAAGTCTGCCAAACATTTATAGCCAGATCAATTACTCTTCAGCAGCCACGCTCTATTTTTTTTTTTTTTTTTTTTTTCGGTACA
Organism: Aethalodelphis obliquidens; assembly: GCF_003676395.1. Taxonomy (NCBI): domain Eukaryota; kingdom Metazoa; phylum Chordata; class Mammalia; order Artiodactyla; family Delphinidae; genus Aethalodelphis; species Aethalodelphis obliquidens. The sequence continues at coordinate 6,845,076 of NW_020838016.1, read as the reverse complement.
CAGGTCTCTCACTGTTGCGGCCTCTTCCCTTGCAGAGCACAGGCTCCAGATGCGCAGGCTTAGCAGCCATGGCCCACGGGCCCAGCCGCTCCGCAGCATGCGGGATCCTCCCAGACCAGGGCACGAACCCGTGTCCCCCACATTTGCAGGCGGACTCTCAACAACTGCGCCACCAGGGAAGCCCAGCCACGCACTATTAAGCTCCTATTACATATATATATATATGGACCACTGGAAATAATGGGCCACCACTCCCTTTTTTCCCTATCCAATCAGCTACCCCACACTAACTTACTAACGAATGTTCCTTCAGTTCTTCTAGAGTGATCTTCCTAAATGAGGACTTTGATGAGGGCATTCTTGTGTTCAAAAGGCTGCTGACTGAAGTCCAGATTCATCAGCCTAGCATCTGAGGTCACCTGTGATATGGCCCCATCTACCTTTCTAGCTTAATCTTGAACCACTCCCCTACATATACACTGCATGTACAAGCAAACCAGATGACTGGCCATTTCTCAAGTATACTTTGTTTCCTGCCTGTTGTTCATACTTTCCCCTCTACCTGAAACACCTCTCCTCACCCAACTCCACCAGCCATAATGTTCCCTGCCCTTCCAGAACCCTCTTCAAGAACCCTATGGCCTGAGAGCACGTTGTAACCTTCTCTTAGCACCTAACACCTTAGACCTGCAGTGCTAATTATCTGTATACTTAACTAGCACTCTTCCCCACAATCATTTGTGGACTCTGACAGGGCTCCCTATCCTAGTTCATGCCATAACCTACACCTCCACAACAATACCTTATACATGGAAGGTGCTATATGATTATTTATTAAACTGAACTGTAAGATACATACACTGCATTCTGGCAAATTTCCGTGAACAACTGTTTTCCTGTGTGATTAACTGAAAAAAGAATAGTCTTTGCCGTCAAGTTTGGGTCTTACCTCTACCACTGACTAGCTGTGCAACTTTCAACAAGTTACTTAACTCTCTTAAATTCTCTCATCCTTCAGTCAAGGGTTGTGAGGATGAAAATATCTACCTGGTGTACATCAGGCACTTCATAGGTGTTCAGGCATTTCCCTTCTCTTCCCCCCGTATCAAAGCTTATAACCTAACTCATTGTGCTGGATTAAAAAAATCATACTCTTAATCATACTTAAGCCCATACTTTAGAAACTGTAGAATATACTCACTTTGATATATTCAGCAGAATCTGGCTCAAACTGGGCAACGCAGAGATTGAGGACATCAGCATGCCGGTCCTGGCTGTACATGGTCTAAACCAACACACACAGAATTAGATGAGAAGAACATGAGAGTGCAACACCTGTCCTGACGCCATGCCGGACCTGCCCATCCACACACAGGCCACATCTGTGCCCAGCAAGAGGGATGCAGAAACAACACAGGCTTCGTAACTGTCACACCTGGATTCAAATCCTACCTAAGCCAATTACAAGATAAATAACCCTCCTTATCATTAGAAATGTCTGTTTATCAAAGCAAAAGGCCCAGCAGCACCAGAGCCAACTGTTCAACAAAGAAACCATCAGCGCTACCTCTATGAAACCAAAATCACCTTACCTGAAGATTTTCTTCCTTAAAAATTACTGGTGTTAAAACTCTACGACCTTCTTTTGGGAAATAAACTTGAATCATCCGGTCCCTTTCTTCCCAAGTGGCTTTGCGTAGTGTGCCACTTGGTTCTCTGACGACAATAAAACGCTCCTGAAATAGAAAACGTAGTCAAGGATGAGGCCGTGAGGACTTAATTTTTAGTTCCAGTGTCCCACTAAGCACCATTATAAGAATAACCTGCAATCAACAATATAAAATGCAACCGGGAAACATAAGATGCAATCATCTGTATGATTTCAACGATAATTGTAAGCCTCAAAGACCTGGCGAGATTTGATACTCCCTTCACTAATCACTGCCGTGCCTCTGACAAGCAGAAACCTAAATCAAAGTATGTACTAAATGTGATCTATAGCCTTCAAGTGGGTTCAATACATAAAACGGTTCAACTAAAAAAAGGTGACCTGAGATTCATCTAAATCCATTTCAGAAGAAAGAAATGCTATAAAACCTTTCTGAATTATTTCATTTCCCCATCCTAAAGTCTCACACAGACAGACTTTACTACTTTATGATTTATGTTTAAAGTCCCGGGGATTGAAGGAACAAACCCAAAGGTGTGGAGTCTTAATCCCACACCTCTGCGATGCCTCATACTGGAGACAAAAGTGTCAGAGAGACTGGCTGGTCCGCCTGCCAAATCCCAGGCCACAGGACTGCTTCCTCCACTGAATTCCACCCACTGTGTGTACCACCCAACTGGCAATTTATCACGTGCAGGATTCTTAACACCTCTCAGATATTGTTAATATCGTTACAGAACTGGAAGAGGTCAGGAACTGTGGATTACAATTCTTTGCAACACCCAGAGTGACTTACACAGAGCCTTGCACATAGCAGATAAATGAGACCCATCTGATTAATGTTTAAATTAACCAGATGGTACTGACACTCAACTCTTCAGAGATGTTAAGAGTCTCTGAATGTGTTCTGAGGATAATATAATTAAAACTTTCATCAAGCACTGCAAATAGAAAAAAAAATAGCAGATGGCAAAGTACCACAGTTGTTCCTCAAAAGGATTTTGGTAATTTGAATTCCAAGTTCCTTTCTCCCTCTCAGGTTATAGAATGCTCCCACAACCAGCCTGCACAGCACTGCAAACATATATAAAAGCAAAAACTCTAATTAAAAATGAAACTCTGATCCCTGTTCATTATGTCAGATATACAGGTGATTGATGTACAGACATGGACATTGCTCAAATCATGTCTTCCAACCAAAATCACATATGATAGAAAGATTAGTACAGGGTGGCCCTTTTCCCAGCCCTATCACTAGGCAATATTCTACTGCATTTTGTGGGCTGAACTGTAAATTACTCTTTTACTCTTTACTTGAAAAGGCTCAAACAACAACTAATATATTTTGTAAGTGCCAGAGTGTTCTTTTGGAACTGGCAATCAGAGGAAGAGGAGCTAGACAATAAAAACTACAACAGATGAAGTGGTGCCTGAAAATTATCTGGGGAAACCTGCCATTTTTACTGCAAATTCTGAACAGTGAAAATCCTTCAGGAAGTCTGAGTTTTTTGGGCATCAGCAAGAATTTCCATCTTAAAAAGCTTCAGCTACGGAAATCAGTCTAACTTGAGCAGAATCTCCCTTCTCCTATATTGCCTTGAAGATACTTTCCTATTTGTGGTTTGAGGGTAGGTTTCTGTCTTGTTCTGTCTCAGCACACCTGTCTCTTTTTCTGCAGTCAATCTGGAAATACTGTGTCCATAATCTGTAAGGAAATGGTGACATGATGATGTGGTGCTGGTTTGCATTTTTCTTCTTTATGCTGTATCTGCCAGGTCTCACTCAGTCGCAGAAATTCTGGTTTGGAAGATTCAGAGACAGCTGGGTCACACGATGTTGACCCTCGTCCCTCAGGCCCATCTCTACACAGTATTTCAAATAAAAATCATTTTGCAATTAGACATACACTTACCCGGTGTGGTATGCTATATGATATATCAGTAAACACATATTTGGCTGTTTCTGTTCCTTCCAAAATCTTATCTTCAGCTAACACGTCATTTATTGGCGCTCGCTCTTCCAGAACTGGTGGCATTTTTAATCGGACTTTAGCCGCCTCGACTGCCTGTCTTGTAGCCTAATGAAATAAAATATTTCTTGGGAAAGCCGCAAGGTTACAGACCAAAAGGATCACCTGACAAAAGCAGACACTAATGAAAAATGCTAAAGACTTCAAAGAGAAGAGGCTGTAGCCATGAATAAGTGGGCTCCTGGGCCCTGGTCTTTGCCTCTGTGGTGTGGCTGACAGCACTAGCTACAGGCTTAACCACTCTCAAAACAGCAAAGGGATGCTCTAAGACAGAGCCAGGCCACAAAAGCTGCCTGAAATAGGACAAAGGATTTCACTTATTGGGTGCTTACTATGTGTTTAAATATTTTGTATTAAATTTGGCTCATTTAATGCCCACAACTACCTTATGAGCTAAGTGCTACTGTTATGTCATTTTATGAGACAGAAAATAGAGGCACACAAACGTTAAGTAAATTGCTAAGAAGCTGCAGCACTAGGATTTGAACCCAGGCAACTTAACTCCAGAGTCCCTGCCCTTAACCACTGAGCACACTGCTCCATGCCATACTGTTAACGGTGGTTACCTCTGAGAGGTGAAAGGGGCCCTTCGTGTGATATGCTATTGGGTATTTGAATTTTTTGCTATGACTCTTAATTATTTTTGAATTAGAAAGAAGAGCTATTGCTCTTCACATATTCATACATCAAAGCATTTTCCACAAAGCACTCAATACTCACGACTCCAGGAGGACTCTTGCCTGGAGTTGGACGCTGTCCAGAAGGATCTCATAATCTCACCAAAGCCTCAGCCTCAAAGTACTCACAACAAATGTTCCTCTAGGAAGGAAGCTGGAACAGGCAGCACAAAGGGAGGCTGATCAAGCTGGTTCTGGAGCAGAGGCGGCTCTGCCGGACAGCCAGGCCTGGACCACACGCCCAGTCTGCCTAATTTTGGCCATACCCCCTGCTCCTCTCTGCCTGCCTGCTCACATTTCTTTTCTCACTTCTGTGCCTGCAACTCCCCCTCACTAGCACCTGTGGAAGAGCAGCTACCAGCGTCTGAAGGGGTCCTGGAAATCTTGTTTAATCCTTTAAAGGAAGGTATTATACCAATATTCTTACATTCACATACCTCTTCCAACTGTGCCTGGGTCATTAGCTTATACGTTGGTGGCTTCGCTTCTTGTATAGCTGGCTTAAAAATCTTCTTCAGATCTAAGCCTGTCATCTTGATGAGTATGCTTTGGACTTCCTCATCCATAAAGGTAGGTTTCTTGATCTTTGAGCTACTAGATTCTGTTAAAATGAATTTTTAGTAAATAAGATGTCAAAAATGACAAACCAATAAGACCTCTAAATAGAAAAGTCAACAATAAAAATTATTAACACAAGGTCTACCTCAGTATGCATAATACTAATACCTCCAAGATTCCTTCATTCATTCATTTAAAATTACTGAGCATTCACTATGATAAAGATACAGTTTCTGTCAAAAAGGCACTGAAAGTCTAGTGAAGAAAGCAACATGAAAAAAGTAGCTAATGCAACATTAACAACAATCATGGTTACTACCATCTACAGAGTTGTCTCCTATATGCCACTCATTACATACATTTTCAGGAATGCTTACAACAACCCACAAAATACTGATATCCCAGTTTTGTAGATGAGGATATCGGATATTGGAGTCTTCCTAAAGACAACTAGCTATTAAATGATAGAGCCAGGATTTAAACTGCAGTTTATCTGATGCCAGAGCCTAGATCAATTCCACTCTTCCATTACATTCCTTAGAGCAAGTGCTACATAAAAGGAAGGTACAGGGGGTTGTGTGATTACAGAGGCAGAAACTAAACATAGCCTGGGAGCAGAGAAGGGCATGGTAGGGTCAAAGAAGGCTTCCCAGGCGCCTGAATAGAGCAGAGAAAAAGGGAAGGAAATTCTAGGCTGAGGGGATCCAGCTAGGAAAGAGGCCCGGGTCACTGGACATGACACTGAAGAGGTCATGTGGCATCATGGAAGAAAGCTGGACGGAAGAGGAGGAGACTCAGATCTCAGCTCTGCCTTATGCAGCTTGCCTATCCCTTTGCCCAACCTCCATTTCCATTAAAAAAAAAAGCCATTCCTTCCCAACCACCTCTTCCTCTGCTAGTCCTATAAATGCTGGCGTCCTGGTGTCCCTCAGGATTCTGAACTACATTCTTCTTTTCTCCCTTCTCACAGTCTTGATGGATGATCTCCTAACCTCCTATAATTACTTCTATATGCTGGAGACTCTACAATCTGAATCTCCAGCCAAGATCATCTTCCATCCAACTACCCAATGGATATCTCACATGCAGTTCAATGCTGCCAAAGCAGAACCCATAATTTCTCTCCTGTCACAAACCTGCTTTTCCTATTATCCTTAGCACCATCCAATAGGTCACGTGGGCCAGAAGCCTACAGTCATTCTTGATTTCTCCTTTACCCTCCACATCTAGCCAACAGCAGGAGTAATGTTAGCAGCTGACACTTGTTAGATATTTACTATGTGCCGGTACTAACTACTTTACATACTTGGCACGTTTAATCCTCCTAACGACCCCACAAATACTATGATTATCCCCATTTTACAAAAAAGGATACTGACACAAAACATACTGCCTGTTACACCTCATAAATCGGTCTTTAAGCCTCCATTTCCCACTGCCACTACTCTAGTCAAGGCCATCCTATCTCTTGCCTTAGCCTCCTAACCTATCCCCCTGCCTCCATTCTGACCGTTCTCCACAGAACAATCACAGTCATCTCTTAAAAATGTAATTCAAACAACAGAAAAGATTAACAAAGAGTTCGTTCATTGAAAAGATAAGCAAGATTGACAAACCTTTAGCTAGACCAAGGAAAAAAGAGGATCCAAACCAACAAAATGGTAACTGAAAAACACATTACAACTGATACTACAGAATTTCAAAGGATCATAAGAGGCACGAACAACTATATGCCAACAAACTGGACAACCTAGAAGAAATGGAAAAATTCTTAGAAATATACAATCTACCGAGACAAAATCGGGAAGAAATAGAAAATCAAAACAGACCAATTACTAGTAAGAAGACTGAATCAGTAATAAAAAATTCTCCCAATGAAGAAAGGCCCAGGACCAGATGGCTTCACAGATGAATTTTACCAAACATTTAAAGAATTAATGCCCATCCTTCTCAAACTCTTCCAAAAAATTGAAGAGGAGGGAACACTCCCAAACTCATTTTATGAGGCCAGCATTAACCTGATACCAAAGCCAATAAAGGATACTAACAGAAAACTACAGGCCAGGACTTCCCTGGTGGTGCAGTGGTTAAGAATCCGCCTGCCAATGCAGGGGATATGGGTTTGAGCCCTGGTCCAGGAAGATCCCACAAGTCGCGAAGCAACTAAGCCTGTGCACCAGGACTACTGAGCCTGTGCTCTAGGGGCTGCGCGTTGCGACTACCGAGCCCACATGCTGCAACTACCGAAGCCTGTGAGCCTAGAGCTCAGGCTCCGCAACAAGAGAAGCCACCACAATGAGAAGCCCGCGCACCTCAACGAAAAGCAGCCCCCGCTCGCTGCAACTAGAGAAAGCCCGCGCACAGCAACAAAGACCCAACAATAAATAAATAAATAAATAAATAAATAAATAAATAAACAAATAAATAAAAACTACAGGTCAAACATTCTCAATAAAATACTAGCAAATTGATTCAGCATAACATTAAAAAGATCAGTCACCATGATCAAATGGGATTTATTTCTTGGGCTGCGAAGACGATTCAACATACTCAGGTCAATCAATCAATATTCATAGAATGAAAGGAAAAAAACATGATTACTTTGACAGATGCAGAAAAAGCATTTGACAAAATTCACAATTAAAAACTTCTAACAAATTAAGTACAAAAGGATCACACCTCAACATAATAAAGGCCATATATGACAAACCCACAGCTAACAATCTACTCAATGGTGAAAGGTTGAAAGCCTCTCCTCCAAGATCAGGAACAAGACAGGGCCGTCCAATCTCATCACTCCTATTCAACACAGTACTGGAAGTTCTAGCCAGAGTCCTCAGGCAAGAAAAAGAAATAAAATGCAACAGAATTGAAAAGGAAACTGTCTCTATTTGCAGATGACATGATTTTATCTATAAAAATATCCTAAAGACTCCATCAATAAACCATTAGATCTAATCAACAAATTCAGTAAAGTTGCAGGACACAAAATTAATATACCAAAACCAATACCATTTCTGTACACTAACAACAAATTATCTGAAAAAGAAAGCATCAAAAACAATACAATGTTTATGGCTTCCCTGGTGGCGCAGTGGTTGAGAGTCCGCCTGCCGATGCAGGGGACACGGGTTCGTGCCCCGGTCCGGGAAGATCCCACATGCCGCGGAGCGGCTGGGCCCGTGAGCCATGGCCGCTGAGCCTGCGTGTCCGGAGCCTGTGCTCCGCAACAGGAGAGGCCACAACAGTGAGAGGCCCGCGTACCGCCAAAAAAAAAAAAAAAAATTTAGTAATAAATTTAACCAAGGAGGTGAAAGATTGCTATACTGAAAACCACAAAACACTGCTGAAAAGAAATCAAAGACGACACAAATAAATGGAAAGGTATCCTGTGTTCATGGATTAGAAGAATTAATATTGTTAAAATGTCCATACTACCCAGCATCATCTATAGATTCAATGCAACCCCAATCGAGGGTCCAATGGCATTTTTTTACAGAGGCAGAAAAAACAAACCTAAAATTTGTATGGAACCACAAAAGACCCTGAATAGCCAAAGTAATCCTAAGAAAGAACAACAAAGCAGGAGGCATCACACTTCCTGATTTCAAGCTATATAATCAAAACAGTATGGTACTGGCATAAAAACAGACACAGAAACCAAGGGAACAGAATTGAGAGTGCATAAATAAACTCATGCCTATAGAGCCAACTAATATTTGACAAAGAAACCAAGAATACTCAAAGGAGAAAAGACAGTCTCTTCAATAAACGGTGCTGGGAAAACTGGATATTCATATGTAAAAGAATGAAACTAGACCCCTAGCTTACACCATTCACAAAAATTAACTCGAAGTGAATTAAAGACTTAAATGTAAGACCAGAAACCATAAAACTCCCAGAAGAAAACACAGGAAAACAGCTCCTTGACATTCGTCTTGGCAATGATTTTTTGTATATGACACCTAAAGCACAAGCAACAAGATTAAAAATAAACAAGCGGGACTACATCAAACTAAAAAGCTGCTGCACAGCAGAAGAAACAACCAACAAGTGAAAAGACAACCTACAAAACGCAAAAAAAAATTGCAAACCATATATCTGATGAGGAATTAATATCCAAAATATATAAAGAATTCATACAACTCAATAACAAAAAACCAAATAATCCAGCTAAAAAATGGGCAAAGGGGCTGAACAGACATTTCTCCAAAGAAGATGTATGAAAGGTACATGTAAAGTACTCAACATCACTAGTCATTAAAGAAATGCAAATTAAAACCACAATGAGATATCATCTCATACCTGTTAGAATGGCTATCATCAAAAAGACAAGAGATAACAAATGCTGGTGTGGATGTGCAGAAAAAAGGAACCCCTCTGCACTGTTGGTGGGAATGTAAACTGGTACAGCCACTATGGAAACAGTATGGAGGTTCCTAAAAAAAAAAAAACTACCATATGACCCAGCAATTCCACTTCTGGGAATATATCTGAAGGAAATGAAAACACTATGTTGAAGAGATACCTGCATCCCCATGTTAATAGCAGTATTATTTACAATAGCCAAGACATAGAAACAACCTAAGTACCGACTGATAAACGATACATATTTACATACATACATATTTACATACATACGTATATGTTTATGTGTACACAAGAGTGAGCTGTTATATACCTCACATCTTTATATACACATAAACACATATACATACACACGTGTATGTAAAATATATATATGTAAAATATAGTGAATAACATACAATTTTGTTACAGATACTTCTGAATTTTTCCAGAAAGAAAGTTTAAAAACATGTAAAAGGTGGTTCTGTTAGAGTAGGCACTCCTGATAGCATCCTGTCTTTACAGTTACTAAGAAAGAATATTATTAGTGAGAAGAAAAGCATCCCAAAGATCACGTCCTAGTAGAAAATCATAGCTGTCAGAGAAGTTTAAAATTTAATATGTAAAATAATACACACACACAATTTTTCAGCCACAAAAAATGAGGAAATCCTGCCGTTTGTGACAACATGGATGGACCCTGAGGGCATTACACTAAGATAAGTCAGGCAGAGAAAGACAAATACCATATGATCTTTGTGAAGTGCAAGGTGCTGGGGGGGCGGGGCGGTCAAAAGGTATAAACTTTCAGTTATAAGATAAATTCTAGGAATGCTGTATGGTATACATGAAAGTTGTTGAGAGTAAATCCTAAAAATTCTCATCATGAGAAAAAAACCTTTTTCTTCCTTTTTTTGGATCTCTATGAGAAGATGGATGAGAAGATGTACGTTAACTTACTGGGGTAACGATTTCACGATATACGTAAATCAAATTATGTTGTACACCTTGAAGTTATACACTGCTGTATATCAAATATATCTCAATAAAACTGGAAAAGAACTTTTATCTTAACAGTGTAATCAAGGTCACTCCCATACTTAAAACTCACCAATGGCTTTCAACACCATTTAGAAAAAAAGTTAAGGTGATCTGCTTACTGCACGGTGTCCCCACTAGACTCTGTGTTCTCCCAAGGCCACAATCCTGTTTTGTACTGGTCTCTGGCACCCAGGGTCTCTTACAGTGCCTGGCACACAGTCGTGCTCAGCACTACTCTCCCCTCAGACAGTCCCTCCCATTCCGCCAGCTTCGGTTAACATTTTTACTCCAGTACTTCTCAATGTCTATGTAACTGCATACCCAACACCTCCACTTGAATCTCAAAGGCACCTCAAATTTAATGCGTCCAAAACAGACGTTTAACTTTGCTTCCCTTCCCATCTCCTTACCTCATCTACTCCTGCCTTTTCTCCCCGATTTCTCCTCCTCTCATTCCCATCTAAAAAACTGCCCTATAATTAATCTTCTCTGTCTTGGTGTAAATGGGACTACTCTCCACTCAACTGCTCAAGCCAGAAACTTGAGAAGTAACATTGATTTCTCCTTTGATATCCAGATTCAAAGTCATAACCAGCCTCATCAATCCTACCTCCAAAGTGGGTTCCCAAACTACCTGTGTTCAGTCTCATTTCTGGACTTTTGCTTATGCTGTTTCCTCCGCGTGGAATGCTTCTTGTTTTCTCCCTGGCACGATTAACCAGGTCTCAGCTTTGGCCATATTTTCCAGGAATCCTTCCTTGCCTTTTCAACCTAGTCTGAGTGCCACTCTTCTCTGCGACCCCTATCACAGTCCGGGTCACAATGTACTGCCATTCCCCACTGGGCCGCCAGTTAGCTCAGGGCAAAACCCATGTCAGTCCTAGTCCACCGTATCCCCTAGACGTAGCTCTGTGCTTTACAAAGAGCGGAGTCCAGGCACTGACGCTTAAGTGAAGGAATTAATGAACAAACGCGGTAGACTACAGACCCCGCGGGTACAGGAGAGAGACGACTGGGTCTAAGGTCGCGCTGCAGGAAGAGCCGGGGCCCCCGTGTGGGTCTCGCCAGCCTGAAGCAGGCTCTAGATCTCCCAGGAGAACGCCCAAGCGGACGCCCCGCAGGTCACTTACCTGCCTCGGAGCCGAGCCCACGGCATGGCGTTCCCGCCCCGCAGACCCCGGGCAGAGGCTGGAACAGGGAACCGGGCCGGGGCCGAGTGCGGGCCCGGAAACAGACCCGCCAGGTGACCCGAGAACCTGCCTGCGGGGTGAACAGCGACACAAACGCTCTGAGGATCGCCATACTTATCCGGGCCACTTACGCCGGAAGCGTCTGAGAGCGATCCCGGGTCTCGCGCGGTTCTTAGGGCATTCTGGGAAATGTAGTGTGGAAGAGGGAGGAGGGAGGAGGCTGCCGGAAGCTACTCAATTTCTATTTATAAAACAACAAATTTCTGCTTATGAAGCAATAGATTGTTTCTTGTAAACCGCTTGTTCACAAGTAGAAGGTGTTTATGTGCTCTTTTTCCTAGACCTTTCCTTCGTTTCCATGGCTCTCAATAACAAATTTCCTGCCCAAACCTTTTCTCCCAGCCCCAGGTTTAAATCCAACTGCCCATTCGACTTCTCCGTTCAAACTTCTCACGGGGCCCCACCCCACCAACCCCGCCAAATAACACCTGATTCCAAGCTCTGATTGCCACCACCATTCCCCATCAACTCACGCACAGTTTGCTGTCTTGGAATCTTAAGTCTCTTCTGTAGTAGCTCTTTTCTCAATTTGTGCTCAATTATTTTGCTCATTTATCTGCTTGCTTATTTTTCTCATGCCATGAAGACAATGACTTTATACACTGTATTATAATATCACCTAGCCTGGTACATATGTACACAGCAAACATTTGTTGAATAAATGACTAACTGAACAATGAAAGGATCCCGTTAAGTTCTTTCCAGCTGTCCAGGATGTGCAGGTTTTGCCCTCCACGAGACTATAGGCTGGTGCCTGTACTAACTTGTCCCAACACCTGGCTAAAGAAGGGTGTTAAGTAAACGATTGTTTGAATTAGCTAGACAGATAGACTCATCTTCTAACCTCACCTCACCCACTGCCCAGTAAGAGCTCTGTTTATGAACACATTCCCTATTCAGGCAGGGAAGGAGAGAGCCCTAGGCTTGGTGATGCATTCAGGCATGACTGCTGCCCAGTGTGTCCCAACACTTCCTCTCACACCTATCGGATAAAAGGTGTCAGGGAGTAGTAGTGGGATGCATACAAGTGTCTCCCAGCTATGTCCTTTCTCTGAGAATATACCAACTACTTTCCCAGAGGATAGGCCTCTGTGGTGGTTCATTTAACATCCCCCTGGATAAAACTAACTGATTGGACAACGAGTGGACACCTAACGCAGGAGAAGTGAATCCATTGGCTACTGTATTAGTTCCCTGTAGCTTCTGTAGCAAATCATAACAAATTTGGTTACTTTAAACAACAGAAATGTATTCTCCCCCAGTTCTGGTTGCCAGTAACCTAAAATCAGTAGTACTGGACTCAGGTCAAAGTATTAGCAGAGCTGTGCTCCCTTCAGAGGCTGTAGGGGAGAATCTGTCTCTTCCAGATTCTTGTGACTGCAAACATTCCTTGGTTTACGGCTGCATCACTCCAATCTCCGCTTCATATCACCTTCTCTTCTGTCTGTGCCCAATCTCTCTTTGCCTCACTCTGTAAGGTTATACACACGATTGCATTTAGGGCCCACCCAGATAAACCAGGGTAATTTCTCCATCTTCAAATCCTTAACACTTCTACAAAGACCCTGTTTCCATATAACATTCACAGGTTCCAGGGATTAGGAAATAAATATCTTTTCAGGAGGGTGGACATTTTTCAGCTGACCCCAGCTGTCCAGGTACCAAGCAGATTTTATCTCAATATTTCAAACTAAGAAACACAGAAACTATAGTTGATGGTAGAAGCTTGAAGTGAGTAACTATTTAGAGTTAGGTTTGGAACAGCCTTTTTCAGCAATATGCTCACTAATGAGTGAGCAAAGAAAGCCAGTCTACAGAGAAAGGCAGGAAAATGGAGCAGAAGCAGAAATGGCAGAGTAGGAGGTCTGAGAAAGAGAGAGATGGAGGGAGGTGCTATCTTGGCCAGAGATGCTCCCACTTTCCTTCTGTTAACCTCCTTTTCTTGGGCTACACTAAATTTTACTAATGGGATGACCAAGTTTCCTGGTCCCAGCTTTAATACTCGGCAGATGCCCACATCTTTCAGAGCCTCAGTCTCTCACCTGAAAAATGGGTATGATGATAGTACTTATCTTGCAGACTCTGAGGATAAAGTACTTTCAGGATCTAATGCCTGGTGTTTCCAAAGAGGGTACAAGAAGGTCATGTGGTAGCCAAGTCGGTGGCTTTCTGAAGATCTTCAGAGGGAGAGCTTTACAGAGGTATATGCTTATCAGTTAAGATTCTCTGGTTACAAGCGACTAAAATCTTTCCTATAAAACAGAGATGGAAGTGATGGGAAGGATGCTTAATATCTCACAGAGTTAAAGGGGAAGCTGAACAGCCAAGCCTCAAGAAGGACTTGAAGGATGCAAGCTCCAGGCAAGAACTGAAGAGAAATCTCTCCAGGAGGCTGCTGTCAGAATGACGTGGTTCCAACTACAGTTGGCCCTTTGAATCCACACATGACACATCCACGACGTTTTTTTTTTTTTTTTGGCTGCATTGGGTCTTCGTTGCTGCATGCGGGCTTTTCTCTAGTTGTGATGAGCGGGGGCTACTCTTCGCTGCAGTGTGTGGGCTTCTCATTGGGTGGCTTCTCTTGTTGTGGAGCATGGGCTCTAGGTGCGCGGGCTTCAGTAGTTGTGGCCCGCAGGCTTTAGAGCGCAGGCTCAGTATTTGTGGCGCAAGGGCTTAGTTGCTCCGCACCACATGGGATCCTCCCGGGCCAGGGCTCGAATCCGTGTCCCCTGCATTGGCAGGCGGAATCTTAACCACTGTGCCACCGGGGAAGTCCCCACATCCACGACTTCTGCATCCATGGGTTCAAACTGTGGATTGAAAATATTCACAGAAACAAAATTCCAGAAAGTTCCAAAAAGCAAAACTTGAATTTGCCATGTGCCAGCAAATATTTACGAAGCATTTACATTGTATTTACAGCTATTAATATAGCATTTACATTATATTGGGTATTATAAGCAATCTAGAGATGATTTAAAGTGTAAGTGAGAATGTGTGTAGGCAATAAGCAAATGCTATGCCATTTTATGTAAGGGATTTGAGCATCCTTGTATTTTGGTATTTAAGGAAGTCCCAGAACCAATCCTCCATGGATTCTGAGGGATGACTTTACATGCTTGCCATCAAGTTCAAGTTCTGGTGAAAGAAGCTGATTGGCCTGGGTGGGGTTCTATTCACCCCTGGGAAGTGGAGAGAGCTGGTCCTCCGACTGACAGTTTCAAGACAACTTGGCTGCATCTACTGGTAGGATTCATCAGGTCAAATCTGGGAGAGGGATGCCTAGCTCTGTGCAGCAAGAATGAGTCCTATTATTTGTAAAACAAAAGTGATGTTTCAATTACTCAACTGCCAGTGATTTTACAAAGTCTGCACTTTTCATGATTTCCCTAAAGGGACTAGGATTTTAATTCAAGATGAGGGTATGAGGATAGATGTCAGGGAGAGGGACGGAGACAGAAAGAACAGGGACTGAGGGAGAAGGGTGACAGTCTGGACAATCTAAGAACCCTTGCAATTTTCAGCAACACCCTTGCAACTTCCATAGAATCTTCAAAACCTTATCTTTGAAGCCTTTCCCAAGGGCCACACCTGCTGCATTTTTGTCCTCACCCAGAGTGTTTCCGCCCTGTTCCTGTTCACGGTCCAAACCCCCAACAGGTTCCTACAGACACAAATTCCTTGGTCAAAGCCCCGTTGTGCGCCGAGAAGGGACCAGTAGCAAGAGAAAGAGTAAAGCGAGAAGGGATACGTGATGAGGGGAGGTCCCCAAGGAAGTATCAGGAAATAAGATTCTAAGTGGGGACGCTGTCCATTGATGGGAAGGGGCCTCTGAACCAGCAGGCAGGGAGTTAAAGATGGGTAGAGTGTGGATAGGTTCTGAGTAGAGAATCAGAGGGCCTTCCTGCCTCTTGGCCTCTCTCTTCTCTGAGCAATGGAAAGCAAAGTCATTGGCTGAGAAAAGGTAGGGTTGTGTTGGGAGCTGCAGGAGTGAGAATTCTGAAGTAGCTGCTGGGGGCTGTGCATGTGGCTGTGATGCTAGAACTTGAATCCATGCAGCCCACCGAGTAGTGGGACGGTCTGTAGCACTGCAGGGCAGTCCTTCCTGATCACTCAGAGCACAGTCTTCTCATTAGCCCTGTGTGTCCTCATGGCAGACTGGTGAAGTAGACAAGGCAGGCACTGATAGTCCCACCTTCTATATATAAGCTGAGGCTCTGGAATTAAGGGTTTTGACCAAGGCCACCCAATTTATTCAAAGCAGAGACGAGGCTAAACTCTGTGGTCCCTGGCAGCTGTTACGATGGAAAAGCTCTGTTTCACTTGTGTTTCATGGGGTAGGAAAAACACTGAGACTTGTGAAAATAATAGAGACTGCCTTCCGAGCCCAGAATGTGGCCCAAAAGAGAGCAGGCAGGGAGACTGTCCTCCACCACGAGATGGTGCGGTGAATGACTCAGTTCTTCCAACCCTGGAATTATCAGCTTATCCCCAATTTTCCACATGACACTCTGTCTCTTTTCTTCTGACAACACCTACTGAACTACAATTCTACCCCAAACTGAACACTCAAAACAGAAAATAACTGCCCAAGGCTAAGGCTACATCTGTCTGTGATGACAGGCAGACTCTCTGCCCTATAGCACAGGGACATAAATGTCAAAGACACTTGGGCCGGCTCCTTCCTGCCATCCCGGATGCCCCCACTGTGACGCAGGCCCAGAGCAATCATCCCATGTCACAGCCACTGTGGACATGATCTATAATAGCTGACACTTGGCTCCCCTACTCCCCAGAGCTGGCTGCTGTCAGGTTTGGTATGTGGAACATTTTATCTGAGGGACATGCTGGCCTGGGTTGAAAGTAATTCCCATCAGCTCAGAACCGGGTGGTCTGTCACAAGGTTATTTTTCAGTTTGATCTGGACTCAGGAGGTCTTTGGGACTGAGAGCTGGTATTTTCAAAGGTTAATAAGCACATCAGAAATTTCTTTCATGAGAAAATGTGATGCATCTGACTGCCCTGACTTGCATGCAGTTCCCAGATCAGAGGCCTGGGCGTTATTTCACTTTAGACTCAGGACTGCAGTTTCCTGAAGATTCCTGGGGCCTGGGCTGGGAGAAGCTGGCAGTGGGATGCACTGGCCACTACTAATGGGAAGCCAGAAAGGACAGAATGTATGTTCTTAGGATGCCCTAAGTGTGTGTCTGCGTGTAGGTGCACATGCAGTGCGTGTTTGGCTGTGTGCATCACACAGATGTTTATGTGCATGTTTGTCTGTCTCCAGGGGACATGTGTTTGTGCATATGTGTATGTATGGGTGGTCAATTGGTGTGAGTGTGCATGTGTATTCAAATGTGTGTGTATGTATGTACACATGTGTATGTGTGTTGAACATGTGTGTGTGGTCCTGTGTATGCATAGATGGACATGCATGTGTTCACACATCTATGCTGGCCTGGGAATGGGGCGGTTTAATGGTAAGAGCTTTGGAATCAGACAGATATGGGTTCAAATTCTAACTCTACAATTTATTAGCTATATGAGCCCTTGCTACTCACCACCTTGGCTTCCTCCTCTCCAAGATGGGATGATACCACCTTTCTCATAGGAGCAGGGTGAGGGTTAACAGCCATGAAGTAGATACTGCCCTGGCACATAGTCAGTGCCCAGCAAGTGGTAGAAAATATTATTACTATGACTCTCATCACCACCATTATCATCCTTCTTGTCTCATCTTATTTTGTTCCCTGGCTGTGTGGCATCCGTTCTGTCTCTTTAAAACCCATCCAGGGGGCTTCCCTGGTGGCGTGGTGGTTAAGAGTCTGCCTGCTGATGCAGGGGACACGGGTTTGTGACCCAGTCTGGGAGGATCCCACATGCCGCGGAGCGGCTGGGTCCGTGAGCCATGGCTGCTGAGCCTGCACGTCTGGAGCCTGTGCTCCACAAAGGGAGAGGCCACAACAGTGAGAGGCCCGCGTACCGCAAAAAAAACAAAAAACAAAAAAACCCATCCAGGGCTGCAAACATTTCAGATGGAAATGAACTAACTTGAACTAGCAGTCCAGAGAAATGGGTGACCACACCAATTCCCCTCACCCACTGTGACTTTGGCTACATCAGTGAATAATAATATCCCCACCAACTAAATGACATGAACAACCATCCCTGCTCAATGAGTTTTCTTTCTATGCTGGTACCTCCTGTAGGGATGAAAGTAATCAAATGGTTGTTGGCCACTTTCTGCACACCCAGGCCTGGCATAGCTTCCATGGAACATAAGAGAAGAGAATACACATATCCCTGACCTTAACAATTTCCAGTGCAGTTGTCTTGTTGTTTTTAATAAATAAACAAACAGGCTCATTCAGGTATAATTGGCATACGATAAACTACACACATACAAAGCATATGATTTGGTAAGTTTTAACCTATGTACACACCATATAACCATCACCACAATCAAGATAACGAGCATGTCCATCACCCCATCCCCTCCTCCCACTCTTCCTGGCACAACCCTTCCCCCCAGCAACCATGCTTTCTTTCCCTGCAGACTGGTGTGCATTTTCTAGAGTTCTATAATCTTCAGATTATAATCATAAGCATGAATTCTGGGGGGCTTTCTCACTAAGCATAATTATTTTAAGCTTCATCCATGTTGTCATGTCAGTTTAACCCTTTTTATTGCTGAATAATGTTCCATTATATGGATGTACCACAATTTGTTATCCACTCACCTGTTGAGGGACTTTTGGGTTGTTTCCAGCCTTTGACTATTACAAATAAAATTCCTATGAATATTTGTGTACAAGCTTGGATGTATGTTTTCATTTCTCTTGGGAAAATATTTGGGGTGGGATGGTTGAAACATATGACAAGTGTATATTTAACTTTTTGGGCTTCCCTGGTGGCGCAGTGGTTGGGAGTCTGGCTGCCGATGCAGGGGACACGGGTTCGTGCCCCGGTCTGGGAGGATCCCACGTGCCGCAGAGCGGCTGGGCCCGTGAGCCTTGGCCACTGGGCCTGCGCGTCCAGAGCCTGTGCTCTACGGTGCGAGGGGCCACAACAGTGAGAGGCCCGCGTACCGCAAAAAAACAAAAAAACAATATCTTTTAAAGAGAAATTTTAAATTTATCACTGTGCTCTTTTATGGCTTGTGCTTTGCCTAATCCAAGGTCACAAAGGTTTTCTCCTATGTTTTCTTCTAGAAAGTTCATAGTTTTATGTGAAATAAATGTGAAATCACATTTAGGTCTATGGTCATTTTGAGTTAATTTTTGAAATATAGGGAATTCCCTGGAGGTCCAGTGGTTAGGACTCTATGCTTCCACTGCAGGGGGTCCGGGTTCAATCCCTGGTAGGGGAACTAAAATCCCACAAGCCATGTGGCATGGCAAAATATATATATATATATATATATATATATATATATATATATATAAAAAATGAGGTACGGATTGAAGTATATTTTTGTATATATATGCCAGTTGTTCCAGAATCATTGTTTAAAAGACTATCCTTGGGGCTTCCCTGGTGGCGCAGTAGTTGGGGGTCCGCCTGCCAATGCAGGGGACACGGGTTCGAACCCTGGTCCGAGAAGATCCCACATGTCGCAGGGCAACTAAGCCCATGCACCACAACTACTGAGCCTGTGCTCTAGAGCCTACGGGCCATAACTACTGAGCCCACGCACCACAACTACTGAAGCCCACGCACCTAGAGCCCATGCTCTGCAACAAGAGAAGCCACCGCAATGAGAAGCCCACGCACCACAACGAAGAGTAGCCCCCGCTCGCCGCAACTAGAGAAAGGCCACGTGCAACAACGAAGACCCAATGCAGAGAAAAATAAACAAACAAAATTTTTTAAAAAAGAATGTCCTTTCTGCACTGAATTGACTTTGCAACTTTTTCAAAAGTCAGTTGTCTGTATATGTGTGGGTCTATTTCTGGAAACTGTTCTATTGTGTTGATCTACTTTTATATCTTTATGTCAATACTATGCTGATTGTTACTGTGGTTTCATGATAAATCTTGTAGTGTTAGTTCTCCAATTTTGTTCTCTTTTCTTTCAAAGTTGTTTTGGCTATTTTATGTCCTTTGCATTTCCATATAAAATTTAGAATCAGGTATTCAATTTCTATAAAAATCCTTCCTGGAATTCTGATTGAGATTATATCATATCTCAGATCAAATCTAAGATCTCAGGTCAAATTAGACCTATTCTCTCCAATAAATCAACTTGGAGAGAATTTAGGTCTTAAAAATATTGAGTCTTCCCATCTGTGAACAAGGTTTATCTCTCCATTTATGTAGATCTTATTTACTTTCTCTCAGCAATGTTTTGTAGCTTCCAATGTACAGATCATATCTTTTGTCAGACATACCCCTAAGTGTTTTTAACCCTCATACTAGTCTACACTGAGCCTCCAGCAATTTGTCAATTACAGTTCAAGTTTTCCCACCTCTGTGCTAGTTCCTGCAGAAGTTGTGACTCTATGTATCCACCTATCTGTCTCTCCAATTTGGGGGCAGCAGTTTGCCCTGTGATCTCACTTCTCTGACAGACCTAAGAAGGTCTGCTGATTTTCAGTTTGTCCACCCATTTAATTGTTAGGATAGAGTGATGACTTCTAAGCTCCTTACATGCTAAACCAGAAACCTGTTTAGGTTTTATTTGTCCAGACTGTTCATGATCGCTTTTCCTTAATTTTCTGCTTTTTCCCAAAGTGTTCATTTTTTTTTCATGACCCACTTTATGTCCTTTGTTGGCTTATTGTATTCTTATCTTAGTAATTATTTTAGGATAGTATATATCTATAACACATTTGGTGTGATATTACACACCATAGTATACGTCTGTTTTTTCCCCTCCAGTATTTACGCTATTTTATCATACCTTTCACATATATATCGACATATATACATATATTTTACATACAGATATTCTAGACCCCAGAGTGGGTGGTTACTATTTTTGTTTGAACAGTCAATTACCCTTTACATTTTTAATACTTTAGTTTTTAGAGCAGTTTTAGGTTTACAAAACCTAAAAAGTACAGAGAGTTCCCATATACCCTCTCTCCTGACCTCCACCCCAGTTATTAACATTTTGCATTTGTTGCATTTGTTACCAATGATAAACAATCTTGATACATTTTTTAAAATGCTAATGTTCATAGTTTACTCTAGGGCTCACTCTTTGTGTTATACATTCTATGGGTTTTCACAAATGCATGAGGTCAGGTATCCACCATTACAGTACCATCCAGTAGAGTTTCACAGCCATAAACATGCCCTGTGCTCCAGCTCGTCAACCTTTACTGCTCCCCCAAACCCTTGGCAACCACTGCTTTCTCCAGGATGTCCTATAGTTGGAATCATAAAGTATGTGGCCTTTTTAGACGGGCTTCTTTCACTCAGTAATATGCATTCAGCATCTCTCCATGTCGTTTTGGGGCTTGATAGCTCATTTCTCTTTGTCACTGAAAAATAATTCCATGGTATGGATGTACCATAGTTTGTTTATCCATTCACGTAATGAGAGACATCTTGATCGCTTCCGATCAAGCGTTCCAATATAAACATTCATATCCAGGTTTTTGTGTGGACATAAGTTTCAACTCACTTAGGAAAATACTTAGGAGCATGATTGCTAGATAATATGGTGAGAATATATTTAGTTTCGTAGGAAACAGCCAAACTCTCACAACGATTACATTTTAAAGATATTTAAGTAATAAGAATATACATATAGATAGATAGAGATAGACAGATACACACATACCCATATATGCCATTTCTAGTGCTCTTCATTCGTGTAGATCCAGATTTTCACCTGGCCCGTAGGACGTGTTCTGGGTTCCTGTCCAGCGCCCACCTCTGCAGGGTGAAGGGACGCATGTTATTCTGGGACGACACTAGGTGGTGCTGTGGGACCGCTGTCAGCCCCCAGGTCCCAGGCAATGGGTCCTGCCGGCTGGCTCAGCCCTTGGAGGAGCCCTCTCCCACCTGGTCCTTCGTAAAGCCAGGGTGGCCCCTCTCCCTGTTCTCCTTCTCTCGGAATGATATAGTTGTGTCCTCCCTTTTCATGCAGCTTCTTGGTTCCCTTTCCAACGGCCCTGTGGGCAGAGAGAATCCTCACCCTCCCTCCTTCCCGCAGAGAGAGACACAGGGTCTCCGAGGATGGAGGAGGAAGTAGGGAGCAGACAGCAGCACCATTCTTGGGGGAGACAGAAACCTTGCTACAGAGACCAGTCTACCTCCTAAATGCCCAAAGCCCACATCCAGGCACGCTAACCCCTCTTTCTAATTTTGGAAGCTTGGTGATAAATCTCTGCAACCCTGTCTTTGGGGAGACTTGCTTTTCTAAACGGGCCTGTTCAGGAGAACCAGAGGACCAACGCTCCTCGCATCTGGCACTGAGGGACCCCACTTGTGCCCACACGGCTTGGCTGTGGACCTTTCAATGTGGGATAACAGAGAGAGTGTGGGTCAGGAAACGTCAGCCCCGGAAGCAAGCTCAGCCTCACAAACTGGGTGATTTAGAATCAGTCAGCTTCTCTGAGGCTTGTCTGCAGAGTGGGGAGAGGAAGCCCTGTGTTGGAGGGCTGCAGTGAGGAATGAGCGTGTCTTGTGGAGGTGCTTCGTCCACTGGGAAGCTCTGAGCACCTGTGTGAGGTGCTTATCACAAAATGATAACAAACTTGGACAGCCTTGGGACACGTACAGGATGGCTGGTGTGGGCAGCAAGGGCCAGGGAGGCCGGAGGAGGGTGGAAGGGAGAGACGGGCCTTGAGCCAGGCGGTTGGGACGAAGGATGGGGGTTGGGTTCCCAGCAGCACGGGGATTGCAGAGTGCGGGGTGAGTGGGGCTTGGTCCACAGGCTGGAAGGAGAGGATGCAGTCTGAGACGGGGACCTGAGTGCCTGACTGCTGAAGCTGAACCAGTCCTCCAGCCATCAGAGAACTTCTACCCAAGAGGGGCAGCCCTTGCAAAGATCCCTCTGGCAGCAGTGGGATGAGAGGATGGGAAGGCAGCCTGGAGGCTACGGAAATCAGCGTGCTTTCACCCTGTTCTTAATTGTGATTTTGGAAGCACTGTTCCTCCTCTAACTTTTCCTGACTACAGTATTGAAATGGGCTTGAGAGTCGAGGTTTGCCCAAGGACGGGACTGGCCGGGTCGAGGCAGGCAGCACTTGACGGATGACACAGGGCTGTTCACACACGTGTTCCCCTCTGCACTGACACCACAGAAAGTGTCCCTAAGGCTTCCCCCGCTTCTTCCCAGCGAGGCAGGGAGCCCAGCTGAGGCCTATCTGGGTTGTCTCAAAGAGAGAGGCTAGGGCTTCCCTGGTGGCGCAGTGGTTGAGAGTCTGCCTGCCGATGCAGGGGACGCGGGTTCGTGCCCCAGTCCAGGAAGATCCCATGTGCCGCGGAGCGGGCCCGTGAGCCATGGCCGCTGAGCCTGCGTGTCCGGAGACTGTGCTCTGCAACGGGAGAGGCCATAGCACTGAGATGCCCGCGTACCGCCACCAAAAAAAAAAGAGAGAGAGAGAGGCTGGTCACAGAACCCATGGCAGCACCATCCCAGCATGCACACACACGCACACGCACACACACACACACACACACACACACAGAGCGGTGGGGCGGGGGGATGAAATGTATGAAGGACAGGACTAGCTCTGCTCTGAGGGAAAGCCAAAAAAACACAGGGCCATGAGATGTGCCCACACCTCTGGGCTTCATCTCCTCCGCTACCCACCAGAAGGAGAAGGTGCTGCAGGACCTACTTCCTTGGTATCTCCTCCACAGCAACCTTATCGCTGAGCTGTGGAACTGTGGGTCAGGAGGCCTTGGCTGGCCAGAGGTCTGGGGCAGTGGGCTCTTCTGCTGGGGAGGAGAGGGGGCACCTGAAGTCGCTTGCCTTTCCCAGCCTGTGGCTGATAATCTTTCTGAAATCCCAGCACTCCCATCACTGCTGGTGACTCTGGGTGAAATGTCCCTTGAATGTTAACTCTGAAGCCCCAGCAACACAAGGACTTCAGAAAGGGAAGGAGCTGGGCTGGCCTGAGGATGCATTTGAGGACTCCTTCCTTGGGGGGAAGCTCGAATCTCATTTCCCTCCATGCATTCATGGAGAAGGCAGAGGAAGGCGGTGGAATGTGGGACAATGGGAGACTTGGTTTGCTGGGTCCCGCCTTAGTGAGATTTCTGTTCTGAGCTCTCGGAGCAACTCCCCATGGCACATGGCTTCCCCCCGCCCCCGCCCAGGGGAGCCAGGAAGACCTCTGATCCAGAAAAGAGGCAGAGAAGCCTTCTATGTGCTCTGGACAGCCCCCTACGAGCTTTGCGCTCAATGTTTCCATCTGTAATATGGGGACAACAGTACACAAAGGCACTTCGTGGGGTCACTGTGGAGATTAATGGATGTAAAATAATTTGGAAAAGGGCCTGGCACCATTTAGTGAAGGTGGCATTTTTCCCCCCAGTGTGAAAAAGAAGCAATATCTTCTCACTACATAGAAGTAAAACCTTAGTCCCCAGAGCCAAGCGAGTCCAAGAAATGAAGCCAAGAGCAAAACTGGAAGGCCGTGGCTGGAATTCTCAGCGAGGAGGCCTTTGAAGTGAGGCCTCTCCCTCCCTCCAAGGGCTCCGGCAGCTCCCCACTCCGCTCTTGATAAAAGGGAAGACAGGCTCTGTTGTGGTTTGACACATGCCCCAGATGTCAGGTTGCAGCTCCACTTGGCAATTAGCTCTCAGAGGTGGCAGCTGTGTGGAGTGGAAGGGACCCGGTCTTGGAATCAGGGTGCGCGGTGCCAGTGCCAGCTGTGCCCCACACAACTTATCTGTGCCTCTATCCTTTGTGAATAAAATGGGGGTGACACCAGCCCACGCCACCTCCTCTGAAATTCAGATCAATCTGAATTTCAGATAATGAACATATGATCTTTTAGTACAAGTATAGCCCATGCAATATTTGAGACATACTTACACTAAAAAAAAACATTATTTGATGTTTACCTGAAATTCAAATTTTCCTGTATTTTATTTGGCAACTGTATTCCCTCGGAAGGCTTTACAGGGGTCATCTGGGTGAAAGGGCTTCAAACTGTAAATGCTTTGAAAGTACAGGCTGGGAGGTATTCTGGAAAGATGGTGGACGGTAACTTTGGCAACCAAAAAGGCCTTTTATCTTGAAACGCCCAAGGCCCTCCCCCCCCCCCCCCCCCCCCCCCGCATCCATACCCACTCCCACTGCAGTGGAATCTCTTCATCTCTAAAGGACTCCCCTGCTCTTCTAAGCCCTGCTCCCCTCTGGCTCGCACACCTCCTCCACCCCCAGGTCCTGGAGAGGCTCCCTGGGTTCTTGGAAGCTGAAATCATCCTCTGCTCTGGGTCCTGCGCACTGGGCTTAATCCACCTTGGGTTCAACGTGACTTTGGCCTTCATGGAGTGTGTGATGCAGTGGGGAGGCTCCCGGGTCCGGGCAACAGCCCTGGCTGGAGCGCGTGCTCTGCTGTGGGAGCAGAGACCTTGGACAAGCTACTTCTGTCTCTGAGCGTCAGAGTCCTCACCTGCACGATGGGAAGATGCTAACCCTAGCTCATCTTTAAGACAAGAAAAGAAGACGATGCTGGCAAAGCACCTAATATGGAGCCAGGCGCACAGAGGACACACAGTGGGCCAGTTCCAGTTCCACCTGTTCACCCCGCCCTCCGCCACACCAGGCTGGGCTGCTGGCAGTCCCCCAAGTGTTGTCTAAAGGAAGGCTCTCCCTCACCGTTGCCTCCCCCTATATGTTCCCACACTCTCAGGATTCCAAGCTACTAGCTTTGCCAGCTTCCAACTCCCATCTGTCTGCCCCTCCCCAAACCGCACTGGATACCCTCTCTTATGATGGGAATCTGGTCACTGTCATTGTCCCCCAAGTGCCGCAGAAAAACAGACAGACTTAGCTCACACTGCCTCAATCACACCACCAGCCTGTTCCCTTCCCTGCCCAACCAAGACATCCCAGAAATCCAGCCACTTGAGGGAAGCAGGGCAGGTGCCCAAGGTGGGGCTGTCTGCTGCTTCCCTGTTGGGACCCCAAGTGGCTTTCAGGACAAAGTATATTGGGGGATGGGGGTGAGCAGAGGACAATTACAAGAAGCAGGGTTTGGGGGGCTTCTGCTTTTTTTTTTAATTTTTTTTTAACATCTTTATTGGGGTACAATTGCTTTACAATGGTGTGTTAGTTTCTGCTC
Source organism: Aethalodelphis obliquidens (assembly GCF_003676395.1). Lineage (NCBI taxonomy): Eukaryota > Metazoa > Chordata > Mammalia > Artiodactyla > Delphinidae > Aethalodelphis > Aethalodelphis obliquidens. The sequence goes on along the minus strand of NW_020838016.1, from coordinate 6,819,251 downwards.
CATAACAAAGTGAATCAGTCATACATAAACATATGTTCCCATATGTCTTCCCTCTTGTGTCTCCCTCCCTCCCACCCTCCCTATCCCACCCCTCCAGGCTGTCACAAAGCACCGAGCCAATATCCCTGTGCCATGCGGCTGCTTCCCACTAGCTATCTACCTTACTGCGTTTGTTAGTGTGTATATGGGGGGCTTCTGCTTTTGTTCCCTCAGCCCCAAGTGCAGCTGGGGCCAAGTGTCCCACCGGGAGGGGCAGGGTTAAAGGGTGGGGAGCCTCTGCTTTCCTCCACGGAACCCTGGCCCATTCTTTTTTTTTTTTTTTTTTTGCGGTATGCGGGCCTCTCACTGTTGTGGCCTCTCCCGTTGCGGAGCACAGGCTCCGGACGCGCAGGCTCAGTGGCCATGGCTCACGGGCCCAGCCACTCTGCGGCATGTGGGATCTTCCCGGACCAGGGCACGAACCAGTGTCCCCTGCATCGGCAGGCGGACTCTCAACCACTGCACCACCAGGGAAGCCCCCCTGGCCCATTCTTTATCTCCACTGGGCTGCAGCGTCTCCAAACGCATGGACAACCCCCCCCCCCGAATTATTCATTCATTCCCCCAACACACAGACTTCTCGTGGGACCGGGGGACACGGCGATGAAGACACATCCCTGCTTTTGTGGGGCTTCCAGGCCTGAAAGAGGGAGGGCCTGAAATGAGGCAGATGCAATGCAGGTAGGAAGAGCTAAGACAGAGGGAGGCTCGGGTCACTCAGGATAGCATGGGGGGGGCAGGCTCCCAATGGTGTGCAGACCAATGGGTGTGCAGGATAACAGAGGAGGCACACATGCATCTACAGCTTGGCAAAAATGTTAAAGTTGGCCATCGCAAACGTCAGCAAAGACGGAGCAACAGGAATGTTCACACCCTGCCAGTGGGAAGCTGATTTAGTGCAACTACTCAAAAACCACTGGAGATGCCCATTCCCTGTGACCGTAGGAGAAAGTCTATGCCCAGGTCTGTGCACCAGGAGGGCTGCTCGAGCCCACTCCCAGTCTCACTGCTCGCCATAGCCTGAGACCCAAACAGCCCCCAGGGCCACCAGTGCTAGGATGTGGGTGAGTAACGTGTGGCAGGGTCACACGATGGAAGGCTGCACAGCTACGAAAATGCACGGGTGGCAACAACTACAAGCAGTAGCAGGGACGAATCTCACAAACACAGACACAAAACAGCACATGCATGATTCCATTTTGACCGAGTTTTAGAACAAGCAAAACAAAACCATGTTGCTTTAAGAATGCGCACGTGGGTGTTACAACTCTACACATCAAAGCCGTGACTGTCACCAGTCAGAGTAGTGGCTTCCTCCATGGCAGAGGTGCTTGGAGAAGTATTTGATTGCCACAACTGTGGGGGACAGGGGAGTGTGCTACTGGCCAGGGGTGCTGCTAAGGCCCCTCCCCCCATACACACCCCCCATAGTATTATCCTGTCCCAATCTCACAGTGCTGCCCTTGAGACACCTTGATCTAGGGGACAAGGAGGGTGGCTCTCACAGGGCTTCTAAAACCTTGGCAATGTACAAAGGTGGTCATTTTATATATATCCCGTAAACCCTACGTGATGTTTTATACGTGCCAAAAATAATTCCAGAGCATGCAACTGGGCATTTCGGTGATGAGGACAGAGGCGCATGAGATGAGGTCAGCCTTGGCCTCCAGCTGCAAGGGGAGGCCAGGGACCAGTACTGTTGCTGGGACAACCCTCAGAAGGCATTTCAGAGACCTGGGCAGCCTGACACGTGTCCTCAACACTCCTCCAAGAAACTAGAACACAGAGGGGCTCCCCATGCCAAGGACAAGTGCCCTGCCCAGGGAGGTGAGTTCTCTGGGCTCTGCTGCACTGTGTGGCACGGCAGGGTCAGTGGAGGGCCAGGTGGACCGACGGCCTGGCCAGCCGCCTCCCCTCCTCTCTGCTCAGGATTTTGTTGAACCTCAGCTTCATTATGTGTAAAAAATGGAAATAGAGGTGCCTCGGTCATAGTATTCGCAGAGGAAAAGATGTGCTAATGTAGGTAAGACGGCCAGACAAGCTTCAAGGGCATAGTAGCGGCCGTTACCGTGGCAGCTGGGAACCACTGCTGCCATACTGAGTAATACAAAGGTGATGGTTGCTGTGGGCTCTCAACCTGCTCTGTGTCACCCGCCGTGGTTCAGGCCTCTTGCGTCCTGTTTCCCTGCTAATGTCCCTTGGTATTGACTCATTTAAAAACTAACAGCCCCTTTAGGGAAGGAAGGAAGGAATCTGGTTCCAGGCCTGGGCCAAGGCTTTGGAAGAAGACTGGGGGTCAACCCCAGTGGGTGATGACTTGAGAACTCACACATTAGCAGGAAATTTAGGGCCCCTTGGCTCTGCCTTCACCACCTCCACCTGCTCCCCAGACGCTCTTGCCAGTGTCAGAGCCTCTGATTTGTTTTACCAAAGAGATCATGTGCTCTATGAGTCAGGATCCCAGCAGGCAAGGTATGGCACACTCGAATTAGGATGATTTGAAGGGGTTTAACCAATGGACCGTTCAAACGTTGTGCACAAGTGTAGGGCCTCCTCAGGGACAGTGCAGACGCTGAAAGAGTGGGAGTATGGAAGGGTCACCAGAACCTGGAAGGGAGAGTGGTCCAGACAGGACTGCCTTGAGGGGCCTGTGACCTACAGTCCAGGAGCACCGGTGGCCTGCAGCAACCCTACAGGATCTGCTAGAGGAAGAGATACTCCTACTAACCTTCCTCTTCCTTCGAATCTGCTGGTGCCTGTCATTGGCTGAATTTAATAGGAAGACAACTGGCAAGGGGCTGTCCATGCAGCCCATTCTCGTCAGCCTGCCGGAGTGGGGAGAGGGTACCCAGAGATACCCAGCACAGGGGTGTGAGGAGTACGTGAGGGGTGCTACTTAGGGGCTCTCTCTGGTGATGGGTTCCTGCCTGAGTGATATCTTTAAAATCAACTTTCTATGGGACTTCCCTGGCAGTCCAGTGGTTAAGACTCTGCGCTTCCAATGCAGGGAAGATCTAACACAGGTTAGATCCCTGGTCAGGGAACTAGATCCCACATGCCTCGCGGTGCAGCCAAAAAAAAAAAATCAGTATTAAAATCAACTTTCTTAAGGTATAATTGAGACACAATAAAATGCACCCATGTTAAGTGTACATTGTGATGAGTCTTGATAAATTTATACACCCACGTAACCATTGCCATAATCAACATACAGAACATTCTCATCACGCTAAAGTACTCCGTGCCCCTTCCCAGTCAATGCTCCCTTCCACTTTGGCTCTAAGCAACCGCTGGTCTGCTTTCTATCATTAGAGACTCCATTAATCTTTTCTAGAGGTTCATATAAATGGAAGAATACAGTGTGTAATCTTCTGTGTCTGATTTCTTTCCCTCTGCATGATTTTGAGATGTATCCGTGTTCCTGTGTTCAGTTGTTCGTTGATTTCATTGCTGACTTGTATTCCATTGTACTAATATGTCACAATTTATTCCTTCACCTGTTGATGGACATTGGGGTTGTTTTTAGGTTTTTGCTGTTGTGAGTAAAGCTTCTACAAACATTTGCATACAAGGCTTTATAGAGACAGATATTTTCATTTCTCTCAGGCAAATGCCTGGAGTGGGATGGCTGGATCATTTTGTAAGTGTTGTTTAACTTCATGAGAAACTGTCGGAACTTCCCTGGCAGTCCAGTGGTTAAGACTCTGCACTTCCACTGCTGGGGTTCAATTCCTGTTCTGGGAACTAAGATCCCACGTCCCACATGCTGTGCAGCATGGCCAAAAAAAAAAAAAAAAAAACCTGTCAAACTGTTTTCTAAAGTGGCTGTATCTTTTTGCATCCCATCAGCAAAGGAGGAGCATTCCAGTTGCTCCATATCCTTACCAACACTTGGTATCGTCAGTCTTTTTAACTGTAGCCATCCTCGTGGGGGATGCAGTGATATCTCACTGTGGTTTCATTTGAATTTCTCTATGGCTGATATCCAGCATCTTTTCATGTGCCTGCTGGCTATCCAGATACATTCTTTTGTGAGGTAGCTATTCAAATCTTTTGCCCATTTTTTTAGGTTGTTTGTATACTTATTAGTGAGTTCGTTGTTCCCTGTCTATAGTTTGCTTTTTTGCTTCTTATCAGTGTATTTGAAGGTCAGAAGTTTTTGATTTCTCATTGAGGCCCTTCTTAAACGTGGCTTTGGTCTGGGTAAGAAGGCGGGTTTCCCTCGGCCCCCACCCCACTCCACGGTGGAGAGACACGCAGGTCCGGGTCTGTCTTTTATTCCGTCAGTTCTCACAAGAGCTCCTGGCTGGAAAGAACTGCCTCTTTGTCAGATGAGAGGAACCCAAGAGAGCACTCTCCTTCTTCCTTCAGCTTAAAACAGACACAGGGCGCTGCACTGGGGCCCTCGGCTGCTGAGGCTTCAGGCACCCAAACCAAGTCCTCCCTGGGCGCCAGACCTCGGTCCGTGATGCCCTTCACAGGCATCTCGTCACTGAGCCCTCATGACCACCTGTGTGCGTGGAGTCCCCATTGGACAGATGCAGACTCTGAAGACTGAAAAGGTGTGTCCATCAGAAGATGGAAAATGTCTTTTTGACAGAGCTAATTCCACGTAAGCATTGTTAACCAGGAACTGCAGAACTAAAAAGACAAAAGGGAACACAGAGATATCACAGAAGTAGTAACAGCAGGGATGTGGAAAGGACTCCTGTAACTCAACAACAAGAAAGCAATCCAGTTTTTCAAAATAGAAGATTTCAACAGATATCTTAAAGAGAATATAGGAATGGCAATTAAGCACATGAAAAGATGCTCAATAGTGGTAATAGCTCCCAGGGCTGGGGGAACAAAGGTGAGACTCGGGGGTTATAAAGACCTAGACACTTGGAGGAGGGGCCTTTGAGGCTGGGACCCAGACCCTGAAGGTACACGGAGGCCTGTGGAGGACACGGACAACTGGAACCAGCAGCTGCTGCTGGAGTGCAAGGCGACTGCTGGTGGGAACAGGGAGCAGGTCCCTTCTTCCTTCTCCAGGCTGGCGGGCTCCCTCTGGTGTCCCCTCTTGGTGGAGCCTAGAGAGTCCCTGGCAGGGCATAAACCTGACTTGTAGCATCCCACAGGGCGGGTCTGGAGCTGAGAGATAAGAACTCAATAACCAGTAGCACAGATAAAGTCTCTTGCCCAGGGAATACAGCTAGTAAGTGATGCAATGTTGATCCAGGAGCGTGTGGCTCTGAGGCCAACGCCCAGCTGGAGGTTGGCCAAGTGCCAGCCCTGGAGATCAGAAGAGACCCTGAAAAGTCTGATGTGTTGGGCACAGGGGCCGGGGCAGAGGGCTGGGCAGGCACTCCACAGAGCTGCCAGTGGGTACCAGCGACCGGCCCTGAGTCCTGAAGCACAGAGCCGGGGCTGTCGGGGAAGCCAAGCTGGAGCTCAGTTACGGGGCTGGGGTATGTGAGTTACATGCTCCTGAGCTAGCCCCCATTGCAGCCCAGAGGAAGCAGCAAGGCAGCCAGGGTGACCGCATGCCCTGGCTCTGGGCTCTGCATCCATGAGTCGTGGATGGCCCTGCCCAGGATGTCCTGGTGGCCTGAGCCAGGGCCTCCCACCAGGGAGCACAGTGCACAGAGCTGGACACCAGTGCCTCTCCCCTAGACACGGCACCCTCTTCAGCTGAAGTCTTCCCGAGGCAAGGCCATTAGGATCCCATTTGGAACATCTCCCGTCTTTTTTTTTTTTTTTTGCCGTACGCGGGCCTCTCACTGCTGTGGCCTCTCCCGTTGCGGAGCACAGGCTCCGGACGCACAGGCTCAGCAGCAATGGCTCACGGGCCCAGCCGCTCCGTGGCATGTGGGACCTTCCCGGACCGTGGCCCCTGCATCGGCAGGCGGACTCTCAACCACTGCGCCACCAGGGAAGCCCCATCTCCCGTCTTTATTTGCAATCTTCTCCTGAGACTAGCCTCCTTGTCGTAATGACCATGAGCCAGCCACCACTCCCTCCACCTCTGTGAGTCCCTTTTTCTCAGAAGTTTCTAGCGGGTGGGGCCACTCCCCAGACTCCAGGGTGCTGGGCAGAGCTGTGAGCTGGGGAGTGTGGGCTGCCCTCCCCAGTCATCTCTGGGCAGGGCCAGCCCGGGCGGTCACCAAGCAGGACACACCACACACGCATTTGCTCTGCTCCTCCCCTTGCAGTCTTCCCGGGCGGCGCAGCTGCAGAGCTGCACACGTGGCGGTGCTCAGAGCCAGCCTCCCACTGCAGAGCCCTGCACCCCAAGCTCTCAGGCCCTCTGACACCACCTCTCCTCTCTGTGATGAAGCCACGTCCAGTCTGATCTCTGAACACCCAGGGGTTAGGGGCCCCAACTTTGGGCTCAGCGGCTACGGGTTCAAATCCTAACTCTGCCGCAAGCCAGCCGCGTGAAGGTGGGCACGGCACTCGGTCTCTCTGTGCGTCGTTGCGGTATTTGTCAAACCGGGTGACACGAGGATGCCCAGCCTTGCAGCCTGGTGGGAGGACTGCCCGAGGCCAGGTGCGAGAGCTCTGGTGCGGTGCCGGGCGTACGGCTGGGTGCTCACGCAAGGGCGCTGTGGTAGGTGGAGCTAGCTTCAGATTTGGGGCTTCCGGGGCCTCCTTTGGCCCTCCGCCCACCGCTGGGGTATAAACACCAGGTATAAGTGCTTTCCAATTTCCCACCCAGCCCTGCTCATCAGAGAACCAGATTAATTCCCCAGCCCGGCCCAAGCTGCTGTGGTCAGCTTCAGACAAGAGGAGTCACTGACCCGACACAGACACCTTGGGCGCAGGGTCCATCCAGGTGCCTAACTGGTCAGCAGCGGCTGGCCATCCCCGCTCCCCTCCACAACTAGCAGGGCTATCGGCCTGCAGTCCCAGCTGGCTCCTCCCCCGTTCCGCTCCAGCACTACCCATGGGCAGCGGACGTCTGCTGCCTCCACTTTGATCAGGACGGGGGGGTGTGCAGCGGTTGGTGTGGGACCATCTCTGTGATGCATTCTGACAGCCTTGGCCAAGCATGTGCTTTAAATCCTCAAGAGAAAGGGTCTTTTTAAGTGGAGAGGAAGCCCACTGCATGCAGCCTTCAAAGGGCTCTCTGGACAAATCGGGGTGCATGGAAAAGATCCCCGGCTCTGGATCACCCTGCGGCCCACGTGCAAGATCAAGGTGGCCTGAGAGAGAAGACTCCTGGCCTGTCCTCAAGTCCAAACGGCAACAGTAGAGTCGAGTCATGGCCTCGCTCAGTCTCCCCTCCCCAGGGGTCGTCCTCCTGCAACTTTCCCCACGTTTTCCATGCCCAGCTTTTTTACAGTCCCTCTAAGCAGGTCTCCCTTTGCTCTCCTTCATCCGCCGCCTTAAGCAGAACCTGCATTCCTTCTAATGGCTTCAGAAGGAGTTAGAGGATTTGTCACTGACACACCTGGAAAAACGTAATGAGATTTCAACTCAGTCCTTTTCAAAAATCAGTGATATCCAGCCACAAGAACTTGGGCAGCAGAAAGAATATTGCCAACAAAAAGATTTCACCCTTTCCTTCTTTTTTTTGTTATTAGTCCCCCTGTTCCAGTCGATATGAACATATCACCTAGATGCAATGCCACCTGGGGGTCACAGCTCCCCAGCTGACAGCAGGGTCAGCCTCTCCCCCGACGGTGTTCATAGCCAGGCTGGGCCTCCAGGAAGGCAGGGAGGGAACCTCCCTGGAACTGGTGTGTCCTTCTGTGTTTAATTTTCCCACAAGTCAGCTCTGATTAAGGGGGATGGCCTCATGTTTCGCGTATTCAGAGCTGGGTTCTGAGAGCACCTTGCGAAGGCGGGGGAAGCCCCCTGGCTGGCGGGTGGGGGCAGAGGGGTAGCTGCTCGCCCGGTCACCCCCCCCCCCCCCCCCCCCCCACCAGCACACACGTCTGCTACCTATCAGGTCTCATTGGAGGAATGATCCTCTGGACGCTGAGATCATCTGACAGCCTCCTGCTAATGAGACCCAGGGCTGCTCCCAAGCTTGTGTGGGAGGCCAGATGGAGAGGAAGCCCCACCAATCGGGAGAAACATCTCCAGGGAAGGCGAGATGTTCTCCTCTGAGCTTGTTTTCTGTGTGAAATGGTGGACCCAGCACTTCAGAAGCAGATGCCTTCGTGCTCCACTTTCTTCCAGGGACCACGGCTTCTCAGGTCCCTCCAGGTCAAGACAGAACTTTCAATATTTCCTCCTGACATTTCGCATCTCTGTCGCTGGTTCCGTCCTGATGGCTTCAGACGGCTGCAAGAGGAGATGAGTTCAGTTCTCACCTCCAAGAACTTGCAGTCCTCCTGGGGAGACACGATGGATGCCCACGGAACAAGAAGTGTCAATGTCACCACGGAAAAGGGGAGTTCTGTGCATAGGGGCACCCATCTAAAAGCATAATCATGCATCCCGCCGCTGAAGATGCTCTACTGTATCTCACAGCACTTGGGAAAAAATCCAGACTCTTCTCCAAGACACTCCAGTCCCTGCCCAGCTGGGTTCCTGCCAGGGTGGTTTTCTTTCATTTTTCAAATGCAAACTACAACCCTCAGGGCCTGCGCCCTTGCTGTTCTATTGCCTGGAATTCCCTTCCCCCAGATCATCACAAGGCTATGCCATCTGTCATTAAAGTTTCGGCCCAAATGCCGTCTCCTCAGAGGGCCCTTCCCAGACCAACCCGTATAAACGAGGCTCTCTCCCCAGTCACTCGCAGTAGCACCAGCTCATCAGAATGGCCTACTTAGCCTTTACCATGATATATTTCCTACTGATTGCTTTCTGAATGATCTCCCACACTTCCCACTAGAACGTAGCTCCGTGAGAGCAGGGACCTCATCCATCTTGTTCTCCACTGTATCCTAGAATGCGAGGATGTTTGATGAGTGTAACAGAGGAGACTCATTACATATCTGTTGAATATGTGATGGAAGAGGGAAGAAGGAATCTACAGACAGCAGCTGTTTCGAAATGCTCCCAACAACCGACATCAGCACCCAGAGTGGTGCAAAAATGACCTCAGTTCCACCACCTGCCAGCACATGGGAATGAGCCTCAATTCCCTTGTAAGTAAATGGGACTGTTTCAGGATTCAGCATGGACCACTTGGTAGGGATCCAGTGTGGCACACAGTAAGTGTTCCATAACTTGGAGTTTCGTCCCCACCACCACCATCGTCATCATCCCCAGCATGCCTGTCATCCCACCACCATCATCATCACCATCATCTACACTGCAGTTCAGCATCGATCCACTTTAAATTCTCTTTGTTGTCTCCTCTTAGCTTTTGCTACATGTCTTCGTGTCCTGGCTCCCTCTCCTTGCCTGGTCTCACTTGAACCATTGGCAAATACTGTTGGTTTCCTGGCCCAAAGTCATCCCAACCTTTATCCCTGCTAATAGAACCCTGATTATCTCATAATAGATGTCTTGATCTTAGGGTAGGTGGGTGCAGAACCTGGTCTGAGGAATGGGCACATGAGCCATCCCAGGTCAAGCTTCTGGAAGAAGTTTTCCTACCAGAAAAGAGAGGTACATGAGCTAGACTTGAATAAAGTTGAATGTGATGTCTGGAGTTGTGGCAGCTATACTGTAATTATGAGGCAACACACATGGGAACAAAAATGCTAACAGGCTGAGGATAGGGAAATAGACAGCTAGAAAGAGCCTTGCTCCTAGATGACATCCTCGAGCTACTGATCTGACTCTGGATACACCTTTCTTCAGTCCTCCTGTAAAGTATCTACATTTTCTAAGTCACCCTTAGTTAAGTTGTTACTTGCAGCCAGAAGCTAAGACAGCGAACGTGGTTTCAGGCCATCTACAAAGCTCTGATCTAGCGGTCCTTGCAGCAGTCTATACTCCAGTGGCCACACACCCTCCCTATGAGACACCAACTAAGCTGGGCCTGCTGGAGAACACACCCCTGCCCTCCCTCCTCTCTCTCCCACCGAAGAAGGGGAGCATACTGGAGAGTAAACAGGAATCGGAATGGGAGAATAGGGAGTACAGCAAGAAGCTTCCCACTTGAAGAGAGGAGGATGTGGGGTATAATGGTCTTCAAAGCCCTCTGTTTCCGGGTACTTAAAATGATAAAATGATTTAAAATAATAAATGGTCAATTCTCTGAGAGAGAAAAGAAAAACAACTTCACATGTGAGATACTGTGTCTTAAGCATACACTTATGGCCAAATCTGAGATCAATCTTGTTTCATGTTTAAGAATTTAACACGTTACACACTGAACTATGCCCAAAGTGAGGCTTTCTTTTATATTTTCTGTAATATATCTCCTCTATCAGGATAGTGGAGGGAAACAGGGGCGATTGAGTTTAACAATGAAAGGAATTAGTCCTCTCAGGTATAAAGTCCTTCCCCCTCTTTCTTCTTTCTTCCTAAAGCAGCTTCCAAGAGTAGGAGAAAGCGTGTGTCCTCTTTTGGTGGAGGGAGAGTCCTCAGGAAAGTGAGAGATAAGCCCCGGAACTGTTCTCTCCACCTACTCCTGCCCTCCTCTGATGGCACTGAGGCTGAGAACTCATGGTCTTTCTTTCAGCATGATCAGTGCCCCCTGGGCTCCCCCAGCGCAGCCCCTGGTTCCATCCTCAGTGATGCTGTGAGCCCTGTGTCTTAGCCACATGCATCACGTGGCCCAGCTCAGTCTCGCCATCCTGGTCTCTCATCTGGGGTCACCTTGGCCCTCATCACGGTGGTCCCCTGGCTGCCCCACTCCCAGCCTCCCACGTCTCTCAGCGGGAGCTTGTGAACAACTCCAGATTCCTCCGGAGGAGCCAAAGGAGACCGTCCGCTATTTGTGTAGTCCCCCGTCCAGCCGCTGCCGGCTCTGTCTTCTGGGCAGTGACGCCATGTTGGATGCAGTGCTTCTCTAAGAGGGATCAAAGTTCTCTCAGTCTACCTCCATGGGAACTATAAACAAGCCCTGAAATCAGAAATACCCTCAAATTTATCTGTATCTTCTCTTCCACATTTCTGTATCTTCTGTATTTCTGTATCTGTATCTTCTCTTCCACATTTCTGTATCTTCTGTATTTCTGTATCTGTATCTTCTCTTCCACATTTCTGTATCTTCTGTATTTCTGTATCTGTATCTTCTCTTCCACATTTCTCTTAGGTTTCACAGGAGGGAGCCAGATGACATAGTCCGACCACTTCCCCAGCCTTCCTCCCAACACTGGGGGAGACTTGTCCTCCTTTGAAGCCTGACAGGATTCCTCTACTCATTTCCCCTTCCTTGCCCCAGGGATCTCCACCTTCTAGGCTACACCTGCTCTCTTCTCTCCTGGAGCACCAACCTCATGGCTTTGCCTCAGTGGGTAGGTGGGATTTCAGAGGAAAAAAAAGCCAACTTGCCCATTTTAGAATATATGTTGAAAGGCATTTTAACAACAGTATCAGGCTTTCCTGGTGGTGCAATGGTTAAGAATCGCCTGCCAATTCAGGGCACACGGGTTCGAGCCCTGGTCTGGGAGGATCCCACAGGTCGCGGAGCAACTAAGCCCGTGCGCCACAACTACTGAGCCTGCGCTCTAGAGCCTGTGAGCCACAACTACTGAGCCCATGCACCACAACTACTGAAGCTCGTGTGCCTAGAGCCTGTGCTCCGCAACCAGAGAAGCCACCGCAATGAGAAGCCCACGCACTGCAACGAAGAGCAGCCTCTGCTCGCCGCAACTAGAGAAAGCCCGCGCGCAGCAACGAAGACCCAACACAGCCAAAAATAAATAAATAAATATTTTAAAAAATAAAAATCAGTATCCTGGTTATATTCACCTCTGTACACTCTTCAAGGAACTGCTTAGTTGCAACTCTTTGAGTAGAATTTATTTCCAAATGAGAACCCATTGAAAGCTCCCTCCCACTGGGTTTGTTCAGCAGATGACAACGGCTCTTTCCCTCCCCTCCCTCTCCATTTCAGGGGGCCCCAGTTTTCTGCAGGACCTCCAGGTGGTGGTGTTTCCACCCAGTGGAGTGCTGGGGTTGGGACACAATTATCCTGCACACAGGCCAGGGCAGGCCACCCTGAGGGTACCATCAACGCGACTGAACTAGACAAGAAAGGCTTCCTGGGAGAGGTGGGCTTGGAGCTAAGCCCTGAAGGGTGGGTAAGCCTTGGCTTTGCTCAAGGACTGCAAGGCGGGATGAGCCTGGTGAGAACATGCCCTTGCCCTGGAGTCTCCCTGATGAGCCTCTACCTGACCTCTAAGACTCAGATCCAAAGGTCTCTGACATCCTGTCAACACTGCTGACACGAACTCTGTGCCAATCGTGGGAAAATACGAGCCCTCCTTGATCAGAGGCACTGGGCTCCCCGACCAGCTTAGGCCTGGCAGCCCCTCATGTCCATGCTGCAGTGGCCGTAATGCCTTGTAGTGGAGGCCTGATCCCTTAGTCCTGAGTAAGGAAGACCTCCCGTGGCCCTTTAAGACCCATCCCCTGGGCTTTAGATTGGCTGCCCTTGCACCACTCAGGAGGGCTGTCGGCTCCAGTCGCTGGAAGTCACGCCCATCCTTGTCCTGATTCATGTTCATCTCTCTGCTGTGCGGCCTAGACAAGCCTCTTCACCTCTCTCAAGCCTCATTCCTCACTCATGATGTATCCCTTGCAAGGGTCTGAGGACTACAAATGTTCATGCGTGTCACACACACAGCACATAGTAAGTGCTCAGCTAACGACAGTTATTACTGTATCTTTTCATACCTCATCATTGAGACGGGTCCTTGTCCTTTTTTTCCTATGGGTCCACACAAGCCTGTGCCAGGCTGCCCAGCGTCCATGACAAATATATCACACAGGAGAGCGTCTCCCTCACAGAGGCCTCACCATCTCCGGGCCTCCAGACCCTCTGCACCCCTGTTGGGCCTCCCCTGGCTTGCTCCGCCTTTGTCCCTTGTGGGGAGCAGCAGGGCGCTCTGGGAACCCTCGGCCCGTCTTGTCGCCCAGAGATCTGCTCTGCCCAGCACCCTAAGGTCCTTCTGACTTGCCTCCCAGCTCTCATCTCCCATCTCTCCCCACCAACATGGGCACACAACCGCAGGCGCACCTGCTCTCGTACATGTACACAGACGCACATGACTACTGGCTCCCTTGTGCGTGGAACGACCTTCCAGAAACCACGTGCCGAGGTCTGGCCACACTAAGATGCCTCAAACACACAGGGAAAAACGGGTTTAAGTGGCACCTGGAGATGAAGAGGCCAGTCCCCTCACACCTGGGGGTTTGGCATTAACTAGGAGGCAGGGCGGGAGAACGAGAGCTGGCCGTGTGGGTCGCCTGCACACAGAGAGCGCAGAGGTGAGGGACGCGGGCTCTTTACCATACAGAGGAGGGGTTCAAATCGCAGCTCTGTCATCTCCCAGTCGTGTGGCCTCCAGCAAGTGACTTAACCTCCCTGAGTTTCCGCTGCCTCATCTGAGCAAGGAAGACAAGAGGACCCACCTCTGAGCAGGGCTGGGAGACTTAATGCAAATAATGTGTACAAAACGCTGAGCAGAGCAGGCATATGGCAAGCAATCAATAAGCAGGACAGCTTTTTATTATCAGCATCAGGCCCTCGGAGAACAGGAAATAAACGAAGGCCAGAGGAGCCCAAGGGGGCTGGGTGGAGGGCGTGGACGCTGACCCGCCTTGCAGAGGGGTCAGGGAGCTGGTGGAAACAATGCGTGTCCAGGAAACGCAATTTACACATGCGCGGTCCAGGTTGGCAGAGGGTCCGTCCAGTGGGTTGAAGGGCATTCAGAGGACGCTCTGAGCCTGGAGCGAATCTTATTTAAAATCCTCTTACCCCAAACGCCTTTGGAACTAGTGCGAGACCTCGGTATCAGTCAGCATCCCTGGGTGTGTGACAAGGAAGAGCGATCTGCAGCGAGAGGCAGCTCAGGCCCAGGCCTCAGGTCACAGTCCCGCTGAAAGGCCCAACACTGCCCACATCACAGGGCAATCCAGGACAACCCACCCTGGAACCCACAAACCCAGCCTGGATCCCAGCTCCCCACTCACTGGCCACGTGCGCTTAGACAAGGCAATTCACCTCCTTTATGGGACAGGCAAACAGCAGGTGCTCAATGACGGTGCTCAGCAAACACCACTCCAGTACCAGCCTGCCTCCCAGTTCTGCTTCCTGCCCGAGATTTAACCCCCTCTCTGAGGATCCAGGCCACGTGGTCACTGTCCGTGGTGCGCCCCCCTCCACGTGAATGCTATAACGTTCCTCTCCTCTCCGGAAGAATTCAAAGGGCCCTGGAAACTTGTTTATTAGGAAAAGCTGTGGGAGTCTGTCCTGCTTGGTGGATTTGCTGACCTCTCCCATCCTTCCCTGCATATTTCTCCCCAGCGACATCTTTTCATGTTCCCTGGCTCACTTGGGTGAGTCACAGATCTGTAAATCCTGACCACAGAAAGCTTGGCAAAGTATGTTAGGTGTTTATTGGACGGGGGAAGGAGGCAAACGATCAAAACATTGGCTGTGGCTCTCGTCTCTGATATTTGCAAGAGCAAGTTTTAAAATCTGTGTTTGAAGCATCGAAACAGACTCATGGAGCATTTTTTTTTAAGCCAAAATGAGGATAAGACTGTATCTACTCCTTAGTTATAATCAGATCTTTAAGCTGCCTTTGTATAGTACCAGATATATGAGTGAAAACCAAGAAATACAATTCCGTTTTCAGTTTCCCTATTTAGACAGCCTGTGTTTGCATCAGCTCTGCTGATGCAAACACAGGCTGTAGTTCTCTGTACACTCCACCCCCATGCTGAGTCGTGCCTGCCTCCATGCCTTTGCACATGCTGTTCCCACTGTCTACAACTCTCTTCCACTCATACCCGAGTGGAGTGTTTTTACTCCGTTTGTTGTTACTCTGTGCCAGGCCCTGGGCTGGGCCCTGGGACACAGAAATGAACCAGACACAGTTTCTGACCTCAAGAATTAGTGAGGAAAAGAGGCTAACAGAGGAGGAGGCCCAAGCTCGGTCTTGAGGGGTGAGCAGAAGTTCTCCAAACCAACGAAGAAGGGAAGACCCTTCTCATGCAAGCACATCTGCTCATCCTCGAAGACCCTGGTGCTGTCTCCTCTGGGAAGTGTCCCCGTTTGTTAAGTTGGTGACTCCTCTCTGTGTCCACACTGTACCTGGTACACTCCCTCTCCTGCCCACCCTTTCCTGGGTTATTTATCTGCCTGGTGATCTAGTCTGGGGGTTTGGAGAGTAGACATTATCTCCCCTCTGGAGCTGATGGCGGCTAGGTGTTTGGTGGTGTTTGGTGGTGTTTCTAAGCTGAGCTTCACCATTATTATCAGGGGGCAAGAACTGACATGGCCACAGGGTATTATGAGAGTGCTGAGTGCTGTTCTGAATCCACACCTGAACCTCACCCACTGAACCCCCATTGCTCCAGGCATCTGAGCCCTGAAGGGGTCTGGGTGGGATTAACCCCTGGATCCCAGCCTCATTCCAGCATCCGTGGTTTGGTGGTGGTAGTGGGAAGGGGGAGCTATTCAATCAAGGAAGAAATATGCTTTGAAATGAAAACACTTCTCTTTCTGATCTGCCTGGCTCTCCTTTCTCCTGCCTCCTTAGTATGCATGAATTCAGCCCCCATTTCAAGATGTACTCTCAGCATCTTCTCCATGCGGATGGGGCTGGAGTGGGCTCCCTCCCCTCGCCCCTCTCCAGTCCTCTCCAAAGACAAATTGCTTACATCTGTCAAGGCTTTTCTGATTAATAGAGGAATACGCCATGGGATGTCATCAGGGGTTCAGAGGCTTTTGATCAAAGAGGGAGGGGAGCCCAGCCACACATCCGCGTTGGTTCATTTATCAGGTCAGTCTGGCACCTTCTCTCCTGAGTGCCCCCGGCAAAGGCCTGCCCACCAGGCCACCATCAGCTCCCACACCCCTTCTGGAGCAGAGAGGGAAGCAGAGAGGAAACAGTGCTCCAGTGAGGGGGCAGCGGGGGGCCAGATGCAGGGAGAGAGGAAGAAGAGCGAGTTCGGGGCAGCCGGGGTGCTGACTGGGGCAGCAGGTCCAAGTTCTTCCTCGTTTCTGGGCAGCCACTGGGATGAGCATCTACCAGGCGATTCCCCAAAGCAAGGGATGAAAGGGAGGGAGGGAGGGAGGGAGAAAGGGAGGGGCCAGTGGATGAATGAATAAATCAGCGAGAGAATGCGGGATCTAAGAAAAGAACAAATGAGGGGGGGGGGGGGGGGGGGGGGGGGGGGGCGGCTGGGTGACTCGTGCCCAGGCAGGGGCAGCACGAGACCCGGGCCCGCCTCTTGGCTCAGTTCCCTCCCCATGGCCCGGTCCCCGAAGAGCGGCTGGTGTCCATCCCAGGCTCCGAGCGGCCTCAGCTGCAAGGTCACTGCCCACCGTTCCCCCAAAGCTCACTCCTGCTGAGACTCGGCAATGGCAACTGCAGAGAGCCATGTAGGGTAAGGCTTCGGTTGGCCTCGGAGGCTGCTAAATTAGGCTCTGAGGATTTAGATTAGCCTAATTCAATGACACGGATGAGTGGCTGGATTGCAGTGCTCGCTACAATTTTTTTCTTTCAACTTGCTCAACAATTATTTCCCTCAAGTTGGTTGCAGATGCAGCCTGCCCAGGAATTATAATCCATTCCTTACTGAACAGCAAGGAGACCCGAGATGCTGGCCACGTCCACACGCACACCACCCGGGCAGGGGGCCGTGGCTGGAGGGAGGGCAGTGCCACCATCTGTGTCTGTGCCATGACAAAGAACTTGGAATGGAGAGCCCAGAGCATCTTGCTGGGCTGGGCTGGCTACCCTGGAGGCTGGTAGGCAAGAGGCGTAGCTGCCTGGCTCCTGACTAGGTGGTGACTGTCTCTACCCCCTGCTCTCAGCCCAGAAGGAGCACCCCCTACAGACACGCAACACACACAGGCACGCAGTCACAAAAGACATATGGACACAGCCAGGAAGAGACAGCCACGGACACTCAGTCACACACACAAGCACGCAAACCTGTATGACACAGACCCAAACCACAAGGTGTGACACAGAGACACACCAAACCCCCTACCCTGATATCCCTCCTGTCTTAAGCCTAGTCAGCGAGGCACACAGGTGAACAGGCTAGAGCATCACCACATGTCAGGGCTGTGACGGAGGGGACTGTGGAGTCCTGAGGAGCCCGGGGTGTCTCCAGGTTCTTCCCAGAAGAGGGGATGCCTAAGGCCAGGGATTAGGTGAAAATGGTAGGATGGACATTCCTGGCGTAAGGAGGAGCCCAGGCCAGGACCCAGGGACACCAGGGAGAAACTATGTTCAGAGAAGGGTGGCTCACACAGTGCGGCCTGGCCACAAGGAGGGGCCGGGAGCATCTGAAGAGAGTCAGACCCCGGTCCTGCTGCCTCAGCAAGTCAGCCTCAACCTAGAGGCACTGACACTGCTGTGATTCACATTAAAAACACCTTTTCCCTCTGAGCAGGGGGTCATCTGGGGACTTCCCAGGGCTGGCCAATTGCACTGGCCACGGCGGCAGACCCTCCTCACCACCACTGGTCTCCAGTCCCTCTAGAGGCTGGCCCAGCCTGAGCAGGAAGGGTGCTCTCTGGAACCACTCACTGCTGTCTGTGGGGCCACTGCCTGGGCCCAGGGCCTGGCTGCAGACAGGGTTTCAGAGCCTGCGGTCTTGATTTCGTCTGTCCTGGGCAGATGCAAGGGGCTCTGCCAGCTGTGAGGCCCTATATGACAGCCAGTTCTTAGAGAGACCTGTCACACACATGCAAAGCGAGCGAAGCCAGGTAACTCCCTGACAGCCACGTCCCAGGGGTTCGGCCCCTGATCCAGGTTCTCCGTGGAGTGTCCCATCCCCACACTCTTTCCTATTTCCCGTCTTCCCCCTAGATAACTCTCAGTTGCCCTTCCAGACCAAGCTGAAGTGTCATCTCTTCCAAAATGCCTTTCTGAACCCCCCCCACCCCCGCGTCCTCACTGTCCCAGGGGAGTTCGATACATTTCCTCAGTGCTTCCCTCTGACCGGCCTTATCAAACAACAGACTCATTGTATGGTTCCTTGGAGATCTCCCCAGAGACCCTGAGAGCTCTGCCTCTCTGTGGGGTCAGCTTCCCCCATAGGACCTACGTATTAGCTATCTAGGGCCACATCACAAACCCTCCCAAAACTTAGTGACTCAAAACAACAACAGTTATTTATCACCTGCCAGGTTTCCGGAAGTCAGGAATTTAGCACAGCAGGGACATCTTATCCACAGCATACGAGGCCTCAGCTAGGGTCTGGAACTGTCAAAGTATCATTCACCATGACCGGTAGTTGATGTTGCCTATTGACTGAGGACCAGCTGGGTGTCTCCACGTGGCCTGGGCTTCCTCTCAACAGGGTGGCTGGAGCATCCCAGGAGAGAGAGACAGAGACAGACAGGAAGAAGCTGTATCATTTTTATGACCTAAAATTGGAAGTCATATAGCATCGCTTCTGCCGTACTCTGTTGACTGAGGCGGCCACGCACACCCATCCAGATTCAAGGGGAATAAACATAGGTGCCCACTTCTTGGTGGAAGGAGTAACAGTCACCTTGTAGGAAAGGCATGTGGGTGGGATAAATACTGAGGCGTAGCTGTGTTTGGAAAAGGCAATCTGCTGCAAGCAGTTGCCACCAGGTGCTAAACGAAGGGGTGATGAGTGAACGAATGAGTGAAATGAATGAATGCGTGAATGACTCTTGTTCTGCACCGTTCATCTCTCCTCTGTCCTCACACAATTCTCAGTTAAGACTCTAACCCACTGTGACAAGCCCCAGGGCGAGTCACAGCCCCTCCTTCCACTCTGGAAGCTAAGAGGCCATGAAATCCCTTCCAGGTTCCGAGTTCTTGGAATTGTCCCCTGAGTCTGAGTGGTTCTCACTGTGGTTTCAGGGCACAGGGGCATGCTGAAGGGAGCTAGAGAGGCCGACGGGGGAGGCAGTTTCCTTGCTGATTCACAGACAGGGCTTCAGGAAGCAGATCTATGGAACTAAAATATTAGAGGAAAGTCTCCTTTAAAAGGTTTTCAAGGTTTAAATAACTGTCTTCAGTTCCTTAATATTCTTAGGAGAAAAAGTGCTACTTGTACAAGCTGATCATATTTTACTGAGCTGCAACTTTTGAACAATTACTATGTGCTTCCACAGCTTTTCTTATTAATAACAGAATGCACTGAACTCTTAAAGGGCCAGGCTCTACGTGCCTTATAAGCACTACTTCTGTAACAGGGAAGCGTGATTCATGTATGAGCATTTAGAGGCTCCCTCCACTTGCCATATTACGATGGTAACCAGTAGGGAGACAACAGAAAAGCCCTTTGCTGAGGGAGATTTTTTGGAGCAGGTTACGGGAGGACTGAGGGGAAGAGGAAAGCGACCTTGAGAATCATTCTGGTGAGCTACGGACTGGATCTCCGGTGACATTCTTCAAGAAATGCAGTGGAGACTGAAATACTTTTTAAAGTTACTTTTAGCTCTTGGAACGAGCTTCTTTGAATGTGTGCACAGAGTCTGAGCCACAGGGACGCTGGAACTTATAAGGGCGGCATCTCGCTTGGTCCACACGATAATGAATGAAATAGAAACGCCCATCCTCTCTTTTCAACAGCTGAGAAAAATCATATGCAGACCTTAAACAACATGCCTGAGGTCACAGCACTAAGGAGTGGCCGAGCAAGGGCTACAACCCAAATCTCTCTGATCTCTTAGTGACATGACCACTGTGTGATACCACCTCAGTCTTCACAGAGAGGAATTGGAAGAGCACAGGCATTTCACCAGAAAGCAAGGCCAGGTATGATTCCCCAGGTGGGAGAGGGTGGGCAATCCAGTTCCTACCCTACTCGGGTGCCACTCCTCCAGGGGGTCACCTGTGAGCACCCCAGCCCACAGTATATGGAAACGGGTGCCAGTCTTCTCAGCTCCGCCTAGACTGTAAGTCCCTGTGCGCAGGGACCACACCTGCTCCCCTGTCCCACTCAGGAGCAGCTAGCTCAGGCTAAGTGTCCACTAGAACTCTGGACTGAATTGGGCAGTGGGGGCAGGGATTAACCGGAGTCTTAGAGGGCGCTTTTTAGAAAGTCAAATCTAGTAAGACAAATCTCACGATCGCAAATTCAGTCTCAGCTGCTCCTATGTTCTCGGTTCTTCCTTTTGTGTTTACTCTGTTGAATGCAAGTCTGGGGAACCTGCAAAATGGACTAGGGTCATCTGATAGATCCAGGGTTCCTGCCTCTTCCAGACCCAGGCCCCCTCTCAAACAACAAATCATCACACACACACAGACACACACACAGACACACACACACACCCCACTTGTTCTAAATCGTGTTTCCGAGGGCCCCATTCTCAGTAGCAATCCCCAAAGTTGCCGGCCTGATACACACACAGCCGTCCCTGGATCCGGACCCACTTCCACCTGTCTTCCCTCCCCTCTCATCACTCCTTGCCTTGAGCCCTCAGTCAGTTGCTTAACCTCTCTGAGTCTCTGTGACTGCAACTTAGAATAGGGGTGATGAGAACGCCTGGCATATGGTAATAACTCATTCAAGAGTCGAGGAATGAATGAAAAATATCTACTTTGTAGGGCCATTGAAGGGGCAGAGTACACAGTAAGCACTCAATAAAGAGTAGTTACTATTATACAAGAGGTGGAAGGACCAAAACATTGCACTGAGAGTTTGCATCGCCTCGTGAGCCTTCACGCCATTCACAGCCAACACTCCTTACTTTTTTTGCATAACCACATCTCCGTCTGATCTAAGCATTATGAAGAAACAGTAACAAACAAACAGAACACAAAACCAAAACAACCAGCACCGAGTAACTCCGTAACTGTCCCCTGTGACCACACACGAGCCAAGCATCGCTTAGCGAGGCCAGTCCAGCCACCATGGAGAGGGAGAAGTCGTGATGAGATCCAGCAAAGGAAACCCGAGACCACTCCTGGGGGTGAGTCAGACTCCGGAGTGGAGACCGAGTTAGCCAGGGCAAGCGGGGTGCCAGTGAGGCCCGTGTGCACATCTGTCCAGCTCCGGTGCCATGGACAACTGTGCCCCACACACTGTGGGTGGGCGGGGAGGCAGCTTGGGAGTGAGCTGAACACGGAACCCCTGGAACAGAGGAGGACCATGCGGAGCTCAGCTTTCCACCCAGTGGAGCCTCACCGTCAACCCGCTACACAGAGGCTGTCGCTCCGCTGGCTCCTCAGGGGCCTTTCTCAGCACCTGTGGCTCTCCTGGAGGCCAGCCCTTCCTGCCCACCCTGCCCCACTGCTCACGTTCAATTCCCCCAGGCGGCAGGCCTAGGGCTAGGGCAGGTCCCAGGCAGGGTCCTGCTGACATCTGTATCCACATCTGAGCAGTTCTTGGGGCAGGGCCCACCATGGCAAGACAAGTGCTCAATAGATGGGTGCTACCATTATTGCTGATACAGCCCGGCCTCTCCGGAGCCCACTCAGCTGCGGGCCACAACCTCCGGTGTGCTGCACGCTCGGTCCACTCACTCCCTGAGCCAGTGGCCTTCCCGGGGCACAAGCATTTGGACCCTCAGCCCCATAGGAGGTGGGCATCTAGTGGGGGCTTTGGCCTGGATTTGATGGACCCGCCCAAGCCTGGAGCTCTAGGCCCCGCCCAGTGTCCTGGACCTGCGTGCAGGAGGCTTCTCCCGACCCTCCAGCCGTCCCAGTGGATATCAACCCCGAACCTGAACTCAGGCCGCTTCTAGCCTGGAGGCTCTGCTTTTTCCTACCTACTCAGCACAGCACTTTGCAGGCAGCACAGACTTTGTCTGGCGCTGCAGAGGGGACAAAGGGAAGTATGACTCTTGGCCGGCAGGGTCACCCTCCTGGTGGGCCTGCTTCTTCCCTGGGCATCAACTAGGAGGCCTGGAAGGGCTGGGCCCTCTCTCTGAGCAACAGGCAAAGTCGGCTCAGCTGGCTGTGTGGAAGAGTACCCATCAGAGAAGTAGTGCCCCATCACCGCCCATTCGCACACTCCTCCGTCCAGGGAGGGCGGGCTCCGAGCCCCACCGCACCCCAGCAGAGGGCTTTCAAGGTCAATTCGGGCACATGGGTCCCCCTGACAGTCCCTGAGCCCCATGGGAGTGGAGAGGGCTGAGGCTGCCCCTGTCCTCCCAGGCTAGAGAGGCACCAACCCCTGGAACGTTCACTTGTATTTATTGTTGTGGCTGGTTAGTTGGGTTTTTTTCCCCCAACTACACAAGTAGAGCTAAATCTGCAGAAATTTGTGCAAACAGAAAAGTGCAGAGAGAGGCAACCAACATTATGGGATTTTTCCTTCCAGTCTTTTTTCTCCCCGTTCATTTATTAAAATGCAATAGAAATCCTAGCTCCCCCTACCCACCCTCGGCCTTAATCTTGTATCAGCAGGATTCTCCCCACCTCACCAAATTCTCTTTGTAAACACCATTTTTAGAGTCTGCATAGCCTTCCACCACTGGGCTGAGTCAGGCTTTGTATGAACATTCCCCGAGCGTAAGCTTTGTTCGTTTGTTTTGCGGTATTGCAAAAGTAATGACATGAAAAGCTTTGCCTGAATTCCAAAATATTTCCTTGGGATAGATTCCTAGAAGTGGCATTGTCGGGTAAGGTGTAAGAACATTTTTAGGGTTCTTGGTCTCTGTTGCCCAATCGCCTCTGGGAGGACTGAACCAGTTTACCCTTGATAAACAGCGCCTTCGACACACTGTGCTCGGTGCTAGTGACAACGGGCCCCCAGCCACAGACCTTGCTGCTCTGAACCCGTCATCTTGCCACCACTATCAATTCTGGGATTTCTAAGCCCCAAACAGTCTCCCTCCTCCCATACCCCCAAAAGCCACCTTCCCCACAAAATGAAAAACTTTAAACATCTTTGGAAAGAGTTCTGGGCCCAGGAGATAAGGACAGCAGGTTCCAGACCTCTCCGTCACTGGTGAGCTGGGGAACTCAGGCCTTAGGTCTTCATTGGCCAAGCAGGGCACCTGAACTGGATGGTCCCCAAGGCCCCAGGCCAGGGGCACAGGCTGGCAGTATAGGAGTCAGGGGTCCCAACTGGGGTGTCTAAGGGCCTTGGCTCATGTCCCAGCTTTCACCACTTACCAGCAGCACGACCTTGGGTAAGTTATTTGACTAGTTTAAGCTTCAATCCTATAATCTTTAAAATGGGAAGGAAGAAAATTAAATTACCTATCAAGGTATCATGATGATTGAATGTAATTATATATTGAAAAATTATACGTTGGCGAAAAAAAAAAAAAAGGCAGTGCCTGGCACAAAGTAAATACTACGTGAAGGGTTTGATGCTATTGCATTTGCAAACATCAGTACAACTGAAGGGGGTCCTCTGAGGTTGATATAACCAGTTGGGAAAGAGGCAGTGTTCCCAGCCCACAGCGGCATGGTAACCTGGCAGCTGCCTTACCCATCTCGCTCTGACTAGGTCTGGCTGTGCTGCACCCCTCAGGCTCTGAAACATGATGCTTCCCAGGGAAGGGAGTTGAAGGCCGCTACACCAGGTGGTTATCAAGGCCCAGGCTGCCAGGAGGCTTGGGAACCTAATCTCCACAAAGAGATTGAACTCACCCACTGGGGAACGAGGACACTGGGCTCTCATAAGCCTGTGGAGCAGATGAGAGGAATTATACCTGGGGGCTTGGGGAGGACCCAAGGCTGACTCAGCCTGCAGACACTTCCTCCGGGCTTCACTGAGCTGGAAGCCAGATCCGTAGACCTAGGTGATAGAGGGCGGCAGAGAGATGGGGACAGAATCCTCTCTGTGGGCTGAGGATGGAGAGAAAGAGCCATGATCAGAAACACGTCTGTCTTATCGCCAGGGGCCAGGCCCCAGCCCGGCATCCAGCCACAGGGCGCGGCCAGGGCCTCTGGGGTGACTGGGGGCTGGCCCGGGGGCTGTCCAGGCTCTCGGGAGGAAGGGGTCACAGCTCTAAGCAATGGATGTCCTTAGCAGTTTGCTCAGCAGCAACAGGAATGAACCTCTGCTTCCAGGACAGGATGTTCTCACGGAGGAGCCTCGGTGGCAGTGACCCTCGGCATTTTGCAGCTCCCAACCAGACGCTGAGGTTGAGAGCAGTCAGAAAGGTGCCTGACCTGACAAAGCGAATCAGGGGCCAGGCGGCACGTGGACACAAGTCTCCTGGGCCTCCTTTCCCTGAGAAGGGCTCATAGGCTTCACCAGCCTTGCAGAAGAGGTCAAGAACCCCTGAAGCACATTTCGAGGTGTCGCAGTCACTGACAGAAACTAAGTGAAATGATTCTAGGTACTAGGAATTAAGTTTCTGCAGCAAACTCTGTTCCTTAGTCATTAATGTCCACTTCAGTAGACCCTGTTACCTATGCAGCTGCCACTCTCTCTCTTTCTCTCTCTCTCCCAACAGGACCCTAATTTTGCTCAGGTCTCTATGGCACTCATGCCTGGCTCCATAGAGGCACAATCATTACTCTAAGCCAGTGGTTCCCAAATCATGTACCAAAGCACCACAAGGAGGGCCAGTGAATTCACTGTAGCCCAAGGGATAGCTTACATTTCGAGGGAAACGCAGTGACGTCTGTCAGAATCACGAGGACTGCTAGCTCAAGGCACTTCACAGTTTTCACATCAATAACGCCATATCTTTGTAAAGCCAGGTTTTCAGTGGTTGCCATCATAAAAAGCAAGTACCGCCTCTTCTCTAACCATATACACAGTGGAATATTACTCGACCATGAAAAAGAATGAAATATTGTCATTTGCAGCAACATGGATGGACCTGGAGATTATCATACTAAGTGAAGTAAATCAGACAGAGAAAGACAAATGTCATATGTTATCACTTATATGTGTGGAATCTAGACCAAAATGTTACAAATGAACTCATTCACAAAACAGAAACAGACTCACAGACTTCCAAAACAAACTTATGGTGACCAAAGGGGAAAGGCGGGGGTGGGGGGAGGGATAAATTAGGAGTTTGGGGTTAACATATACACACTACTATATGTAAAATAGACAACTAACAAGGGCCTACTGTATAGCACAGGGGACTCTACTCAATACTCTGTAATAACCTATATGGGAAAAAAATCTGAAAAAGAATAGATTATGTATATGTATAACCAAATCACTTTGCTGTACACCTGAAACTAACACAACATTGTAAATCAACTAATATGCCAACGTAAAATAAAAGTTAGAATAAAAGAGGAAATACCACACAGAAATCCAGGTAAATAGGAAAAAAGGGTGTGGCATCCAGTCTAACTTCAGGTTTGAGAAGTTGTGCAGTGCCCATCAGGCACGCACCTCCCATTAGTAAATAGTTGTGGTTAATTAGGAATAACATAAAAAGATTTTTTTTCAATTTATTTTTCAAACAGCCACTAAGTTGTTAGGACATAAACTCTTATTAAATTGTTTGTACCTAACTAATTAATAAGGAGAACTGTTAGGTATTTCTTTTGCCTTAAGATGCCATGAAAAACTACTGAGATACTTAGGATGCTATAATTGAAAAAGTTTGGAAACCTCTGCCCTAAGCTAATAAGAACAGGGCATTTCCCTGGCACCTGTCCATGGTCCCTAGTGGGCCACTGTCCCTATCAGACTGAGGATAAGAACACATGCGGCATGGCTGCAGAACTGATTCTCTCACTCTCTCGTGGGGTGAGAACAGAGTGGCACACAGACCCAGGTGCCACTGGTGTCCACCTTGTGATCTCAGGGAACCGCCCTTAGCATGGCACCAATACTGAGGACGGCAGAGGGACAGGAGACCTGGGTCCCCGATACCGTCACTGAGCTGCTGGATCTATTGCCCCTGCCTCCAGGCTTCCTGTAGTGGGTAACAGGACACTTCCTATTGACTGAAGTCGTGTGAGTCGGCCTGTGCTGCTTGCAGCCCAAAGCATTCCACGGTATAAACGAACTCAGTGTGATTCAGGCTGTGTTAGGAGAAGCTGGGTATGGAGAGGCGCCCTTGAGGAGTCATGGGGCAGGGGAGTCACCAGGACTCCCTGCGGCCGAGGTCTGTACAAAGCTCTCCTGGTACGGGGCCTGGAGGACTGGCTCTCCCCGGGGTGAGGGTGAGGGCAGTGGGTGCAGGAGACTTCTGGGGGGCGCTCTCCCCACAACACATCACCCAGGCAGCATGCATGCACTTGTCACACTGCGCCAGAGCTCACTGTTCCCACGTGTCTCCTTCACTCGCCTGAGCTCCTTGAGGGCAAGAACTGAGGACCCACCTAGTCCAGCCGTGGCCAGTAGGCATGAAACCAGGCGCGTTCCCACTCCCCAGACTGCTCGGGCTTCTCCGGGTAGGCAGAGCAAAGCTGCCCTGCCCTTCTGATGGCCGGTGGGATGGAGGCGGTCCCTCACAGAGGCAGGGGGCCCTGGCTAGCTGAAGGGTGGCCTCTGCTCTCCAGCGGCCTCCATACTTTCCTACAGAGGGAGGACTCAGCTCCGGGAGCTCCCAACTCCACAGATCAAAATGGGCTCTAAATGCAAATCAAGAAGGAAATTACAACAATGTGAAGCAGAATTGCCTTCTATTTCTGGCACCTCGGTAACTTTAGAAAGTCCTGAAAGATTTACATGGTTTTTCATTTAAGGAGAATTCCATCCCCCTTCCAGAGCGAGGCCACGCCTGCCAAGCTCCTGCCCAAACAGTCAGGCATTTCAGACATGCATTGTTGCCAAAGAGGGTGCAGATGGGAAACCACAACTCACTGCTTACTGCTGAGCCTCAGAGCCAGGGGTCCCTGGGCCGGGCCAGTCCAGCCCCTCTCCTCTCCCTGTGGGTCAGGGCTCACGGCTGGACTCCAGCTGCAGCAGCAGTCGCAGACTCTGATCTAGGATCCAACAGGGGGCACCAGAGACTGCTCAGGACAGTGAACACAGAACAGCCAGGAAACTGGTGAGACCCAGAGTCTTATCCCAGGAGCAGCAAAGGTGAAGATCCCTGTACATTCACAGTGGGCCCTTTCTCCCTTTCTGTCTTACGATAAAGAGCAGAAATATATTCAATACATGCTCTCAGATGACTGTGAACAAACTCAGCCGGCACACATCTTCATCCCCACATACACAGAATATTATAACAGCTTCCAACTTGTCACCTGACTGAGATTGATTAGCAATGTCTGCTATGGGCACAGGAAAAGGGGGAATGTGCCAGGTTTTACCCATTCATGGACTGCACAAATCTTCTTGGAATACATATGTTATAAGTGTTCACTAGTTCAAAGAGCTACAGTGGTCCCTGCTGCCTCCAGAAAAAGCTAAGCTAGGTATTGAAGGCCCTTCACAATCTGTACCCCACCTCCCTGGAGACCGTGATTCCCACTAGTTACCCACTGGCCTGGCGGCCTCACTGTGGGCCTCCAACATGCCCTCAATAGGCCCAATGTACTTTTGCTCACTAGGATCCACCTGACGGGAATGTACTCTCTTTGCCTTTCCAAAGTCCACTGGCCTCAACTCAAGGCCAGGGACCCATCCGTGATCAGAAGGTCTAAGCAACCCACTTTCTGCTCGGCTTCTGTAGCATCTAAGCCTTTGTGGCTTTTGTTAGCCACCACTTTGTTAAGGCCTGGAAGAATCAACTGTCTTTTGTGCACATGGAGTTTGCCCATCTAGACTATAAGTTCCCTGAAGACAGGGATGTTGCCTCGTTCGTCCCTTAAGAAAGGAGGCAAAACACTTACTCTGTGCCAGGAACCATCCTGGAGAGTTTCACTCATTCTTTCACTCAATAACAATCTCGTGATGTATGACCACCTTCATTTTGCAAATGGGGAAATAAAGGCACAGAGAGGTTAAGTGACTTGTCCAGGGTCGTACAGCTAAGAAATGCCAAGGGCATGGATTCAGACTCTGATCTGCCTGATTTCAAATCCAGGCCTCTTTTGGCCTGTTCTAGGATTCCTCCCACAGAGAACCACATTTTCCACAGAGGACCCTGAAGAGGGCAGTGCTGACCCCCTACAGAGGTGCCTGACACTCCAAAAATCGTTATGGTCTGACTGATAAAGGTCTAATGGTTGAGTGTGACGTGTGGTGGCAGATGGTGGAGGGGCTGATCAGGCAGTGGGATGTGCCCAGCTCTCCACCCATCTCACCTCCCAGGTGACTGCTGATTCCACCTGTCGAAGCCTAGCACAGCCGGTAAGCCACACAGACCATGCCTTCCCTGCCTTTTTACTTTATGCCCGCCCCTCCCTCTACCCACAAGAGTCAGTCTTCCACCATCCCCGGTGATTCAGCCTTGAACTGCTGAGGCTGCCACACCGACTGCTTCAACCACATAGAGAAGTCAGAAATTGCCGTCACTTGTGCCCTCGGTTTATCTTTAGAAGAATGGCTGAAAGGACCTCCACTGCCCAGGATGATTGTTTTGACAGTTTTTTTATTGTGCATAAAATTGCATCATTGTTTTGTTTAACATTGAAAGGAGTTAAACTGCTATGAACTTAATGTGCCACCCCCCAGTAAACCATTAGGTCCCTTCTGTGTTCCTGACTTTATAAGTCTGTTTCCCTCAGAGGAACATCTGTTGTATACTTAAATGACCTTAGTTCAAAGGCACGATCAACAAAAAATTCTCAACTCCACTAGGAAGCATTCGAGGGTATCCGTTACTCTGCGCTGGTTGCGGTATTAGGGGCTTCTCCGCCAACAGCTGTGCACATCTGCCCGCGCGGGCCGAGGCCCCTCTCTTTCTGCACATCATTAAAGATGCTCAGGCCTGCTTTTCAGCCTCATTCCCGCTCTGACCCATGCAAGTGAGTCTCGCCAAAGTCTCCATTTTATGGGCATCGATAGCCAGGGTTCCACTCAAATATAATTTCTACCCTGCGTGCGGAGGGAGTGTGATGAAAGACGAGCAAGGGGTGTTCTGCTAATCCTTGGAAAGAACATGAATGAGCATCAGGAATTTCGAGCAACTTGACAAATGCAGGAAAAACAGATTGTCCTGAGCCAAACGCAGAGGAATTTGAGGAGAAAAACGAGCCCGTTGCCGAGAAAGATTACAAGGAGACACCATCTTGGAGGCCATAAAAATCATATTGGAAACAGAAATGGCCAGGCAGCAGGCTTTCTGGCTTTCACCTTGATTAGCTCATCCAGATGTTATCCCCATTTTCCAGATGAGCCGACAGACACTGAGAGCTCCTGACTTGACCAGAGGAGGGCCCAGGCGTCCGCCTCCTGCCATCCTGTTTACGGGTGGCTGCTGCAGAGGTTAAAGGGAACCCGACCAGTCTGGAGAGAGGAAGACGACAGCAGGGACAGTCAAGGGGAGGGGCCTGAAACGTCTCTTTCCCCAGCTCCTCTGCTCTGCGCTTGGTTCCCAGTGGGTCTCCATGAAGTTAGCCGACAGTTGCTTTTTTTTCTTAGTGTTTGGTCAGATTTTCCAGGGGATGTGACTTTTTGAGGACGCTCTGATGTCCGCTGCACCGAACATCGGGGAAATGCAGAACTGAATTTCTCCAGGAGGTTGAGGACAGGTGGGCTACCCTAGAGCAGCAGAGCCGAGCTCGCTCTGGGGCTGTACCATCCAGCCTGGCTGGCGAGTCGTCCTGGGGATGGGGCAACCAGCTCGGGTTTCGTGCTTTGTCTGGGGGCCCCTCCCTAAAAGGGGTCATTGGGTTTTCACGCACATGGGAATCTTTATGAGCTGTTGAGACATTTCTGGAAGATGGTGGGTTTCTGCAAGGCTGGTTCACGGAATTGTGCCTTCTTGCAGTTGGGAAAATCACTACTAAAAATAAAGGGAAGTTGGGTTTTGCCTTATTTGGAGAGGACTGGCCTGCACTGTCTCCCCCTTCCTATGTTATCTTTTAGAGAAAGTGGAAGATACACACACAGAGTGTTTTTTTTTAAAGTATAGGTCAAATTCCATTGCCAAGAGTTTCAGAGACTGCTAGAATCTCTTTGTTGGACCACAGGGTTGCAGTATCTATTCGATGGTGCTGGTAACGTGTGGACCCATCTGGGTCTGAGGAACCTCAAGGGGTTTGTCTGGTTTGGTCATTAAAATTCTAGTTGAAAGGGGATGTGACCCACAGCTCTGCTATTCTTTCATTTGTCCATTCGGTCCGTCAGCCGGCCAGCCAAAGATGATCGAAGCCAATCTGTGTCAGGCCTCATGATGGGCTTTAAAGATGCAGAGAGGAACCGAGTCAGCGTTCTGCTCTGAAGGAGCCCTTGGCAACAGTGACTGGCAGAGGCGGGTGGAGCAGGGAGGGGGTGGGGAACACGGAAGGGCTCCTAAACTGGCCTGGGGATGAGGGAGGGGCTGCCACAGCTGAGTTTCACAACGATTTTAAAGGATCCTGGTGAGAACAGAGACAGAAGACAGGAAAGAATTCCAGGAAGAGGGAAGAGCCCAGCAAAGGCCTGAGGTGCTCAGCGGATTGTAAGCAGCTCCTCGGGCTCAGCTGGCTGATGCAGGATGAGGTGGGCACATCCAGGTACATGGCCAGCACCAGGGTGAGGGAGTGAAGACCAGATAAAGACGGGATCTGACCCTGCGCTTGCACGAGTCACCTCACTTCCCTCACTCGAATCCTGGCCCTGTCTACTTCTTCGTTCAACGTTTTATTTATCATGGATTTTTTTTTTGCATTAATTTTGATTCTAAAAAAGATGGCACTAAAACATTATTTATCTTGATCACTGAGCTTTGGGGCGTCCCCTTAAATTTTGTTCCAGAGGTGAGCATCTTTCTTTCCTCTCTCTAGTCCTGGTTCATTCAAGAGAAGAGGCTTGGGAAGTGGGCAGGACAGGGGGCCCGGGGGTGGCCTTCTCAGCTCAGAACTTTGCCTTTCACCCTGAAGACAGCAGGGAGCCACAAAGGATGGTACAGCAGGGAAGGAATGCCATCGGATGTGATGTAGAAAATCTCCCAGCAGGAGCAGCAGGGTGGAGGCGGGCCCGGGGTGGAGGGATTAGAAGCAAGAAGATCTGTGAGGAGTGAGTCCTAGAATCCTAGGCGAGAGCTGATACGGGCCCAAGTGAAGGCTGGGAAAATGGGGTTCTAGAGGAGGACCTGGAGGGGGGCAACATACACTACGGACTCTCTACAGCAGTCCCAGTGCCCAGCCTCCCTGGGTTCCCTTTGGCAAAGAACAGGAAGAGAACTCCCGGACTCTCTGGTGGGCAGAGGAAGACGCGGGGGGTTGGAGAGGTCAGACGACCTGGCTGCAGCTGCCTAGGACATGCTGAGCCCTGCCATGCCCCCCCCCCGCCCCCGCAGGCGGGCTGCCCTGCCTCTTGCAGAGTACGGGGCCCCCGCAGGGCTCGCACCCCCTCCCTGGACCCCACCCCCCAGCCTACCCAGCAGGAGACAGTGGGCCTGGGGCCTGCAGGCAGTACAGGGGTCCCAGGGGCAGGACTCTGAGCCCCGCACACAGGCATGCAGACACACAGGGCGGGCAGGTGGGAGGCTGGGAGGAGGTCTGGTCCCCATTAGGGGCCATTTGCCTGTGGTATCAGGCCAGTGGGGCTGCGGGCTGGTTAACAGGCATGGCCACTGGCTGCCTTGAAATTGCACTGATTGGCTCTAATTTCCCCTGCTCCACGCAGGGGGCCTGAGGACAGCCTAATGTAGGGTGGCAGCCGTGGCAGCCCAAGACTAGACATCTCTGCTCACTAAAAACACACGGAGTTTCTTCCCTCCAACCAGTTCTTACAGATAATGCAATTTACTGTCCCTGACATCTGATCGAATTCCACCTCCTCCAAGAAGCCTTCCTGCCCTACCCTGACCCCTGGGCTCGGGCATCAGACACATCTGGGTCCCTTCCTTCTTCGTCTCTGCCCCTTCCGCCACCACAAATCTCTTAGCCTCTCTCAGAGTCAGTTTCTTTAGCGGGAGAGGACCCCCAGGGCAGACAGGGGTGACAATGATGGGGTGACATAATGGTACGGCACCTTGCTCGGGACAGCCCTTCCCTTCCAAAAGCAAGCCCGGCCTTCACATCCAGACGGTCACTCCACTCCACACCCATCCCCACCCTCGCCCTGCCAGGTCTGAAGTATTTCTCTGAAGCTACAGAGGAGGAAGTTCCTCCTCCCCCTACAAAGAGACCAGCCTCATAGTTCCCACCATGCCCACTGCAGAGGAGCATGGAGATAAAGCCCGCCGGACTGGGGATGACCTCGACGGTGCTGGTACTTGGGTGGCGGTGATGGTGGCCCGCGTTTCCAAGGTGCCCGTCTGCAGCTGGAACACTTGGGGGCAAATCTCCCCACCCTCCGCCGGCTTCCCTGCCTCCTGGCTCTCTTCGCCCTCTCCCTCCCCATCTCCACTGACCTCCTGGGTAGAACCTCACAGCAGGCTGGCCTCCCCTCTTCGCCCTTTGGCATTTTTCTGGCCGCTGCTGCTTTATCTTCTTTTTCTCCACCAACCCTTACCCCCCAAGCTTCTAGCTCTTTCCCTCTTCATTCAACAATACTTATTAAATAGTCAAAATACATTTTTTTAAGGGCCTGCTGTGTGTCATGGGCTCTGCTAGGCACTGGGCATGGAAGGGTGGGCTGATACAGGAGACGTTCTAGTGGGTGACTTCCCGCCCTCTGTCAGTTTCCATCTTCCCTTAGGGGTCTTTCCTGAGCTAAGAGGGAGGTCAGGGCTGCCCTGTAACCACAGAGGGGGGCAGGCCCTTGGAAGACCATCCTTTCCTCTCTCCCACGCCTGCCCCAGGATGCAGAGGCCCCGCCTGTCCTCCTCCCCCTCTCCATCCTCCAGGGGCTATTCCTGCCCCCATAAGACTGGGGAGTGAATGGGGAGGAAGGGACCTCCTTTCTCAGGCAGCTGCTTCGTTGGGCTAGGATGCTGAATCGCCACAGAGGGACAGAAGGAACGAGAGGCCAGGTCACCGCTGAGTCAGGTCCACAAAGCACTGCTTCCCCCACTGGCCTGGCCGCCAGCCCCCGACCATTTCAAAGGGCTTGATAAACAGCTTGGCGGCCTTGTCTCCCCCACGTGCTGCTCAGGAGCACGGCTGGGAGAGGCAGCACCAAGGGTAAGGTGTTCCTCTGCTGGGTCAAGGTGCTCCAGGCTCCTTTCTGGGCCCCCAGAACCGGCGCCTTCTAGCAGCCAAACAGCTGCGAGCCCCGCCTGGCCCTGCGAGGCACATCTGTTCACAGTTAGGGGTCAGTGCCCATCTGGGAAGCACGGCCAGGCAGCACATGCTCAGACCCCCATGCATGCGTACCCGGGCCTGGGTACATCAGGGTACACACGTGACACCACAGTCACCCACATGTGCCCACGGGTCCCTGTGCACATGCAGAAACACATATATATGCTCACATCATTGAGAACACGTTCAGTCCAGGAATTATACAGCCAAGTAGATTGGAGGAGGCAGGAGAAGCGCTTTCAACTGAAAAATAAAATATAGGCTAAGGAGGTTCAGAAACAGCTTTGAAAGAAAAAAAAAAAAAAATGGAAGGAGCTAAGCCAACATCTTAGCACTCCTGATGCTATCGGATAGAACTGAGTCAACACGCGCTCAGCCCCGCTCCCCGGAGAGATGTTCCCTCAGGGGCACACCGGCCATCTACCATACAGGGCCCAGCAGTGCGTTCTGTGAAAGTCAAGGCCTGGCCTCAGTCCCCACTTCCTTCTAAGGCCTGTGCCCCTGACCATGCATGCAGTGGATTGGCTCCAGGGAGAGGCCCAGGGCTGTCATGAGCCTGCCCAGCCCAAGGCGGCTAGTGCAGCCCCTCTGGGTATTAGGGCATGATGGGGCCCGCTCCAGCCCTCGCCAGCCCCTCGTTTCCCAAATGCAGAGGCTGGCCCAGAGAGGGGCAGAGACTGCCAGTGTAGCCCAGCAAGCCAGCGGCAGTTAGGATGGTAACCAGGGCCTCCTCACTCCTCACTTTCCTCCCGCTACTTGTCTGCCCCATGATTCAGGCCAGTTCAGCTGGACGCAGGGAGACCCTGGTCTGGGTCAGCAGCATCGTGGGGCAGAGGCAGTCCTGCCACGGGCATGCCCAGGCCTTCCCTGTCCCTTCCACGAGAAGGCTCTGAACTGATCCCACGGTCGGTGGCCATTTACCTGTGCGTCCTGAGGGGCCCGGGTATATGGCAGCCCAGCAAACGGCCTCTGGGGCCAGACTGCCTGCATTCAAGTCCTAGTTCTGCTACTGGCCAGGGTGTGACCTCCACCCTGTCTCAGTCTATCCTTCTCTAAAATGGGAGTGATCGTTCCATGTGGCAAAGTCCGTGTACGAATTCAAGAGGGAGTTCCCTGGTGGCCTAGTGGTTAGGATTCCCAGGCTTTCACTGCCGTGGCCCGGGTTCAGATTCAATAAGATAATGTAGGTAAAGTGACTGGGACCCAATAAAAGCTCAAACGTTACTACTCCTCCAGTCAACCCTGATTCAATTTCGAGGCCCCCTTCACTTCCTTTAGTGCAGCAGCCTGGCTCTTCCTGCTTCCCAGGGGGTGGGGATGAAGGGGACTTCAGGCAGTGGTTTTAAAGTGCGATCCCCAGACGCGCGGCAGCAGCATCGCCTGGGAATTACTCAGAAATGCAGATTCTGGGCCCGACCCCAGACCTACTAAATTAGAGGCTCTGGCATGGGGCCCAGCACTGCGTTTTAAGAAGCCCTCCAGGTGACTCTGATGACTCAAGGGGGAGAACCCCTGGTGAAGGCTGGTGCACGCCACTTAGGCAGTAGGTCCGACACCTGCTTTCTGTTAGCTTTCTACGGCCGTTGCCCAGAAATGCTCAACCCTGGACTCTGGGGTTAGGACCTGAGCACTATAGCACCTGGGCTCCACAGCCAGTGGCGGTCTGGGCCCCTCCTGGTTACCACACCTGCTCCCATCCTGCTTGCCCCAGGCCGGCCCCTCAATCTCCACAGCCCATATGCCGGCGCCCTCCCTGCTCCCGCCTCCAGCCATGTGCACCCTAACCTCTGCCCTGCACTCAGCCCGTGTCCAGCTGGGCCTGGCCCAACCCCGGAGGGGGAGATCCAGGCACTTGACTTCAAAGCCTTGTCAGAGGGAGCCTGGTTTGCAATGGAGGTCAAAGATAAACCAAGGAACAATTCGGCCAGAAAATGTGTGTCGGGGGAGGCTGCCCAGAGCTCCAGCGGAGGAAGGGGGAAGGGGGAAGGGGGCTGGGCTTGTCCTGCAGCCCTTCCTGCAGGAGCCCCACCTTCCAGCAGCCTGGGGCCACGCTGGGCACCCTTCTGCGAGGCAACCTGAGGGGGAGGCTGGCCCCAGCCGACCCACTCCCACCCAACCCCTGCCTGAGTCTGAACTGCATTTGTTCTGGCCTGATCTCTTGCATCTCCACTCAGTAGAAACATGTGCTCAGAGCTGGGACCGACACTTGCCCGGACCCATGAGCAACCTGGAGGAGGGGGAACACAGCCAGGTGGGAGTAGAGCAGAGTCCAGGTGGGACCCAGGTGTCCAGTGAGGGTGCTGCTGTTTAGACCGCATGGAGCTGCTCACGCCTCCACGTGCCCTCCCGGGATTCAGGCGAGGTCTGCAATCCCCCCTCTCCAGCGGCCACAATGCCCTGTGTTGCCATGGCCAGGCCCCAGGCCCCCCATCTATGCGCATCTATGTTACAGGGGTGCCCCTCAGGAGCACGTGAGCGGGGTGAAGGCCTGTGAACTCCATCCTACACTGGAGCAGGGGCACGGCGGGTAGTGTGGGAGAACAACATGCTAGGGTTAACCCTCCAAATCCAGCTTTCGTGACGATGGCCGGCGGGCATGCTGGGGGCTGACCAGGACTCGGGGCCTGGTGGGGTCACCATGAGAAACAGGGCGGGCCCCCAAGTATCCGTGGGGAGGGACGGGGGCCCAACCACGTTGGGATACCACCGTGTGCTAAGCACGTCCACGTAGATTATCTTCCTTAACCCTCGGGGTCCCTTGTCAAGGTAGGGGCTGCTGTCCCCGTCACAAGGAGGAAAGTGAAGCTGCATGGGGCCCCATGTGGCAGGGTCAGAGAGCGGCCAGAAGTGGAAGCCTCAGTGCTCCCACCAGCCTCTGCTGTGGTCAGGGGGCCCCTGTCCTGCCCCTGCGGGACACCCGCTTGGCCTGCGTCCTCAGTGTGCGGGGAGCTGGCCCTGTCCTTGGCAGCCACGTGGAAGCACTGGATTTTTGGTTGCCCACAAAGCCCACATGTGACCATCACGTCCAAGGTGAGCCAGAGGTTATCATCACCATTGTTCCCACTTTCAAATGGGAAAGCGGGTTCAGGGAGGCGCCCTGCCCAGGTCTGCCCCACTGGCAAGTGGGGAAGCTAGAATGGGATCCCGGCTCAGATGGACAGATGCCCTGATTTCAGATGAGCTGAGGTGTGAGTAGAGCCAGGGGTCCTGAGGTGGCGGGGAGTATGCTTTTTGTCCTGAGGGTGTTAACCAACATTATTTTAAATAAACTACAAACCGTGCAGTGCAGCATAGAGCATGAGACACACATGCCCCTGGCCAAGTCTTCTCCCCTCTCCAGAGGTGACCCCCGTCATCAGAGGCCGTGGCTCTTTCCAGAGCTTTTCTGTGCACTTACAGACATCTACAAGCACCTGGACACTAGGTTGGGGGTTCTGTTGCTTCTTAACAGAAATGTTTCACATATATATATTCGTACATATATGTTGTTGGTCTATGGCTTGCTTTTTTCACTTAACATTTCCTTTTTGTTTTTTTTTGCGGTACGCGGGCCTCTCACTGTTGTGGCCTCTACCACTGAGGAGCACAGGCTCCGGACACAGCTCACGGGCCCAGCCGCTCCGCGGCATGTGGGATCTTCCCGGACCGGGGCATGAACCCGTGTCCCCTGCATCGGCAGGCGGACTCTCAACCACTGCGCCACCAGGGAAGCCCCTCACTTAACATTTCTTACAAAGGGTTCTACATCAGTACCTAAAGCTCCCACCACGTTCCTTTTCAGGGGTGCAGAGGCTACCCATTAATGCGAGTCCTGTGGTCAGTTTACTCTCAGAGACCAGCCCTGGGCAGCAGCCATGGCCCATGTAGCTGTGGGCTAACGGAGTGACAGCTGTCCCACACTTCAGGCAAGACCTGAGGCCCAGGCTTCCCTCGTGGCCACGCTAGCCCTGGTGTCCTCCTGCCTGGCCCGCCTCACCCCCTGCCCAGCCTCCCAGGACCTTCAAGCCGGCTTGAGTGTCCGCAGCCCAGTCCCACTGACCCCCGTGGAGGTACGTGAGGCCTGATGCACTACCCCTTCTGGGAGCACTGGCGTCGCGAGAGGAGGCAGTGCCTTAAGCCAAAGGAACGAGGCCTGCGTGGGAGCCCAAGGCACCATGACGGGGGAGTGAGAGACAGGTGGGGCGCAGGGGCCTTCCAAAGTTCACGTGGCCCTGCACAGGAGACCCAAGCCCCCTGCCTTCACGCTTGTGCGGCCAGACTCCTGCCCTGTGTGAAGATCCCTGATGCCCCCGGGTAGGCTTCAGCAGGTGGGATGGGGATGCTCAAAGCCCCCCAGTCTGGGCCAGGCTCCTGGCAGGTGTGCAGAGGAGGGCTTGGATGCAAGGGGCCCTCAGGCAGGCCCGGGCAGCTGCAGATGCCAACCTCACCTCTTCATCCTTCTCCCACTCCTTGCTCTGGGATTGTGGGAGCTGGGCTCCCATACAGCTTCTCTGACCCTGAAGTGCTCCACAGACTCCTGCTTCCCTGCCTTTGTCCGTGCTGTTCCCTCCACCTTGAACACCCTTCCCGCTCATCAAGCCTGTTGAAACTCTACTAGTGGCCCCAAAGCCACCACCAGCTCTCCCCACTCAGGCCGTTCTGACGTTTAGAGCCATCTGCGATGGTCGTCACACACCGCCTGGGGAGACCCCGTCAGCCCAGCTGCTCTCCACCCCACCAGACTGCATGTTCCCCAAAGACGGGGACTGGGCCATACTTGCTTCCCACCCCCAAGGCCCAGGCGGGTCTGGCACAGAACAGGCTCCCTGTGGTTTCTTGGCCAGGTGACCTCAGCCACGGGGTCACCCCTGCTCCTTCACCAGCAGGAAGTCCTTCCTTGAATCACAGGAACCCCTCCTGTTACAGTTCAAGACTGTCCTGATCACAGTGGGGAAAGGACAGTGTAGCCACTCGCTGGCGATTCCCTCATCAGCTCCCCGATATCTACTCGGTCGACGTTTACTGAGTGTCTATGTGTCACAGACATCACGCTGGTCAAACGTCACTCCCTTCAAGGG
This sequence comes from Aethalodelphis obliquidens, assembly GCF_003676395.1. Taxonomy (NCBI): domain Eukaryota; kingdom Metazoa; phylum Chordata; class Mammalia; order Artiodactyla; family Delphinidae; genus Aethalodelphis; species Aethalodelphis obliquidens. Next base: position 6,780,985 of record NW_020838016.1, on the reverse strand, counting down.
GCTCACAGTCTAGCTGGGAGACAGATGGCCTGACCCGACACAGGGAAACCGGCGTACGCGTGTGCGTGCACGCCTGCCAAGAAGGGGCTCTGAGGGCATAGCAGAGAGAGAGGTGAGGAAGGCTTCCTGGAGGAGGCGAAGGTGAAGCTGAGTTCTGTAGGCTGAGTAGAAGCTCTCCAGGGAGGCATCGGAACAACACACATGAAGTCACCCAAAGTGGAACTACATGAGGTGCCTGCTCTGCTGTGACGGCCTCCCCTGCCAGGTCCCAGTCCCCTGAGGACACAGACGGCCTATGACATGCCCAGTCCTGGCCCAGGCTCGTCGCTCAGGAACATGTGCCGAGCCAATAAGCTGAACCGAGGAGGCCTGGCTGCTGGGCGTTGCTAGCTCCTCTCAGCAAGGGAGCAGGCCACATCTCCAGGCCAGGAGGGCCCCCGGTGCGGCCCCACTGGAGACGCAGGCCCTCGGAGAAGAGGGGGAACAGCCAGGGGGACCAGTGGAAACAGCCCAGGGCTGCACGTTTCAAGCCCCTTGTTCTATGTTCAGCTCTTCCTCTACTTTTCTGGGTGGCAGTGTGTACGTCACTTTCCCGCCTCTGAACCCTAGTTCCCCCAAACTGCAATGAAGTCCTTTCTGATTGAAGACTGTCACAGATATAACTGGAACAACCACCTGCTGCCTTGAGAGAACTTTTCTGGTTCCAACATTCTGCGCTTCTGATCTCATGGACCACGCTTAGCAGCCTGAACCACCTGCTTCCCTGCAAGACATTCTGCCCCCTCCCTGCATGGTCTCCCCAAGGCAGGGCTGGGCAGGCAGGCGCCAAGCTAAAGGGCCCCAAGTCAGGAGCCGAGGCCCTTTTTCTCTCTCCTCTTCGACGCCTGCTCAGTCACTGACTTGGATCTCGCCCCTTCTGGCTGTGCGCCTCCCAAGCACGCACTTGCACGCCTAGCACTTCATCATGAGTCAGGCGCCCTCTGAGGACTCTGCCATCTCTCACTCCTCAGAACGGACCAGCGGACAGAACAGGGAGACCAGCTAATTGGCTCAGAGGCCCCGCCCAAAGTCCCAGACCAACTGTGTCCAGGTCCCCAGCTGAGAGCCTGTCCCAGACCTGTCTGCATTGGGCACTTGCCTTAAAATGCCCACAAGCCAGGGGAGAGACGGGCCCTCAGGCCCATCTCCCGTCCTGGCTGCCAGAGCTCCTGGCAGGAAAGCCATCCAGAGTGGATGCCGTACACTCAGAGCGGCGGCATCTGCCGGTGACGTGACCTGGCCCACGTTCCCCCAGTGAAGAAAAGAGAAACAGCCCCTATCCTCACCCGCTCTAGCTGCTTTCCTGCGGCCCCGGAGAGGGAAACTGCCACGTTCTGCCAGGATACTGCCTCCGGGAGGCTCCCAGGATCTTCCTCCAGGGGGGATGGCTTCGTCTGGCAGGGCCCGCGGGGCAAGGGTGTGTGATGCACGTCGCAGACAGAGCGGCTGCCGCGGGGCTGGGGGTGGTGAGGGGACACAACTGCCGCCCCTCTGCTGCGGCGCTGGCGGTGAAGAGCAGGCGTGCAGATAATTGGGGTGACGTCCTGGTACACTGACGAGACCCACTTCCAGATGGCGCTGAGGGCCCACTTAGAACAATTAGCCAGGGGAGATGACTCCACCTGCTATTTTTAGAGGGTACCACATCTGGAGGTGGTATCTTTTGGCTGGAGATGTCCTCACCAAAGGCCGGGGGATTTGCATCATCTTCCGTGATCAACTCATCAAGACTTCTCCACGATGTTTTCAGGCCTTCAGATGACAAGTCATTCTGGTGTTTTATGCACGGGGCCTGGATCTTGAGCAGACTCCAGAAATATCTTCCGATCAGTGCTCAGTGTTGTGTTGGGTGGGGAGAAAAGGGCCCAGGCAGACTTGCTTCCTGTAGCCATGATTTCCAGCTCTGTCCGCAGGCCGTGGTGCTGAGCAGCTTGGGAACCAGGCCTCAGGCATGGGCTAGGGGTGCTTCTCTGGGTTCGTGGGTCCGTTCACCGGGGACGCAGCTGATATGTGGTCCCAGGATCCCCAGGGAGCAGGCCACAGACAATGAGATTCCCACCTGTACTAGGGGAGGAGACCTGCCTCGGAGTAGAACTAAGCTAAACACACTGCAGGGGAAAGTGTGAATTTACACGCCCGGACCCCAGGGGACAAAGTTGTGCCTTTCTTGAGCTCACAATCCAACTTAGCTCTTGGCGCCTGTGTCCACAGCTGGCAGGCAACCATCCAGCCATTTCACAGGAGACCCAGTCTCTGCAGGACTTTCTTAATCAACTGTCCCTCGACGTAGCACTCCTTCCCTCTTTCTCCCTTCTTTGGCCCCAGGGGAGATGAAAGCTGCAGGCATTAGAGGGAGGGACTCTTGCCTCTCCCCCTGGCTGCCTCTGCCCGATGCTGGTACTGGTCCTGGACGTTCCTTGTCTGGTTTTTGTCCACTGGCTTCTGGCCATGCTGTGACTGCTGTAGCCACTGGTCTCAGCTCACCAAGTACACGTGGTCACTCAGTGTCCTTCCTGTTCTGATGCGGGATGTTCTGATGCCCACCCTGCTCTCAGCCACTCCCTCACCCCTGCGGGGCCCAGCATGTTCGCAGATGCTCCCTCGTACCACGCCTGGAGTCTTTTGGTGTTCCTTGCCCCACATCTCTTCCCTGTCCCCTCATCACCCTGCCCACCCTCACCCCTCAGACCCTTGCTCCTGGAGGCCTGCCCTGACTACCAGTCTACTCCAGACAGCATCCCTTCTCCGCAGCAGCCCAGCAGCAGGCCCCACTTGGACAGCCCACCAAGCATGGGACTCTGGGCGTCTGTGGGTGTCCTCTCATGTTTCACACTGCTGGGAGGTCCCTGAGGGTGACCACAGTCCTCTCCTCCAACTTTCCAGGACTGGGCCCCCAGCTGGGCCTCCCCACGCCGGGCTGCGTTCCCCTGTGGCGGGCGGGGGGCTCTGTTTCTGTGACCTTCTTCACACCCTCTGGTATTCTCTAAGGTTTATAAATCAACTCATAACTCAATTTTAATAAAAGTCTTTCTGATTTTTATTAAATAAATTAGTCTTTGATGAACAGCTATCCCCTCATCCCCTGGCCAGAAAGGTAGGACGGAACAGTGACTAAAAGTGGGGGATTTTACCAAAGTTAGGAGAAGAAAGGAAAAACAAAGATCAGAGCAGAAATACATGAAATAGAGATGCAAAAGGCAATACGAAATATCAGTGAAACTATGAGCTGGTTTTGTGAAAAGACAAACAAAATAAACAGAACTTTAACTTGACTCACCAAGAAAAAAAGATGATAGGACTCAAATAAATAAAATCAACAATTTAAAAGGAGAGATTAGAACTGATACACAGAAAAACGGAGGATAAGAGACTACTATAAACAATTATATGACAACAAATTGGACAACGTAGAAGAAACTGATAAATTCCTAGAAACATACAAACTACCAAGACAGAATCATGAAGAAATAGAAAATCTGAACAGACCAATTACTAGCAAGAGATTAAATCAGTAATCAAAAACCTTCCAACAAACAAAAGTCCAGGACCAGATGGTTTCACTGATGAATTCTACCAAACATTTATTAATACCAATCCTTCTCAAACTCTTCCAAAAAATAGAAGAGGAGGGAATATTTCCAAACTCATTTTACGAGGCCAACATCACCCTGATACCAAAACCAGACAAGGACACCACAAGAAAAGAAAATTACAGGCCAACGTCCCTGATGAAGATAGATGAAATAATCCTCAATAAAATATTAGCAAACTGAATTCAATAACACATTAAAAGGATCATACCTCATGATCAAATGGGATGTATTCCAGGGTTGCAAGGATGGCCCACATCTGCAAATCAATCAATGTGATATACCACACTGAAATAAATGAAGGCTGAAAATCATATGATCGTTTCAACAGATGCAGAAAAAGCACCAGACAAAATTCAACATCCATTCATGATTAAAAACTCTCAACAAACTGTGTCTAGAGGGAACGTACCACAACTTAATAAAGGCCATGTATGACAAGCCCACAGCTAAAATCATACTCAATGGTGACAAGCTGAGAGCCTTTCCTTTGAGATCAGGAACGAGACAAGGATGGCCACTCTCACCACTTTTATTAGCCATAGTCTGGAAGTCCTAGCAAGAATAATTAGGCAAGAAAAATAAATAAATAAAAGGCATCCAAATTGGAAAGGAAGAAGTAAAACTGTCTCTATTTGCAGATGACATATTATATATAGAAAACTCCAAAGACACCACCAAAAAAATGTTAGAACTAATAAATGAATTCAGTGACATTGCAGAATACAAAATCAATATACAAACATCAGTTGTACTCCTACTCATTAACAATGAACCAACAGAAAGAGCAATTAAGAAAACAATCCCATTTAAAATTTCATAAAAAGAATCAAATACCTAGGAGTAAATTTAACCAAGGAGGTAAAAGATATGTACAGTAAAAACTATAAGACAGTGATGAAAGAAACTAAAGAAGACACAAATAAATGAAAAAATATTGCATGCTCATGGAATGGAAGAATTAATAGTTAAAATTTCCATACTACCCAAAACAATCTACAGATGCAATGCAATCCCTATCAAAATTCCCATGGCATTTTTCACAGAAACAGAACAGACAATCCAAAACTTTGTATGGAACCACAAAAGACCCCCAAATAGCCAAAATAATCTTGAGAAAGATGAATAAAGCCTTTCCTGATTTCAAACTATATTACAAAGCTATAGGAATCAAAACAGGATGGGATTGGCATAAAAACAGACACATAGATCAATGGAATAGAATAAAGAGCTGAGAAATAAACCCATGCATATATGGTCAGTTAATTTACAAAAAAGGCAGCAGGAATGTACATTGGGGAAAGGATACTCCCTTCAAAAACTGGTGCTGGGAAAACTGGACAGCTACATGCAAAAGAATAAAACCAGACCCCTACCTTACACCATACACAAAAATCAACTCCAACTGGTTTAAAGACTTGAATGCAAGGCCTGAAACCACAAAACTCATAAAAGAAAACAGGGGGTAAGGTCCTGAATGTTGGTCTTGGTGATGATTTTTTAAATTTGACACCAAAAGAAAAGGCAACAAAAGCAAAATTAAACAAGTGGACCTACATCAAACTAAAAAGCTTCTGCACGGCAAAGGAAACCACGAACAAAATGAAAAGATAACCTACTGAATGGGAGAAGATATTTTCAAATCATATATCTGATAAAGAATTAATATCCAAAATATAAAAAGCTTATACAACTCAATAGCAAAAAAATAAAAAATAAAAATCCTGCAAAACAAAAAACAAATGAATTGATGAAAAAATGGGCAAAGGAACAGAATAGACATGTTTCCAAAGAAGACATACAGATGGACAAGAAGTACATGCAAAGGTGCTCAATCTCACCAATCATCAGAGAAATCCACATCAAAACCACAATGAGATAATCACCTTACACCTGCCAGAATGGTTGTTATCAAAAAGACGGGAGATAACAAAGTCCTGGAGAGGGTGTGGAGAAAAGGGAACCCTTGTGCACTGTTGGAAGGAAGGTAAATTAGTGCAGCCACTATGGAAAACAGTGTGAAGGTGCCTCAAAAAACAAACAAGCAAACAAACAAAAAGCTATCATATGATCCAGCAATTCTACTTCTAGGTATATATCCAAAGAACACGAAATCATTATCTCAAAGAGATATCTGCACCTATGTTCACTACAGCATTATTTGCAATAGCCAAGACACTGAAACAACCTAAGTGTCCATCAACAGATGAATGGATAAAGAAAATGTGGTACACACACAATGGAATATTACTCGGCAATAAAAAGGAGGAAATCCTGCCATTTGCGACAAAACAGATGGACCTTGAGGGCATTATGCTAGGTGAAATAAGTTAGACAGAGAAAGCCGAATACTATATGATCTCATTTATGTGGAATCTAAAAAATAAAATAAAATAAAAAACTGAATTCACAGAAGAAGAAAACAGAAGCAGTTAGTTGCCAGAGGCAGGGGTCAGGGGAAATGTGGGTAAAAGTGAACAAAAGATACAAACTTCCAGTTACGAGATTAAGTTCTAGGGATGTAATGTACAGCGTGGTGACCTTGGTTAACAATGCTGTATTGTATAGTTGAAGGCCATTAAGAGAGTAAATATTAAAAGTTCTCATTATAAGAAAAAAAGTGTGTAACTCTGTGAGATGATGGATATTTACTAAACTTATTGTGGTGATCATTTTGATCATATATATATCAAATCATTATGTTGTATACCTTAAACTAATGCAATGTTACATGTCAATTATATCTCAAAACTGGGGGAATCAAACAGGTTATTCAATAATCTCACTTTTACGGAAGGAAAAAAAGAATATATTAATTACACTGAATCTGAGGTATCATTGATGATTAAATGCACCATTCTTTTTCACCATGAAGAAACACACCAAAAAAATGCCCCCAATGAAACCGTAATGAGCCACAGATTATAGGATACATCATGATTTCAGAGATGTTACAATGACATAGGTATCCTCAAACTGCTAAAATACTACATTGTGTCATTTTCCTTTCATTGTAAAATAAACTACCCACCACCACCACCTGCAAAACAAGTGGGGGCTTCTGGTTCAAAGGGTGGGTTCTTACCCCTCTTTAGCTTCAGTGTATCGAGTTTAAATGGGAATAATAACCATGCCTCCCTCCCAGGACTGTTGGGAGGGTTAACTGCCCTCAGCACAGCACCCTGCACAGAGCTAAGGGCTCAGCAGAGGACAAGAGTCGCTGTCACTACTATCGTTGTCGTCTTTGTCCCACTGACAGAGCCAAGTTGGATGGACTCATTCCCAGGAGAATACGGCCTCTCACACTCCCCCAAGCTGGGCCCCTGGGCACTCTCCATCCATTTCTCTGTGAAAAATGCCATTGTCCCCCAGATGAAATGGGCTACTTTAGGCCAGGGGTTTGTCTTTGCAGGAGTTAAAAGGGAGACATGAGTTCAGAAGTACCTGCTTCCCAGGCCACCAACGTGGGAGCTGCTCTGGGGGCACATGACCAGGTTGTCAGAAGCAGCCTCCTGGGGCCTCAAGACCAGAGGCCTTGGGCCTCCAGGGTGGCAAGAGGGAGTGTCAGGCAGGCAGCAGTGGGATGTGTGCCCCACCAGGCTGCCACCCATGGTGGGTGCACAGCTGAGCCATCTCTGGGAGTCTGGCATCACCCAAGCCAGGGCCTGGCCCAAGACAGGAGGAAATAAAGAGCTACGTTCTCACGCGAAGCAACTGGAGCTGTCAAACTTGGGAAAGAGAAACCCAGAAGTGAGCAGTACAAAGTGAAAGGAATTTCCACACCAGCTCACACTCGCCAATCACACCTGATCTAATATCATCCACTCGGGGGTAGGTAGGGGCTTGTGAACCCTGTAATCAGATGAAAAATTGGAAGCTCAGAGACACTCAGTGATTCGCCTGTCACACCACAAGTGGGGGAGGGAACTGGAGCCAGTGCCCATGGGCACACTGGCCTTCGGGTCTAGAATTTTCCCACTGAAAAGCCAGTCAGTAATGTGTCAGCAAGAAGGTGGGCGTTTACTAAGTGGAACATATGAGATGGCCATTTTTGCCAGGCAAAAGTTGAAAACTACCCAGTGGTTTTCTTATGTTTCAGCCAATATTTAAGGTGATGTGCACACTCTGGGAAGGTCCCCTGCCTCCCCGCAAATCTCTCCCTGCCCTGGGACCTGCTACTCTACCATGAGTAGTATGCTCTTTGGCACCCATCTTTTACAAAGTGCAGGCCCCTCCGAGGAGTAAACAGAAAGGCAAGGAGGGTCATTCACACTCTAGTGTAAATTAGTTCATCAGGCCAGTCAGGAGGAACAGAGCTGAGAAACAGAACACTGCGGGAATGGAAGCTGCTAAGGAGAGGGTGAAAGTGGTGATTTGAATGGAAGCTGCTAAGGAGAGGGTGAAAGTGGTGATTTGAAAGGGAAGAAAGAAGGCAGGAGTGACCATAAAGGAAGGGTCCAAGAAGGCTGTTGAGTCTGACTGTTTCACCATTATACCCACAATCCTTAGCGATAAAGATTTGCCGCACGCCTCTGAGAAGCCACCTAGCCTCTCTGAGGCTGAGTTTCTCCTCTTCTGGTGGGGACTAATGCCCCTGCCCACTTAGCTCAGACAGGACAGTGTACAGGCGGCCTTGGGAAGCCTGTATTCCAAGACTCCTCCCAGCTGGGACCTTGTCCTTGTGGCAGTTGGGATGTTTTGCCCCAAGGGGAGGCAGCAGGCCATCCAGGACCCTGAAGTTTTCATGAGTGTCTCTGCTCTCCTCCAGGGGGCTTCCTAACCTTCAACAATCAAAGCTCCCACTGACTGCACTTACTGTATACCAGGATCTGGCATGGAGATCACTCTCCCCAGTTGACAATGAGGAACGAGGGCACAGAGGAGGGAAGAGGCCCGCCTGGGGTCACACAGCCTGGGCAGAGTTAGAGCCGAATTCTAACCCTCATGTGGCTGATTCCAAAGCTCCCGCTCCTACTCTTGGTTCTGCCAGCCAAGGCACTGTGGCTGGGGTCCCTGGGGGGTGAGAAGTGGACTAGGGACTCCTTCAGGCCTCTGGGTATACCCAGCTCTGACCCCCTGGGTGAGGCTCCCTGGGCACCCAACAGCACAGAGGGTAGGCTTTGAATTCTCACAGACCACAGTCTCACAGAACAAGCTGGGTCACATGACGTGGGGCAAGGGCCCCGGAACATGCCTCAGACCTAAGCTTCTGGGCAAGGCCTTCTGAGAAATGGCAGGATGGAGTCCAAATTCTGAATGATCACAGACCTGGGCTGGAATTCTCACTCTGTAGCTGCACAGTTTGGGGGGAAGTGGCTTAGCCTCTCTGGCCTCCAGCTTCTCCATTTCAAGTCCTCCTTTGCAAAGCTCTTATGAGGAAAAGTGAGGACATATGCAGACAATGTTTAGCATTGGGCCTGGTTCCTAGCAGGCACTAAGTAGACAGTAATAATTTTTACAGAGCTTCAGGGCAGGTATAATTTGGCTCGGCTGAGAAGAGAAACAAGGGCATGGAGGCCTCCCGAGAGGGCAGAGGAGGCAGGGCTCCTGGTCCCTTTTGTGAGAAAGGACTTTGGCTACACGTCACTAAGGTCTCCCTGCCCAAGAATTCTTTGAATCTATAGCATCTCCTAAACACATCAAAAAGTGAATATTATTATCCTAATCTTATAGATGAGGAAATATACTAAGAGAGGCAAAGTACCTTGCTAAGTATCATACAGTTGAGAAGTAATAGAACTGAGCTTTGAAATGAGGTCTTCTGACTTCAAATTTAAGTCCTTCCCAGTACACCACACTGCCCTGGGTGCTCTCAAACTGAATTTAGAGATACTTCTAGCCACCTCAGCTTAGCCACATCTTTTCAGAAGCTCAAAGGCACGGGAAATTCTTTATTGTGAAATATACATACAAAAGAGCGTATTAACATAAGTATTTAACAAAAGGAATAAAAATGAAATGTATATACTTAAAAGTATTGTCTTTGATGTTCTGCAGTTTCATCAAAATTTATGTGGCTGTGAATTTCTACTTAACTTGTCTGAAATTTGTTGTGCTTTTTAGATCTGAGTTTTGGTGTCTTTTAACAATTCTTGGAAAATGTTTCCAAGCCATTATTTCTTTGAAGACTGCCACTGCCCCATTATGTCTACAATTACCTCCTTTTGGAACTCCACGTAAATACGTTAGATCTTCACACTCTACCCCTCACGTCTCTTAACCTTGCCTCTTGTTGTTCATATCTTTGTCTGGACTTCATACTAGACAGTTTCTTAAGAATTCTCTTAGTACATTCATTTTCTCTTCAGCTGCATCTAATCCTATTGTATCTACTTCTGTGTCTATTGTATATGCATCCACTGAATTTTCCATTTCAATTATTATTTTTTCCTAGAAGTTCTTTCTGGTCTTTTATAAATCTGCATTAAAAAAAAAAAAGTGTCCTGGGAATTCCCTGGCTGTTCAGTGGTTAGACTCTGTGCTCTCAATGCCAAGGGCCCGGGTTCAATCCCTGATCGGGGAATTAAGATCCCACGTGCCACATGGTACAGCTAAAGATAAAAAAAACTAAAAGAATTAAATAAAATAAAATAACCATTCTTCTCAGAAAAAAAAAATAGTGTCCTGTGCTGTTTTAATATTTCCAAACCTTTCTTCTATTTCTTAAAAGACATTAGGCATAGTTATTTTTCATGTCTGCTCATTTTAATATCTTTAGTTTTTGTAGGTCTGCTTCTGCAGCCTGTTGTTTCTGCTGATTCTTATTCATGGTGCCTTGTTTCCTGGTATGATTTTGTGACCTTTTGACTTGAACTGAAATGTTCCTTGGAACTATACATCTATAAGAAATCTTTGAGTCTGGGCTGAATTTGGCTTCCTGCAGAGATAATCTGCCTTTGTTTCTGCTGGTCACCTATGGGAAGCATTAACTCAGGACCATTTTAAACTAGATTCTCTACTTAAGGATTTCAGACTACACATTACTTTGGACCACATATCCATGTGAGAGCCAGCTTTTGATTACCACAGGAGGTATTTTTGCCCATCCACACAGGGCCAAGTTGTCCTTGCTCTCTCTTCTATGGAGTGGAATTTATTTCTTGGTTACTCTTATACTGATGGTGTAGCCTCTGGGGCACAAGCTTTATGCAGGGCTCCTTTAAACTGCCCACTTGGGCAGGCCCCAGGATTTACCTATTTTCTCCCATTCCCAGCACAGCATCAACAGGGAGGCTTAAGGTCACCACCAGGTTTGGAAGATCCTGGAACAAAAGCCAGCACTGTGCTCCATCCCCATGTCCACACTCTCCATTCAGTTTCAGTCTCTGTGATTCCCTACTTTCTTGCCAACTCAGTAGTATATTATAATTTTTAAAACATTTTATCTGATATATCATTGTTTTCATTTGAAAAGTTGTTCAGGGTATTTAAAGCATCATTGGGAATTCCCTGGCGGTCCAGTGGTTAGGACTGCGCACTTCCACTGCACGAGGCGTGGGTTTGATCCCTGGTCGGGAAACTAAGATCCCACATGCCGCAGTGTGGCCAAAAAACTATTTTGTAATTAGAAAAAAAAGGCATCATTGTTTCAGAAATGAGTCCTCCACAGACATTTTGGGTAAAATATAAAACATTTCCTGTCTCAAAGCTAGATTTAAGCAAATTTGGGCTGCCGGCAAATATTTTTCTAAAACACCATTTTCCATTTTCTTTCTTCTTTTCAGTAACTCTCCCCCATCCTTAATTCTCATTGTTGTTCTCTCCCTCCCCTTGATAGAAATAAATGAATAAACTAATTAATGCTAATATATTAATGACTAAAAACAGTTGACCCCCATCCCCTGGTATATCACATATCGTACTTATTATGTTACATATTAGGAAGCTTCTTAAATTTTTCTCTTCCTTAAAGATTTACATTTTGAAGGATCCTGGAGAGGACAGCATCTGAGTGAAGGAGTGACTCTGATTTAAATTCCAGGATGCTGTCAGGCAGGGACTCCCCTCCCCCTGCCCACAGGCTGGACTGCATAAAGACCCCTCCCTTGAGAAAGCCCCCTCTGTACTCCAGACACCAGGCTGTATAACGCAGGCCAAGGAATTAATACATTCAGTTGTGAACTGGGCAGCCACACCCACAGGTTCCTGGGGGCATCCAGACCCCTAACCCAGCAGACCTGCCATGGAACTGTGAACATTAACACACTGGATCTCGCCAAACCTGGTGGACGCTGAGCTCACAGCAGATGACTCTTTACAAGCGCTCACAGCTTACTTTCCTCCCCCAGCTCTCACTAGCACTTCCCATCCTCTTGCTCCTGGAAGGGAGTGGGGTATTGGGGAGGTAGAGTCACTGACGGATGCAGGAAGAAAAATGGATTCTAGTGTTTTCAGCACGGAAAGCTTTTAACTCTAGCTTCTAAGTAATGCTTAAAGTACACGTGTGAATGTGAGATCCTGGGAGCATGCACAGTGCTCTCACACAACCTCTGGCCCAGACAGCGGTAAGAGCCCCAAATACCCTCTGCCCATCCCCGTGGGGTGCTGCCCTCTCTTCCATCCTGGCTTCCAATACGAGACAAACTTCGGGGCTCTAGACAGCTGGCCTATCTGCTCCTTCCCCTATAGGAGGGATCCAGGGATGCAATGTGGGCAAACTTCCAGCATTCCCTTGAGGGACCTCAGGTAGCACTTCCTCTCACGCATATCAATGGTGTTCTAGTTATATATTGCTGCATAATGAACCACCCCAAAACTTACTGGCTTATCACAACAACCATTAATTTTGTTTATGAATATGCAATTTGGGTAGAGCTTGGTGGGGAAATCTCGTCTTTGCTCATTAGCTGGGGCAACTCAACCAGGGCTGGAGATAACCAGACCTTCCAAGATAACCTACACGGCTGGGAAGCTGGTGTCATCTGTTGACTGGGGCTTCCTCATAGCATGCCGGTTGGGTTCTAAGAGTAAATGTTCCCAGATATCCAGGCAGAGACTGCAAGGCTTCCTATGATCTAGCCTCAGAAGTCCAGGACATCATCTCTGCTATATCCTAAGTCACTAATGGCCAACCCAGACTCAAGGAAAAGGCAATCAGTGCCACTCTCAATTGGGACTAAGAAAGAAGATGCGGCCATCTTTAATTTACTACACATGAGTCTGGGTGATCAGGACCGTATTAAAATTTCAGAGTGTGTGTGTATGTTGGGGATGGGCAATCATTTACCCATTCCTTCAATAAGCACTTTTGCGCATGTCCACAGGGTTGTTCAAGACACGTTCCCCACTCTCAAGGAGCTCCCAGTCATGTGGGAGATGCAGACACAGATGGATGAATGTGGATATTTATTTATCCACTCAACCTACATTGTCTGAGCACCTATTAAGTGCCAGGCCCAGTGCTGAGGCACAGGGTGGCCAAGCTGGGCAGACCCTGTCCTTATGAAGGTCACAGTTTGTCAGAGCAGTCGGATATCAAAGCTGGTATCACAAGAGTGCGGTGAGGGCTCAGAGCACAGCTGCATGGATGGAGCAGGGAGGGTCTCTGGCAGGCAGATGTGTCACTGTCTCCCTAGAAAAGAGGTATTCAAGCAGAAACCTTCAGTAGGAGTTTGTGCAGATGGAGGGGAGGAATGAAGTGTATTGCTGGTTGGGAGAACCATCCATGTGAAGGCTCAGAGGCAAGAAAGAGTGAGAAGCTCTTCTGGGCTTCAAAGATGTTCAGTTTGGTGTGTGCTTGCATGTGCACGGGGTGTATGCGCCTGGGTGCGTGTATCTGCGTGTGCACATGGGAAGTATGTGCGAGTCTATGTGTGTACATGCACATGTGAGTGCACGGATGCATGTGTGTGTGCATGTTGTTTGTAGGAACACCAGAACCTCCTCTGCACCTACCCTAAGCTGATGAAGTGTCCCCACTCTGCAATCCGGAGGTCTAGGGAACAGCACCCTCACCCCTGCTGCCACACATCTCAAGGGCACCCATGGCCCATTCCCTTTGGCACTTTGGCCGGGAGTAGACACACACCACTAGCTCCCCATGCAGGCATGTGTTGACATGGCTGTGATTGGTGTGTGGCACTGAGGAGGCATGCTCCAGGCCCAGCCTCAAGGCAACCAGTCCGCCACCTCCTCCAGGCTGCTGGGGCATACTTGGGACCTCCTGCCTCCCCTGCTGGAGCTGTGTCTGACCCAAGCTCAGGGTGACATGAGAGAAGGGTGCTGGAAGGGACCCTACCGCTGATCAGACTGGACTGCCAACTGCAGCCTAGACCAGCCCTTGCCCATCTTTGGGCTTCAGAATTCATTGTGAGAAGGGGACCCACCCTGTGAAGAAGAGACTCCCTCCCATGTGAGTCAGGGAACCCCACCCCAAAGACATGTACACAAAACTCTTCAAGACCCACTTTCTAGTTTCAGGTCTATTTCCCCGTTAGTGGGGTTAGGAGCTGGAAGGAGTAGGCAGAGGAGGTGGAGAGGTGAGGAACAAGCTGGGTCTTCCTGTGCTCAGTCTGGAAGATGGTCCCAAGGGAAAGCTGTCCTAGCACCACATCTCCACTTCGCCTACTTCCCAGCAGCACACCAGGAAGAGAAAGAAGAGGGGACAAATACTAATCAGAGTAGTAATAACAGTCTCAGGACTGTTTTAATCATTCTCCTTTTGCCCTCCTATTGCCCTACAGGCATTTTCCTTCTGTCAGGACTTGGTTCATTTGCACATGATCAACAGCAACAGCAAAAGCTAACAATGACTTTCACAAGGTAAATGTTTCTCTTTCACGTAAAAGAAATTCAGTGTCCAGCAGTCTAGGTCTGGTAAAATGACTCCACGAAGTCTAGAGGGACCCAGGATCCCTCTAGTTCACTGTTCTGCAATCATCTTCGTGTCCAAGATGGCTGCTAGAGCTCCAGCCATCACGTCTGCAAACAAGGCAGCTTTCTTTCGTATTTTTTAGTTTAAAAAGTTTTATTGAGGTACAATTTACCTAAAATAAAATGCACACATTTTAAACATAGAGTTTTATGAGTTCTGCCAAATTTAAAACACCCATGTAACCACCACCTTAGTTGAGATATAGAACATTTCCACCTCCCTAGAAAGTTCTCTCTTGTTCCTACAGTCAATGCCCCCCTTTGATATTATTATAGATTAGTTCTCCTGTTCTAGAACTTCGTATAAATGCAGTAATTCAGTATTTACTCTTCTGTGTCTGGATTCTTTCATTCAGCATGATGCTTTTGAGGTATATCATGGTGTTGTTTGTGTCAGTGGTTTGTTCCTTTTTACTGCTGAGTAATAACCCACAGTATGGATGGGCCACTGTTCACCTACTGATAGACACTCACCTCTTTCTTCTCCTTCCCTTTTAGGAGACTTTCTACAAGTTCCATGTAACATTTCCTTTGGATTTCAATGGCCCAAAATAGTCACGTGGCCACACCTGGAAATGTATCTCTTTAGTTGGGTAGCAATGGGATTTTTTTCTAGGAGGAAGAGGAGGGTAGATGCTGGGTACAACTAGTGGGCTCATTTGACAGACTGAGAAACCAAGCTCCGAAGAAGCAGTGATTCCCCTGAAGTCACCCAGGTCCTCATGACAGAGGTGGGTCAAGGCTCCAGATTTAGGGCCTTTTCAATCTGTCCCCAGCAGGCCACTTCACATCTAGTGGGTATTCCCCATTGGCCAATGCCCACAGAGTGTGGGTACTGGGCAAGAGCAACGTGAAGGAGCTGGCTGGCCTCAGGAAGGAGGGATAACGCTGATACCAGGGAGCACTGGACTGGGCATTCACTAAGCACCAGGCTGGGCTAATCATAAAGCCATCCAGTAGGCTGGTCACTTCTGTTCACCCCATTTCTCAGATGAGGAAACCACTCAGAGAGGTTAAGTAACTTGCCTGAGGTCACACAGCTAGCAAATGGCACCTCTGGGTATGGACCTTCAGTTCTGTTGAAGGCAGGTTCCGACCATGGAGAAAAATATACTTTAGAGTTTCTCAACATCCTTTCCAACAGGTAGAGGAGGTTCTATCCTGAGACTGGTAAATAAACAATCCTTCCAGAGCCCCGCCTGTCAGCCTCAGGGGCCTGCCACAGACTCCTACTCTCCTAATTCACCCAGGACCTTTTCTCATAACTCTGCTTTCCTCCATTTCATGCCTATAACGTATTAACATAAACAACAGTGCTGACAGCAGCTCAGCTCTAACTGGCTCATGCTGGAATCTGACTGATGATTTTCATCAGGGAAAAAGACTAAACAGGTTAAGATGATTAAATTTTCTTAAACCTACAGCTAAGCCTAATCAAAGCCATTTGTGCAGAGGTGTGTGTGTGTTTTCCTTTGCTGGAAGGTTGATTGGCAGTTTCGAAGAGACGAGTGTGACTGCTGGGGGAACAGAGTTAAAATAAAGCATTTCCCACAACTTCCAGACATTAGCACAGGCCACTTCCACTTCCCTGTCTAGGCTGGAATTATCATTTCCCCCGAGAAACATCTGATGACGAAAATGAAATTCAGCGCGTCTACATTTCATCCTCTCCCTGTTTTTCCCCTCAAGTTGAGTCCTTTTATAATTAGAGCTGTCTGTGTGGAATAACTAGGGAAGTTCCATAGCTTCCTAATTTCCAGGAGCTGGAGGGGTCAGGAGCCTCCCACACAGCATGCCCGTATTGTCTTGGGCAAAGCCTTTCCCCTCTCTGGGCCCTAGCTGCCCTATCTGTACAATGGAGAGACTGGCCCTAAGGATCTCCTGTTTATCGCGCCCAGTCAGTGGATGAGGGGCACAGCAAACAGCACGAAATCAACTCCCTTTGTGTGATGTTCTTTGTCACACAGAACTCACAAGAGGACTTGCTAATTATGTCATATAACCTACCTGGATACTGAAGGGGCTCAGTGGGAGCGGGGTACACATGGGTGACTAGAGACGGGAGGAGGAAACTCTGTAACATCAGATATCAAAATGCTAACCGTCCCATCCACCCACTGGGAATGCACTTGTAGGCCCTTGCAGACACCCGCCCTCTGCGCTGCACAGCACAGCTTCCTGAGGATGGCTACGCGCCCCCTGGCTGACCTCTTCAACCCCTTTCTCAGCACTCTCCTAAGTGGTCCTCCTCATAGCCTCTTACTGCTCAGGTTCCCTCTTCCCAGTAGGCAGATCCTGTCAAGAAAGTTTGAGCCCTGGGACCTCCCATGGTGTCCACCTGACCTATGGGAAACTCTCGTGTGAGACAGCTCTACTGCATTGCCCTTACCCCTCCCCCTGCATCCATGAGCCGTTCCAGCCAGCCCTTCAAGACCCTGAAAAACAGCAGGCAGCAGCCTCCATGTTCACAATCATCCCCAAACTCCAGGAGACGTACACCAAAGTCACGCTCACTGCTTTTCCCCTTACTTCATGCAGCAAAATAGCCTGTGGGTTTCTGAAACTCAGCAAATATTCTGCCAGTGGGTAGTGCTAGACTGCTCTGACCTCCCAGTCCCAATTTCTGCAAGTACGTTTGAAGTCCTATTAACCTGTTTGGGGACAGCACCTCCCTCTTCCCCATAGAGCAGTGGACAGGGAGGACACAAAGACTCCTGAATTCCTTTCAAATATCCATTTTCTTTTACATAGGCTGGAGGTAGATGATGAAGGCGAGTATTCACTGGACCATTCCTGCTACCTTTCAGTAATCTGGACGGGTATGGCTGCCATCTTACCTTATAATGTATTTTTTTCAGCTTTGGGGCTTCAGTCAATCTCCTAAAACATCAATATTGTATTACATAGTTTTTAGGGTATTTCCCAGTACTTTCTCCTAGAAAAAGAAGAGTAACCTAAACCCAAAGCCAGCAGAAGACAATAAAGACTACAGTGGAAATAAATGAAATAGAGAACAGAAAAACAACAGAGAAAATCAACAACCCAAAAGTTATTCTTTGAAAAGACCAACAAAATTGGCAAACTTTTAGCTAGACAGGCCAAGAAAGAAAGAGAGAAGGCTCAAATAACTAAAATCAGAAATGAGAGAGGAGACATCACTACCAACCTTACAGAAAAAAAAAGAGGACTATAAGGAAATACTATAAATGACCATATGCCAACAAATTAGATAATTTAGTTGAAATAGATGAATTCCTAGAAAGACAAACCATCCAAACTGACTCAAGAAGAAACAGAAAATCTTAGTAGATGTATAACAAAAAAAGAGAATTAGTAATTTTAAAACTTCCCACAAAGAAATGCCCAGCCTCAGATGGTTTAATTGGTGCATTCTATCAAACATTTAAAGAATAATTAATACCAATCCTTCACAAACTCTTCCAAAAACAGAAGAGGCAGGAACATTTCCCAACTCATTACGTGAGACCAGAATTACCTCAATACCAAAACCAGACAAAGGCATCACAAGAAAACTACAGATCAATATCTCTAATGAATATAGATGCAAAAACTCTCAACAGAACACTAGCAAACTGAATCCAGCAACATATAAAAAGGATTATACATGACAATCAAGTGGGATTTATCCCAGGAATGCAAAGTTAGGTTAACATCTCAAAATCAATTAATGTAACACACCATATTAATAAAAACAAAACAAAACAAATCCCACATGATTATCTCAATAGACACAGAAAAAGCATTTAGTGGTGAGCCAAAAAGTCTCCAGGTAGAGGAAATGACCTAAACATAGTCACAAGGGAAAATGTTTTATCTGGGGGATACACAAAGAGTAAAGGAGATGTTTTCAGAAAGGAGATGAGAGGGTCGATCTATGAAGAACCTTGGAAGCCAGTTTAAGGGATCACGGGGGAGCCATGAGGGTTTAGAGCAGAGCTTGGACATAATGCAAGTGGTATTCTAGGAAGTTAATCTAGACCAAATTGTCCAGTGACAAATTTACATACACCAACGTGACTCTGAGGTACAGAGTAACGGTCACCAAAATTTTCTGGAGGATGAGTTGCAACCTAATTTACTCCCAGGGAGGATCCATGCTTTGCAGCTGGAAGTATATATAAGTTTTGAGGCCCTCTTTGGAAAAGGAAAATAAAATTATAAATCATCGTTAGGTACAAAAATGAATATATATTTAAAATGAAAAAAGAAATCACATGTCCATGGCTACTCCAAGCCATTCAATACAAGTCAGAGTGGAAAGAGGCAAGAATCTTAACCAATGCAGTTATGACATCCAACTTCTGCAAACTGTACAACACATATGACCATGCGAACACACTGTACAGGCCTTGGAAGGATCCCCACAAATGAGGAGCCCTGAAGCTTGAACCTCCTCTGCCGTGTGGTGAACCTGCCCGGGAGTGTGCTGGAACCAGTGCGTATAGGCTTGTGAGAACCAGCTATTAGCACCGCTTCCCAACTTAACGTTCAGTGATGTCGTGTTGGTAGCCTGTGATCGGCCTTGGTGGGAGTACTTACACCAGAGAAGCTGCCGAACGCTACAAATTAGGGCTTCTCCACATCCCCAGAAAGCAGCTATTAAACGTTTGCCAGCATGCCACTGAATCCGATTCTATTTATGGCTAAAGTATAAATCCAGTTCTGGTCCTTGGCACAAAGTCCCTATCACTGGCCATCACAGCTGGATTATTCAGAGGTCAAAGCCATTAGACTCAGTATCAAATTCGGAGACATCTCTCTAGGGCAGGGGTCCCCAACCCCCGGGGCTGCAGATGCGGGGCCTGTTAGGAACGGGGCTGCACGGCAGGAGGCGAGCGGCCAGCGAGCGAACCTTCATCTGCCGCTCCCCATGGCTCGTGTTACCTCCTGAACCATCGCCCCCATCACCTGCATTACCGCCTGCACCATGCCGCTCCCTGCCCGGCCCCTGTCCGTGGAAAAATTGTCTTCCGCGAAACCGGTCCCTGGTGCCAAAGAGGTTGGGGACCGTTGCTCTAGGGCAGTGATCTCTGAGCCTTCCACCTGTGCACTGACCATCCTCTCCACTGTAGCCCCTTCACTCTCTCACCTTCTCTGTCCCTCGCCCACCAAAAACCCCCCAAGGCAGCCCTGTCAGCATCTCTGTGTAGGTGAGATGAGAACATTTCAGATCAGAAATGTGAACCTTTTTCTAGGCCCAGTAGAAGCAAAGAGACAGGATCACAGGGGAGGGAGACTCTCTAAGCTACTGACCTTGGAGTCCTCCATGATAATGATCCTAAAGATGAACCATGCCCTGACCCATCTCAACAACCCAGGAGGCCTATACCTGAGACGACCTGTATCTCCTGGATTAGGCGACAATTCCAGCCTTCAGCACTGTCAGAGCAGTGAAGTCCTGAGTCTCCACCCCAGAGCCCACTTCTTATTTTCCCTAAATATGATCACCTCCAGTTCTAAGGAGCCCCTCATTCCAATATGATAGGCTAAGGGAAGGAGTTTGCACTCCCCTCCCTGTGCTCTCCAGAGTTCACAGGCTTTGACTCTCTCCCTACTCTTCATCCTTCTCCAGAGGGAGGGGACCTCAGGTTTTACTGGGCCTCCATATAGCCAGCCTTCTCCACCCTTCCTCTGGACCTGCAGGCCCATTTCACAGACAGGAAAACTGAGGCTCAGAAATCAGGAGTCACGCTGAGGCCTGTCTGACTCCAGTGTCCATGCCCTTTCCACTCTACTATGTTGCCTTTTGAACAGGTGTGCACTCTGTTTCCTGCCATCAGGGAGCCACATTCTTACGTAGAATGCATCCCCATGCTCCCCGCAGGGTCCAGAATAATTCCCAGGGTAGCTACCTGCAGCTTTAGGAAACAGGTGGGAGAGCAGGCACAATAAAGACAAGGAAGAGAAGGGGTTGGGTAGGGATAGGGCAGTGCCCCGGGGTCATGGCCTGAGGACATAAGTGAATGGTATTCAGTGGGCCATACCTGGTTCCTGCCCACCTCTGGGGCTGCTCCCATCTAGGTGCGTGCGGCATCCATCAGCCAGTGTCATGACTGCCTGTGAGGACACCTGCCCAGGCTCTAGATGAGGACCCGTTGAGAATAAGCACTCAATACCAGCAGTCATTTAGGGACTGTGCTTTGAGCCAAAAGATGCAGGTTTGAATCCTGGCTCTGCTACTAACTAGCCATGGGACCGGGGGGAAGTCACCCAGCCTCTCTGAGGTTCAGTTCCCCTCCCTGTAAAATGCAGACAGTAAGAGCACCCACCTCATGGGTTATCAGGGGGATGAAGGGAGCTAATGCATGTAAAGTGTTTAGTACCTGGCATGTAAGAGCCATACACAGTGGTTATTCCCGTTATTGCCAAGACTGCAGTATACCTGACAAATGTTTGCTGACTGAATGAATGGCCGTTATCCAGCAAGCCAGGGAGGAGATGCGAGCTCACTCAAGGTAACGTCGTCTAGTGGTTATGACTTTTAGGTCGTAGCACACAAGTTCAAGATCCCAGCTCAGCCTGGGAAAATTACTTAACCTCCTGTGCTTTAGTCTCCTCATCTGTAAAATGGAGACAATAATAGTACCTAACTAGTAAGACAGAAAGATAGATAGGAAGATAGATAGATAGATACATAGATAGAGAGAGAGAGAGAGAGAGAGAGAGAGACAGGTATAAAGGAGATCTGTATTTTTTTAAGGATTAAGTTAATTAATATTGTAAAGAACTGAGAACAGTGTTTGGCACATTTCAAGCGCCATTCAGCGTGAGATACTGCCATGATCCAGGTGTCAGCCTATGGTTGTCGGCCAAGAGGACACTGGGCCTCAAGACTGAATTACTCCCTCCAGGAGCTTTGTCCCCATACAGAAGGTCTCCCACAGCTGCCAGACCTCTGTCATCCATACCACTGGCCCTACCACTCACCCTGCTCAGATTTCCAATTATTTGTCCTGTTTTGAATTCAAGTGGGATATTAGCCGCGAGTCTGGCTTTATTAATGGCGGTGTCTTTAGCGTTATCGACTTTCTCACTCACTCCTCACTCTCACTCCAAGAAGCTCTGTTTCCTTTAATTAAGCCCTGTGCTAAGTGCCTAGCAGGTGACGTGAGTCTGGAAAGGCCTTTGTTCTGGGACTTCGGCGCTTTCTCATGGGCTGGAGATTGGAGAGACAGTGCGCTACTGCCTTTGAAGTCTGACATCCATCCCCACAATAGGAGGAGTGGGACAGTGTGGAAAGCCAAGCCCAAGAGGCAGGAGCCCAGCTCTCCCCCCAGCCTGCCTCCTTTATATCTGTGAAGTGGGGGTGGGGTGCAGGAGGGTACCTTTGCCTCCGCCCCCAGTGCCATGACACTTGGCGTCTACTCAGGATTGGAAAGGTGACAGCCCAGAAGACAGGAGTTCCAAGAGCCAAAGATATCCAAAAGGAAGTGAGGCATAGAGAAAGCAGCCCGAACTTTGCATTACCCAGCCTGGGGTTGAATCCTGGCCCTGCTGTGCCTTGGCAAGTTGCTTCAGCATACGGAGCCTCAACTGCCTTCTCTGTAAAATGGGGTGATGGAATCTACCCCATAGGAGAGGGCATACGGGAGCCATCTTAATGCCAGCTCTGCTACTGTTAAGATTTTGCTGTGCAACAAGCTTCCTGTTTGAAGGACAACACTTATTCCCAGCCTCCCCATCCCGACTGGCCATCAGCACCTCTGTCTGCTTCTTAAAACTACTCTTTTTAAAATATTTTTTATATTAATACTATTTTTATTTATTTTTTAAATATGTATCTATTTGGCTGCACTGGGTCTTTGTGGTGGCATGTGGGATCTAGTTCTCTGACCAGGGATCAAACCCGGGCCCCCTGCATTGAGAGTGAGGAGTCTTAACCACTGGGCCACCAGGCAAGTACCAATCCTACTCTTCTTTTTTGTTTGTCTGTTTGTTTTTTAACATCTTTATTGGAGTATAATTGCTTTACAATGGTGTGTTAGTTTCTGCTTTATAACAAAGTGAATCAGTTATACATATA
>NW_020838016.1:6701178-6758340 GCF_003676395.1 Aethalodelphis obliquidens | reverse complement strand
TCTCTTCCCTCTTGCGTCTCCCTCCCTCCCACCCTCCCTATCCCACCTCTCTAGGTGGTCACAAAGCACTGAGTTGATCTCCCTGTGCTATGCAACTGCTCCCCACTAGCTATCTATTTTACGTTTGGTACTGTATATATGTCCATGCCACTCTCTCACTTAGTCCCAGCTTAGTCCCTTCCCCCTCTCCATGTCCTCAAGTCCATTCTCTACATCTGCATCTTTATTCCTGTCCTGCCCCTAGGTTCTTCAGAACCTCTTTTTTTTTTAGATTCCATATATCCAATCCTACTCTTCTATGTACATGTTTCTGTACCTGTCATGGAAGGATGCATGCACACATCACCGAATGCACCCCTCACTATGAAATGATGGTGGACGTGTCTTTTTTCCCTCTATGGCCTGCTTCTTCTTCTATCTCTGGAAGCCTAGTGAAGAGGGAGGCAGGCTCAGTAAACAGTAGACACTTGGAGACTGAGCCACGCGAGTTCAGCCCAATTTACAGTACAGTAAGCCATCGCCATCGTTGCCAAGCAGACCCTCTCACCTGGGTGAGACAGACCTGCAGGTGGTTCAGGGCTTTAAAGCCTTTCTAAGCACCATCAGAAAAATGAGAGCCAAGGTGGGTGATTCCCTGTTAAGTGAGGACACAAAGGTTGAGTGTAAAGACCCCAGCGCGGAAATACCAGACAAATGTCATAAAATTGGTGTTGACGCCACAAAGGACTTAAATAATAAATGCTGTGGTGAACGTGACTGGCTCATACAGACAAGCATTGGCACCTGTGTCCCTGCCTCACCATGTGGTCAGAAAGCTCCGTCACCTTCAGCTCCAAATGCCCATCGGTGTCCCCAGACGACCACTGCCCTATTCCGCCTGTTCCGTCAGCTGCTGAACAGCAGCTCTGGGTCCTCTTTCCCAGAGGTCTGGGGCAAGGGGCCTCAATGCTCCTCACCCCGACAGTCCTGGCACTGCCACTAAGTTCACCATTCACCCCGTCACCCTCCCCTGGGGGCCTTTCTCAGCTCCCAGATGAAGCCCTGCCCACCCTTATATCTCCCGCCTGCGCTCCTGGAGCCCTGTGGTTGGCGCCATTCTCCATGGCACATGGTACCACTTCTTCCTCTCAGCCCCCCGCTGCAGGTCGCCGCTGCTTCTCTTACCTTCTCTCCAAGATTGTGGGCTCCTCGGGGCTGGGTCGGCTCTGATTCTTCTGTGCGTCCCCAGCACCTAGAGGAAGAGCCAATACAGAGCAGGCAGTCAGGAAAAGTCTGGAAAACTGGCTTCAGTCACAGAACTATATCCAGAAATCTTTTTTTGGTTTCAATAGTCTCTAAATTTCACTCAGTTCTAGAAGTGCCTACTCGTCACTCCTGGACACCAGTCCTGTGCCTACGGTGTAAATCAGAACTACAGGTCTCTGTAAAAGACTGAGACGCAACTCACATTGGCTGAAACAAACGAAAGGGGTAGGTACTGGATTAAAGTGTGCGTATGAGTCACCCACTGCTGGATTCTTGACTGCGAACCTAGGAATCTCTCTACGTTCCTCATCTCCATTTCCCATGTATTGGCTTCACTTTCAGGGGAGATTCTCCCATGAAATGACCAGATGGCCACCAGGAGCTTCAGCTTTCGATTCTCCCCGTTTAGCAATTCCAGAGAACTTGCATCTCTTCTAATAACTCAAGTAGCCATCCAAGGAGGCCTCTCACTGGCCTGGCGTGGGTCACATGCCCATCCCTGAACAAATCACTGTGGCCATGGGAGTAGTGCTCTGATTGGCCATGTCTGGGTCACGTGCCCACTTCTGACACCCACAGCTGGGAGGAGTCTCGTCTGCCCTGCCCACGTGGGCTGAACCTAGGGCTGGGCAGTTTCCCCAAGGGGAATCAGGATGCTCTTTCCATAACGAGAATGGACCGTGGTCAGGCAGAAGCAATTAATACTCGCCAGAGCGCCTCCGTTAAACAAGGCGAGAAAAGTAACAAGTCTAGATTGCAAAGGAACATCCAACAATCTTCAAGAGACAGCACACCGAGAAAAAACAATCCAAGCTAGTTAAAGTCTAAGTAAGAGCCAACTCTATCTAAAGGAAGCCCAGCTGTGTGTCATAGGCCTTCAATTGCTGGAGATGAACAGAAAGGCTGGAACAGTCAGGAAGTCTTCCTGGAGGGGGAGGTGGGGCTTAAAGGACCAGCAGGTCCAAGATAAAGAGGGGAATGGTACTGGCCTTCAGTGTCCTACCAGGACTCTGTGTGTGTGTGTGGGCGGGGGTGGAGGCGGGGGGTGGGGGGTGGGGGGGCGGGGGGCGGGGCGGGGGTGAAGTGTGAGGAGGGAGAGGTAGGGCAGGAGAGCCTCGCCCCTCCAGTGGGCTAGGCTCCACCCACAGGACCCAAGCCAGCAAGATCAAAATCTAATTTACTCATTAGGCGTGCTTCTTCTGTACAAATTAAATCACTGGCTATTTTTCCACATCGTAAATATTGTTTTAAACTCTTGCTCATAGGCAATTAGATTACAAGCATTGCCTGGTGAGCTATACGCCAGCGCATTTGGCGAGCCTCTGGCTGCTTTGCGAGCGTTTTCCTTTTGAAATGTTTCCCAATGATTTCTAAGGGTCTTTGAAATCGTGTCCCTAGTGATGTGTGAGGGCTCTTGTCTGTGGCCATTAATTTCCATAGCAGCCCAAGAGAGACCCAGTCTCATCTGTGTTCATTTCCAAACAGCCTGGCTGGGCTCCACACCCTCCTTATTTCTGCCTGTAGTTCGGTGACTCTTCACCAGTTAGCTCCAGCCGCGTGCCCCCAGCCACCCCCATCTCCCACCCCTGCCTCTGTCTTTGTGTTAGTTGAAGACCCAGGAAAGCACACACTTGAGCACTAGCTCGCAAGGAGACCTGCATTCCAGTGCCAAGATCTTCACTCATTTTGAGAGAGTTATTCCACCTGCCTCCCCTGGGCCTCAGTTTGACCTCTGTAGAATGGAGTTAATTCTCGCCTAACTCAAGTGGCCTCCTATTCTCCTTTGCTGGCATTTCTGGGCCCCCTTGAGCTTCCACAGCTGACTAGAAAGACATTTGTTCTTGCTTCTCTCCCCAGATGCTCTCTTCCGTTTCAGGTCAGCCCCTCGACCCTTTACACGCGCTCCACCCTGACTCACCTTAGGCTCTGCCCCCAGGGTGGTTGCTCTTTCGTTGAGACCCACATAACCCCGCCTGATCTGGCTGAGCATCAGGGCCACCTCCTCCAGAAGTGTTACATGGCGGCCTTGGCCCTCGGTTACCTGTCTCTTCTCTGGATGTCCACCCCATGCAACACAGTTTAGACCCTGATGATAGTAATAGTTATAACCACCTTTTACTGAGCACCTACTATGTGCCAGGCACCATGGTAGTGGCTATGTATACTATTCCTTTCAGTCCTCCCAACAGGCCTGCACTGTATGTGTTATTATTCCTATTTTACAGATGAGGAAACTGAGGCTCAGAGAGGTAAAGTGACATCTCAAGGTCACACAATTTGTAGTGCCTGAGCCAGAAGTTTCTGCCCAAGAAGAATGATCTTGTACTGACCCTCTGCTGTGTCAGGCAGGGGCTGCACCTCATTTAATCCCCACAACAGCACCCCCCACGAAGTAGGTAGTGCTGTCCTCATTTTATAGGATAGAAGACAAAGGCCCAGAGGAGTGGCATCTCCCATCCATCACTTAGCTGACGCCTGGAGTGAGATTCAAAATCAAATCTGCGGACTCTCCTCCTCCTACACTTCCCCTCACCCACACACAGCCCCAGAGGTGTAGTTGCCTTGTCCCCAGGCCAGAGGACAGCCCCACCTCCCAAGGCACTGGCCAATCTTCCCAGAGACAGTGCACCTGCTCTGAGCTGTGAGCACAAAGGAGGAAGGTCAGAAGCCCACACTCACGGAGAAGGTCCACAGAGCATGACAAAAATGTGCAGTCTCTTCCAACAGGCTTTTCTTTCCCTCCGCCCCTTCCATAGCTATTTATGGAGCAGTACTCTGGACAAGGGGGTACCTGGCTCTGTGTCCCTCTATGCTTTAGAAGGACAAGTCACTGCCTGTCTCCCAGCCAAGAGCTTTCTGGGGAAGTGCTCCCAGGGTTGCAGGTTCTCCCTGGAAAGGTGTGCCTGAGAGGCAGCAGTGACACTGACGTCCTGGAGGCTGCACACCAGTGGGCAGGGCTGGGGTTGGAGTCCTGATCTAGGGCTCCCCAGTCCTGCACAGATGGAGGGACAGGAACCAGGGTTTCCACAGTAGTATCTGTCCCCAGAGAATGATGTCAGCCCAGTCCTGAGAGGGAGAGTGGACTGGCCTTTTGGGGGCTTCGTGGACTTGTGAAAGCAATGAAGGGCCTTCCCCGCCCCTCTATTCCAACAGTTCATGGGTGTCCCGCATCCCTGGTGGGGCCCTTCTGTGTGCCTGAGGTTATGGGATGACCTCCTTGCAGCAGAGACAGCCTCTTCCCAAGGGTCTGACTCTTACCACCCTGTTTATCCCTCCCTGCAGTTGCTTTTCCCAAGTTGAGCTTTGACCTCCACCAAAGGGCACTGTGAGAAGCCTCCTCACGGAAACCTCCTTTTGTCGCTGTTGAGGGATGTTGTTGCTGAGGGCAACACAGGTCACGTCACATCTCATCCTCATGACACTGACTTCCAACGATCCTCTGAGTCCTAACCCCAGGAACATTACAGTTTTTAATATTGTGAAATTATGAATCCTATATCTGATCATATTTCCCTCTTTGCCTTGGTTGCTAGGAAACTGAGTCAATATTCGTCTCACTCTCAGTGTTACAGGGCCTTATTTTCTGTTCCTTTGCTGACTTTTTCCCCTTAGCCCCAATTTCCTCATCTATTTTTATTAAATTCTTTAGATTGAATATATTTCCAGTCGCAAACAAAGATCAGGAACTAAGCGTGGTTAGAATTTAAGGTGGGATTTTGCCCACACTGCGAACCACTGCACAGCCGGCCTCTCTTCGCCCATGTGCCTTCACTAGGTGGCTCCCATACTGACCTTCTGAAGAAGCCTAGAGTGCCCAGAGAGAGTCTGGATGGAGTTGGGCCTGACTGTGCTCCTTCCTCATGACGTTTGCAAGATTTGAACCCTGAGCCTTCGCTACTGGGCAATCTTTTGGGGGAGGCGATCTTAAGACGAAATCATCTAGGGAGGGGAGATGGGTCTGTGAGGGAAATGCAGCCATCCTAAAGCTCTTGGCTCCATTTCTCTCCAGTTAGAATCAGAAAATACCAGAACTAGAAGGCATTGCTTAGAGATCCAGCCACTTTATTTTGCTCATGGGAAAATGGAGGCCCAGAGAGGGAAAGGGATTGGACTGTGGTCACACAGCCATGTAAGGACCTCCTTGCCTGCTCCAAGACCTCTCTCCTCAACTCCAGACTCGTTTCTGACTTCCCACCTGACACCTCCAGTTGGGTGCCTCAAATTTAGCACATCTAAAACTGAAATCCTGATCCTTCCCCAAAACATTTCCTGATTCAATCTTTTCCCCTCACTCTGGTTAATGTCAACTTCACTTTTCCAATTACAAAAATTGAAAAACATGGCGTCATCCTTAAGTAACTCTCCCTCCCCCTCTCTGCCCTCTCTCTCTCTCCCCCCCCCCCCACCCCTGCCACTCCACCATCACCATATTTGGTGTGTGATCAAATCCTGTCATCCAGATTTTCACCACTTGTCACCCCCTGGCTCAGGTCACTATCTCCTTTTGCCAGAGCTTTTGCCCCCGGCCCATAAGTCTATTCTCAACATGGGAGCCAGAGTGGAAACATAAGTAGCCCTCCAATGGCTTCCAATTTTGCTCAGACGAAATGCAAAGTCCTCTCTGTGACCCACAGGCCCTCCACGATTTGCTCCCCGCCTCCCCCACCTCTCTGACTTCATGTCCTACCCTTGTCCCCCATATCCACTCCACTCCAGCCAAACCTGCTCTTCTTGATGTCCCCCTTTTGCACTGGCTGTTCCCCTGACAGATGCTCTTCCCCACATGGCTAGCTTCCTCACTTCTTCTAGGTCTTTACACAGAATTTACCTTCTCTCTCATATATGTGGCTGTATGATTTTCAACAAGTGTCCCATTCAATGGGGAAAGGATAGTCTTTTCAACAAATGATGCTAGGAAAGCTGGGCATCAACATGCAAAAGGATGAAGTTGGACCCTGTCCTCACACCATATATAAAAAAGTAACACAGAATGGATCAGAGACCTAAGTATAAGAGCTAAAGCTATAAAACTCTTAGAAAAAAAACGATGGGAAAAGCTTCATGATGTTGGATTTGGCAATGATCTCTTGGATATGACAGCAAAGGCACAGACAACAAAAGAAATAGTAGATTAGCTGGACTTCATCAAAATTAAAAACTTTTGTGCATCAAAGGACACTATCAGTAGAATGAAAAGACAACCCACAGAATGGGAGAAGGTATTTGCAAGTCACATATCTAATAAGGGATTAATAGCCAGAATATATAAAGAATTCCTCAGCAACAAAAAAAGCAAACGACTCCACTCAAAAATGAGCAAAGGGCTTGAATAGAGGTTTCTGCAAAGAAAATATATGAATGGCCAATAAGCACACGAAAAGATGCTCGATATCATTAATCATAAAGGAAGTGCAAACCAAAGCCACAAAATCTACTTCACACCCATTAGGATGACTCTAATTTATATATATATATATGTATATATATATTTATAAAATCTATAAAATTCTGATATATACATATATTGTATATATAGATATACATACATTGTATATATACAATACATATACATTGTATATATACATATAGTATGTATACATATACACCGTATATATACATACACATATATTGTATATATACATATACACTTATTTTCTGTGTATATATACACACACAGAAAACAAGTGTAGATGACGATATGGAGAAATTGGAAGCTTTGTGCGTTGCTGGTGGGAATGTAAAATGGTGTAGCCTCTGTGGAAAACAGGTTGAAGGTTCCTAAAAAGGTTAAACATAGAATTACCATATGATCAAGCAATTCCACTTCTAGGTATATACACAAAAGAACTAAAATCAGGGGCTCGAAGAGATATTTGTACAACCATGTTCACAGCAGCATTATTCTCAATAGCCAGAGGTGGAAACAATCCAAATGACCCTCTTCAGATGAGCAAAGAAAATGTGGTATATACACACAATGGAATACGGACAGTTAGGGTTTAATGGGTACAGAGTTTCAGCATGAGGTGACGACAGAGTTCTGGAGATGGTGGTGATGGCCACACAACAATGTGAATGTACTGAATGCCACTGAGCTGTCCACTTAAAATGGTTAAAATTTTATGTTATGTATATTTTACCTCAACAAAACCAAATAAATTTAAAAATTATCTTCCCACGGAAGCCCTCCCTGGCCACTCTCTAAAAGTCGCACGCCTCCCCCGACAAGGTATTTCACAACTCCTTTCCTTGCTTTATTTCTCCTTCTTAGTGCTTATGACTATCAAATACATTATGACATTTGACCTTTTTTGTTGTTTATTGCTGTCTCCCACACCCCATCAAAAAAATACTAGAATATAAGCTCATTATAGGCAGAGATTTTTGTCAGTTTACCGTTGCACCCCCAGCACCTAGATTAGTGTTTGGCAAATATATACATTTGTTGAATGAATATCAGGCAGCAACGGGGCTGGAGGCCAAGAAGAATATGTCTCAGGTCATCTCTAGCAAATTCACAGTTCCCAAGAGGGGCTCTGACCCCAGAAAGGGGCTGGGACCCTGGAGGCACTTCCAGGCGTCTGCTCCCCTCTATTAGTGTGAGTGCCGGAAGGGCAGGGGGGTCATGGGAAAGGAGCTGTCTGGAGCCTCAAGAGAAACCAGGAAGGATCCCCCACCTCCGGCTGCAAACACTTCCCAGTCCCCTGCAGGAGGTGGCTGATGGGCGTGCCCCCAGCAGGGATAACTGATCAGCCAAGCTCTGGCCCAGCGAGATAGCTACGGGAATTTATGGCGCACCCCCTGTGTGTCCAGTTCCTTGATGAGGCTAAGGGACCAACAAGAGAACTGTTCAGCTTCTCTTGTTGTACTAGAGGATGGACACACAAACACACACACACACGCACACACAGGTAACTGATACAGGTGTGAACTGAGTGCTTCACTGTAGGGTGTAGGCCAGGCAGCCTGACAGTGTTCCTTCCTTTCCCACAGTTCTTATCCCCTTGCACGTAGCCAGAGCACTTATGCTCCTGGCCCCGTCCCACCTGTCCACACCTGTTCCCAGGTAAATGTGCTCTGCTGGCCGTTTGCACCTTAGTGTGAAGTTAACCTAAATGTTTTTTCTCTCCAAGGGATTTCACATCTAATATTTATCTTTAACTTTCCAGTGAAATTTCTTATGTCCTAAGAAATGAATTTGAGTCCTCAGGTATGGTTGAGGGAAGAACTGTTCATGGAGAGTTATCCCAGGGCCTTGAAATGGGACCCTGGGGGACCTCTTGGTGCTAGTGTAGTCCTGGAGGGACCGTGAACTGGGGCAAGGGAGGATGTGCCCAAGGAGGAGTTTCCTGTCAGATGAGAACAAGACAAATGAGACAACTGGGTACAGAGGTGGGAGGTGGTGGAATCATAAACCAGCTGGTTAAAGCCAAGATGTGAAGGGAAGAGGCCATGTTTTCCTTCCAGTGACCCAGGATTCAGGCCCGATCAATGGACATTCATGGAGCGTCCATGGGCCAGGCCCTGGACTAAGCGCTGGGGCCACCAATACATCAGACGTTGTCCCCACCCAGGCAGAGCCCAGGCATGGAGGCCGTTACCAAAGAGGGAGGCTGGGGGCGGGGGGTGCCTGGGGAATCCAGAGAAGGGGCCCCTTGCTCAGCCTTCAGGATCAGGAATGACTTCTAGGAGGGGGCAACGTCCAGGCTGGGTCCCGATGGCTTAATGACAATTTGGCAGGTGCAGAGGTCAAGGAAGAAAATCCCTACCTGGGGGATGGCACGTCCAGAGGCCTCACAACCACTTCAGGAGGGAAAGCTTGGTGACTGTGGGTCTAGCAGCGTGGGGGGAGGGAGAAGGCTGAGATTAAAGAAGTTGGTGATGGGGGCTAGATCCTGGGGACCTTGGGTGTCACATTGACCATGTGGGCTTTCTCCTTGAGTCCAGAGTTTTAGGCAGGCATGTTCTATAGTCAGACACGTGACTTAGAAGATTTTTCTTGCTGCTCTATGGAGGTTGGATGGAGTGGAGGTAGGGGAGGAGATGGGAGCTTATGGAATCATTTGGGAACTTACTGAGGAATCCAGAGGATAAACAAGGGTAGCACCAGACCTTGGAGATTAGCCAAGGAGAAATTAGATGTGAGAAAGTGAGGGGGAGGGACTGTGAAGGACGAGCCTGAGTTTCAAGCTTGAGCAGCTGGGTGAGTGATGGCCCCAGTCCCTGTGTCTGAGGAGGGGGAGGAAATGATGTGAAAGTTTTGGAAGTGTGGAGGTGAGATATCTGCTGGACATTCAAGTGGAAACCTATGAGGTTCTGGAGCTCAGAGGGGAGGTCTTAGCTGGAAATAGAGGTTTGAGAGCTACCTGCACATAGACGGTAACTGAAGCCAGGACTAGAAATGCGATCCCACAGCGAAGGTGTAGCAATGGGAAGAGAGTTCAGGGAGCCCTTTGAGGAATCCCACAACTTGAGGTTGGGCAGAGAAGGACAGACCCCAAAGCTGATGAAGAAAGAGCAGCCAGAAAGGCCAGTTCGGGGGGTGAAGAAGCTGCACAGCCATTGGCAGGGCTGGTCATTCAGTCATTCAACAAACGTGTATATGTGAGTTTGTGATTGAAAGGCGTGCAAAGAGGGGCTGAGAACTGCTTCCTGCTTAGGGAGCTCAGTCACCCACTGCAGCCTCCCTTGGTCAGAGATCACTCCAAACCCAGCAGGAAGGGGGGCCCCCGCAGCACTTCTGTCCACTGTCCTTCCTCTCCAGACCGTTTATCCCATTTGTGCCGGGAGACAGTGTTGATTCTGGAGATAGACTCCATGGGTCTGAATCTCATCTCAGCCACTTGCAAGCTCTGTGACCCTTGGCAAGTTACTTAACTTCTCTGAGCCCTAATGACCCCGTCTATGAAATGAGGACAACAGCTGATTCTCAGGGTGTTTAGAAGACCAAGGATTATGTGTATTAAAAAGCACCCAGCAGAGCTCCTGGCTTCATACCCACTCTTCATTCTTTGAACAAACATCCACTGAGTGTCTCCTATGTTTCCAGACACTGGGCCAAGCCTGGAAATACAAAGACGAAGAGCAGGATTCCTTCTCCCAGGGAATTAACCGTTCAAATAAGGAAACAGCAAATAACAGAAAACGGCCATCCAGTGAGCTATGCCCTGGAGCTGAATCTTGGAATGAAGGTAGGAGGGCCCCGGGTTCTATTCCAGTTCTGCTCTCACTTGCTGTGGACCATGAACAATAACTTAGCCTGGCTGAGCTCTAGGTTTATCTGTAAAATAGAGATAATCATACCTCCCAGGTACTGTTCACTGGGAGGAGATTCACAGGAAGAAGAGGTGGTTGAAATGTCCAAAATTCAGGACACTTATTTCCGCAGTTTCTGGGAATTTTGAAGAGAAACTGAAATGGAGGCAGGAAGTAACAGAAACAATTGGAAAGACAGAAATTTAGCCAGCAAGAGAACAAGCCAGGGATCACTGCCCTCTGGCTCCCACGGCCTCCATTCCCGGCTCTATCGACACTAAGGGGAGAGCTGAGGACTTCCCAAACCAAAAGGGAAAACAAGTGCATTCCTGAGATTAGCCGAGGCAAACAAGAGCCAGGAGAGCTTCACGTTCCCATGGACCCCACCCGGGCCGTCCCCAGGAGAGAGACTGGGGCAGCAGTGGGGTGGAGGGAGGCCAGGGGGTGTGAGGGGCCACACCGGGGAGTGGGTACCTCTGGCACCTGCTCTGGCC
Source organism: Aethalodelphis obliquidens (assembly GCF_003676395.1). NCBI lineage: Eukaryota > Metazoa > Chordata > Mammalia > Artiodactyla > Delphinidae > Aethalodelphis > Aethalodelphis obliquidens. The sequence continues at coordinate 6,747,346 of NW_020838016.1, read as the reverse complement.
CCAGGGGACAGGCTTTGGGCTTCTGTTCTATGTCCCACGGCCCAGGGCTCCGTGCTCAGCTGCGCTCAGCACATACTTGCTGATAGCTGGACTCCCTCAGCCACAAAGCACCTGTCCCACCTGCTGGGGACCAGAGCAGGACTTGTGTCAGGCTAGGGCGACACAAAAATGGTAACCAGAGCCATAGCCTTTGAGTTCCCTGAGGAGTCCCTGTGTGCCTGTGAAGCGGGGTGAGCCTGGCCTGAGTTCAAGGACCTGGGGTCAGAAGGAGCCCTGAGGCTTGCTTCCCAGCAGGGATGGGCACAGAGCAAACCCCTAGAGCCCAGATGATTAGATGATCGCTCATCCAGATGGACAGTCAAGGGTCCACTGCTGACCCAGAAGTCCGCCCACCTCCAGTCTCTGAAGACTCAGCCAGTGCAGTCCTGGCAATTTTCATCCCTGGCTGCTTCTGGGAAGAGCGCCCTGCCTGGGGTGGTGGAAAGAGCGCCGAAGTAGGGAGGTCTGGCCCTGACTCCTCTCACCTCTCCAGATCCCAGCAGTGCCCCGACTCAGTGGAAATGTCAGAACTGTCATATTTCTTCCCCCATAAAAATGGTGAAACCTGTCCCCAGCTCCTCTCAGAAGGCTGTATCTGAGAAGAGGGAAGACATGCCCTTCTCTAAGAGCTGTCCTGGAAGGAAAGGCCAGAAGGTCCCACGGCCCAGGGGTGTCCCTACACCAGGCCACTACCTGATTATTCTCTTGAGCCAGGACGGACCCCTCAGAATCCCAGGAGAGAGCTGAAGGGGCAGACCCCATCTTTGAGTGACCAGACAGGGGACAGACAACAACAGGCAAAGGGGCTGCCCCGCCGCCTCTAGAAACAGCCTTGTGTCCATGGGGAGGGGAGGGGAGGGCAGCCTGGAGGGCGCCGCCAAAGCAACAACAGCGATCACAGTAGTGCGGCTGGGGAGTAACAGAGAACTGAGGGCTTGCGTCTCCACCTTGGCTGTGGTGAAGCCACTGAGGGAGTTCTACCTTGCCTCTTATAAGCAAGTAGCAGGCCTTAAGTTTTTGCGTGCTGGGCTTCCTCTCCCATGAGGAAGTTAGAGTGGTGTGGTACGAAAAATGGAGAGAGAAGTTGCCTGGAGTCAACATCCAATGAACTTTGTGTTTAAAGGTCTCCATTTATGGAGACAGTCACGGGATAAGGAGGAGGAGGGAAGGAAGGGAGGAATGGAAGAGGGAAGAGGGATGAGGGGAGGAGGGAGAAGGGCAGGAGGAGAAGGGAGAGGAAGAGGGGCAGGGCGAGGAAAGGTTCTGAGACCTGGTGGTCAGAGTTCCATGGGAGGAAGGACTTAGGTCCACGGGTGCACAAAGCCCAGAAAGTGACAGGCCATGGGGTGGCCGTAGGGCTGTCCAGACTTTGAGTTCTAAGTCCTGTGTCCTTGCCAAACATAGAGAAGGTCCCTGTGGCCAGGCTTGCTGTGGGGGGAATGGAAGCAGTTGATACAAGTCAGCAGAGCCACTGCCTTTGGACAGACCTAGCGGGTCTTCCCAGAGGTGTCTGGGCAGCTGCATGGGGTCTGCAGACGAGAGGCCTTGTCGCCATGAGCTCTGGGGTTGCCAGAGCCCTGGGGTCCTGCTCCTCTCAGGGGAGGGAGAAGGAGACTGAACCCATGAAAAGTGACCTTTCTTGGTCCTCAAGTTTTGTACATCAATTCACAGCTGATCAATACTTATTGGTTATTGTTCTGTGCCATTTCTATATGCTCGATATTTCATAAAAATATTTTTAAATAATAAATTAATTTTTAATAACAAAATAATCCATGGAGATTGTATCAAGATGGCACATTGAGCACATATGTCTGCCTGTCCCTCCATAAATCCTTAAAAATGATCAACACACACATGGGTACTCACACACACACACACACACACACACACACACACGGGCAGTGGAGAACTAGAAGTGGCTCTAGTGATGACTAGAAATGGAGACACATTCTTTTTTTTTTAATTTATGTTTTTTTTATTGAAGTATAGTTGACTTACAATGTTGTGCTAATTTCTGCTGTACAACAAAGTGATTCACTTATACATATATATACATTCTTTTTTTAAAATAAATATTCCTTTCCATTATGGTGTATCATAGGATGATGAATACAGTTCCCTGTACTATACAGTAAGACCTTGTCATTTATCCATCCTGTATATAATGGCTTACATCTGCTGACCCCAACCTCCCACACCATCTTTCTCCCTCCCCCTCCCCCTTGGCAACCACAAGTCTGTTCTCTATGTCCATGAGACTGTTTCTGTTTCATAGATAAGTTTATTTGTGTCATATTTTAGATTCTACATATAAGTTACATTGTATGGTATTTGTCTTTCTCTGTCTGACTTACTTCACTTAGTATGATAATCTCTAGTTGTATCCATGTTGCTGCAAATGGCATTATTTCATTCTTTTTTATGGCTGAGTAGTATTCCACTGTATATATATACTACGTCTTCTTTATCCTTTCATCTGTCGATGGACATTTAGACTGCCTCCATGTCTTGCCTATTGTGAATAGTGCTACTATGAACATGGGGTGCGTGTATCTTTTTGAATTATAGCTTTGTCTTGATATATGCCCAGGAGTGGGATTGCTGGATCATATGGTAATTTTATTTTTAGTTTTTTAAGTAACTTCCATACTGTTCTCCATAGTGGCCGCACCAATCTAATTCCCACCAACAGTGTAGGAGGGTTCCCTTTTCTCCACACTCTTTCCGGCATTTATTATTTGTAGACTTTTTTCTTCTTTTTTTTTTGCAGTATGCGGGCCTCTCACTGTTGTGGCCTCTCCCATTGCGGAGCACAGGCTCCGGATGTGCAGGCTCAGCAGCCATGGCTCACGGGCCCAGCCGCTCTGCGGCATGTGGGATCTTCCCGGACCGGGGCACTAACCCGTGTCCCCTGCATCGGCAGGCGGACTCTCAACCACTGCGCCACCAGGGAAGCCCTGTAGACTTTTTAATGATGGCCATTCTGACTGGTGTGAGGTGGTACCTCATTGTAGTTTTAATTTGCATCTCTAATAATTAGCGATGTTGAACATCTTTTCATGTGCCTCTTGGCCATCTGTATTTCTTCTTTGGAGAAATTGAAGATGAATTCTTGAAAGGTAGAACAAAGATGGGATTGGACCAATGGAAGGAACACCAGTCAAAGACATTCACTGGGGGACCACTGTGAAATATGGCACAATTGCAAGGGTGCTCCAAGCTCAAGATGAGTCTTGATATTCCTGTCTGTGGCTCATACCATTTTTACACACCTCTCTCCTTCATGCTCACCCTTTTTTCTCCCTCTGAAAAGAAATTACTATAAGCAGGCTGATGGGCACATGGTAAGCACAAACAGCATCTACATATCAGGAGACAGGGAATCTCAAAAGCAAAGAAGAGCACACATCAAAGAATCACCAGTATATGAAAGAAAGGCACCAAATTCAATAAACGGTACAACATCTGAGGAAAGAGAGTTAATAAACAATCTGAAAGCAGCTGTAAAAGTATATAAATGTCCTCAGAGGGATAAGAAAGGATACCAAATTACTGAAACCAAAGCACTGAAACAAACAGTCAAAAGCTATCATTAAAAAAGACAATCAGGGACTTCCCTGGTGGTGCAGTGGTTAAGAATCCTCCTGCCAATGCAGAGGACACGGGTTCGAGCCTTGGTCCGGGAAGATCCCACATGCTGAGGAGCAACTAGGTCCATGCGCCACAATTACTGAGCCTACGTTCTAGAGCCCACGAGCAACAACTACTGAGCCTGCATGCCACAACTTCTGAAGCCTGTGCGCCTACAGCCTGTGCTCCACAACAAGAGGAGCCACCGCAATGAGAAGCCCGCGCACTGCAACAAAGAGTGGCCCCTGCTCTCCACAACTAGAGAAAGCTCGTGGACAGCAACGAAGACCCAATGCAGCCATAAATAAATAAATAAATAAAATTTTTAAAAAAGACAATCAAAGGTTTTGGAAATGAAAAATATGATTGTCAAAGTTTTTAAACAATTAAATACACTAAATCCAAAAAGGGCAAAGCTGAGGAGTAAATTAGTATGCTAAAAAATTGTTTTAATTTCACAACTTAGGACAGAAAAACAAATGACCAGAAAGTACAAAAAGAATAATTAATAGTTGATTACTATAGTTAATATAGTGTATTGCATATTTGAAAGCTGCTAAGAGAGTAGATCTTAAAAGTTCTCAGGACAAGAAAAAGAATTTTTTTGTAGCTATGTGTGGTGATGGATGTTAACTAGACTTATGGTGGTGATCATTTCACAACGTACACAAATATCAAACCATGTTGTACCCCTGAAACTAATATAATGTTATATGTGAATTATACTTCAATTCAAAAAGATGGACCTCCCTGGTAGCACAGTGGTTAAAAATCTGCCTGCCAATGCAGGGGACACAGGTTCGAGCCCTGGTCTGGGAAGATCCCACATGCCACGGAGCAACTAAGCCCGTGAACCACAACTACTGAGCCTGCGTGCCACAACTGTGCCTAGAGCCCGTGCTCCACAACAAGAGAAGCCACCGCAATGAGAAGCCCGTGCACCACAACGAAGAGCAGCCCCCACTCGTTGCAACTAGAGAAAGCCCGCACACAGCAGCAAAGACCCAACACAGCCAAAAATAAATAAATTAATTAAATTAATTTATAAAAATAAATAAGAAGAATTAAGAGATATGTATAAATTCCAGTATCTAGTAAGAGTTCTAGGAGAAGTGAACAGAGGGGAAAAAAAGGGGGGTGGGGTGGGAGAATTACTGAGGAAGTGGAAGACACAGCATCCTTCTAAGGAGGCAAGCCAGCTCAGATTCAGGCTCATTCTCTGAAACTCAGCCCTGGAGACAACCCAGAAGTCAAAGGGTGGGTGTAAGACGTCCAAACCAGTATATAAACTCTGAGATGACTGCACCTCTCCAGGGCAATATTATGCTGTGTGTGTTGGGAGAAGGAGGATGAAAAATGGCAGCTCAGCACATAAAAGGATGAAGCACCATGAATGGGAGACAGGGTTGGCGAGAGGTTTTGGACCGTCCTTTTCTCTCCCCAACGTTTCTCTGGGAATAACGTGTCTTTTCCTTGGCTCCTATACGGCAGAAAGACAGGAACCAGGTACTTTTAAGATAACTTTTTACTGGGGTGTGGAGTAGTAGTAGGGGGTGAAGAAATACTGGCTGACTTCTGCTTTTTCTCCTCCCACCATTACCCTCCACAGCTCAGTGACCAGACGGCTGCAGTTTACATGGTCAGGTCTTGACAAACCAGCACTGCCAGGGTACAGATGGAGATTGTAACTCCAGACATCCCTCACACTGGGGCACATCCACCTCATCTCCTCCTTGTCCAAACACATTAGGAGGAGGGACCGAACTTCTGTCCTCAGTTACTATCTCCCCATCTCTTCAGTGTAGGTAACTAATACCCCAGGGATTCACAAAGACAAATACAGAGGCATCTTAGGAGTGTGACTTCTTTAAGGGAAAGACAGACTGAACAATCTCTACCAGGCAAAACAAAAAGATGGACAAATAAAACAACTTAAAATAAGTATATTAAATTTCCTCAAAGACATATGGAGGATATTGGAAACAAAAAGCAGGAACCAGATGGCACAAAGGAGAACCACCTGAAAATCCTGGGTATGAAACACATAGTAATTGCAACAAAGAACTCAATGGACAGGCGGGATAGCAGAATGGTTACAGCTGAAGAAAGAATCTACACATTCAATGATCAGGTTGAGGAACTCTCCCAGAAGCCTTCATGAAGGAATTGGCAAATACAGAGATAAAAAGTAAGAAGAACAAATGTCAACTTGCAGAATTAGTGAACTCCCATAAATAGAGACAAAAAAAAAAAAAACAGAGGAAGAAATACTTGAAGAAATAATGACTGAGAATTTCACAGAATTAGAGAAAGATAAGACCCCAGATGCAAAGGACCCACAAATTGAAAACAATGTAAATAAGAAAAAAAATTTCTTCACGTTATAGTGAGAATAAAGAACATCAAAGACAAAAAGAGGGAATTCCCTGGAAGTCCAGTGGTTAGGACTCAGAGCTTCCATTGCAGGGGGCAGGGGTTAGATCCCTGGTCAGGGAACTAAGATCCCACAAGCCGTGAGGTGCAGCCAAAAAAAGTAAAAGAAAAGAAAAAGACAAAAAGAAAAATTTTAAAGCAGCCAAAGAGAAAAGAAAAATCACCTGCAAAGAAACAAGAATCAAATTGCCATCAGTCTTCTCAACAACAACACAATGCAAGAAGATAAAGACCATTATTTTCAAAGTGCTGACATTAAAGAACCTGAACCCAGAATAATATACCCAGCAAAACTATCATTTAAATGTGAGGGTGAAGTAAAGACACTTTCAGTTTTACAAAATCTGCATGCTTTACCACAAACCCTCACTGAAATAACTCGTGGAGGACATACTCAGAAATACAGAAATAGATACTGGAGGATTCTATAAAATAAGGATAGGGTTGTCAGAGATAGGAAAAAAACCAGAAACAACAACACCACATCTGGTTAGATACAAATGTCAGATAAGTAATGAATATTTTTTAGTGTAAGTAACTCCCATACAGTATTCAAATTTAACTGGGTATCCTGCATTTTATCTGGCAACCGTTGGTATGGGATACAAAGATGGGTAAATCAATTAATAAACTTAATTATAGTCTAAATAAGAAAACCCCTAATAAGTCAAAAGGGATATCCATGAAACTCCAGAACTAAAATTCTAGATGAAATATATGATGAGAGGTAGAGAGAGAAAACCAAAAGGGAGCAAAAGAGGGCTAAGGAAATTGTCATATTCATGAGAAAGATGGAGAAGATGATAATAAGCATAAGCTGATAAGTTAGAGGCAGCCACATAAGAATAAATACAGGATGCACAACGTTTACAACAGCAGAAGAAAATTTGATCTATCCAGGGGAATTTAGGAAAGAAGAAAATAGAAACAATACAAAAGGAAAGTAAATTAAAAAACAGGAAACAAAAAAGTCAAAATAAGTCCCAACATAATATTAATTGTAGTAAGCTTGATACTCAGATTAAATTCATCAATCAAAAGACAGACTATCAGAATGGATCACTTAAAAAACTCAAATATATTTCCCAGAAGAAAATATTTCAAACAGAAGGATATATAACACTTGAAAATACAGGGGTTAAAGAAGATACTATATGCAAATGCAAACCAAAAGTAAAAGTAAACCAGACTGGCAACTTTAATATGAGATTAAATAGATTTTAAGGCAAAAAATTCATAAAGAGAGAAAAAAAAACTATGCCCTAGTAGAAGGACTATTACATCTATAAGACATTATATGTATACATGTAGCTAAAGATATAACCTCAACATATATAAAGTAATGCCAAATAAACTATAGGGAAAAATAGATGTCAACAATTTTTTTTTTTTTTTTTTTTGTGGTACGCGGACCTCTCACTGCTGTGGCCTCTCCCATTGTGGAGCACAGGCTCCGGATGCGCAGGCTCAGCGGCCATGGCTCACGGGCCCAGCCGCTCCGCGACATGTGGGCTCTTCCCGGACCGGGGCACGAACCCATGTCCCCTGCATCGGCAGGTGGACTCTCAACCACTGCGCCACCAGGGAAGCCCTGTCAACAATTTTAGTTGGAGATTTTGATAAACTCTTCTCAGAAACTGATATATCAAGCAGAAAAAATATTAGCAGAACTAAGGATTAAAAATTTACAGTTAAATTTTATGAAATACTTATATCTGAATCCTACTACCTGTAAAACACATAGAGCACAGCTAAAATAGTACTTAGAGAAATTTTTATAAATTTAAATACATTTATCAGACTACAAATGAAGTAGGCATTAAAATTAAGAAGCTTGAAGAATAACAAATATATGTATATATATCTCCAAAAGAAAAATAAGAAAGAAAAAATAAGGGCAGAAATCAATAATAGAGAACACTTATGTAAGACAATAGAAAACATTTAAGCTGGTTTTTAAAGACATAAATAAAATGGACAAATCAATCAAGACTAATAAAGGAAAATGCAGAAAATTATAAGCAAAATGCAGGATGAAAAAGAAGAAATAATTAGAGTTATAACAGAGATTAAAAAAATTTTTTTAATAATTAAAAATATATGTGACAGTAATAGATAAAGTTTTGGAAAGAATTTATAGTGTCAAATGTGGTAAAAGGCAAACTGGAAATAAAATAAAGAAATAGAAATAATGAAAAAATACCCTTGTCACTGCTGCCCCCTTCAACTACCAAGAAAAATCTGAGACTTAAATGGCTTTAAGAAGAGGCCAACACAAATAAGAAACTGTTAAAGTCTGTATTATACAAGTTGTTCTAAAAAACAGAAAGAGGGAAGGGCTATCCAACTCGTTTTATGAGACTGGAATCATTTATCCATGATTCCAAAGCCAGATAAGGACCTTATAAGGAAAGAAAATAAGAAACTTAATAATAGAATCTGAATCCAAATGTATATTTAAAATAAGACATTATAGTGAAATTTTAAAAATTAATATATCCCTACAATAATGGACTAAAGAAGAAAATTACATGATTCTGTATTTAGGTGCAAAAAACCACAGCCTAATTATTTGTGATAAAAGTCTAACTATTTAAGATAAATGTTCTCAGAAAACTAGGAAGAGCTGGAACTTCCTTATCTTGACAATGATTGTAGATTAAAACATAGAGTAAACATTATACTCCACTGAAAATCTTTAGACACTTTCTCTCTAATACCAGCAATCAATTAAAGATGTCCACCATCACTGCTTTAACTGGGTGCAACCTCGTTCTGGAAGCCGCAGCCTGCAGAGTAAAACAAGAAAAAGAAATGAGGTAAAAGGTAGGAAGGAAAGATGTAAAACTCTCAGCATTTACATGCAATTTGATTATCAGCATAGAAAATGCGACAGAATTGGATAAACAATAGAAATAATAGGAGAGTTTGGAAAGGTTGCCAGATACAAAATCAATTTCCAAAAAAATCAGTACTATTCTCTAGCTATAATAGAAAACAAGATGTCATTCATAGTAGCAGCAGAAAGAGCAAAGTATCCAGGAATTATCCTGGCAAATAATATATAGCAAAAGATAACCTGGACAAAGTGAATAGGCTGGTGGCAGGTTGGGAGGAGATATTTGCAAGAATTAATATCAGAATTTTAAAGGAATTCTTGCAAATCAAAGAGGGCAATGACTAACAATTTTATGAAAAGATACTTGACCTCATTAGTAATCAGAAAAAGATCAAACGAAATAAAAGAGAGACATCGGAGTAGTAAAAATCATAAAACTGAATAATAACAAATGACTACGATGGTGTGTACAAGGGAAGAAACCTGGTTTCAGCACCTATGCATGGGTAGAGTGGTACAGTAATGCCAGAGAACATTCTGGAAGCAATTAATGAAATTCAGTATGCATATTCTCTATCAACTATCAGCTCCATTCCTGATACTGCTCTGGAGAAATCAGTGCACAACTCCATTACAAGAACATATATAGGAGTATGTACATACTGCTATATTTAAAATAGATAACCAACAGGGACCTACTGTATAGTGCAGGGAACTCTGCTCACTATTCTGTAATAACCTAAATGGGAAAAGAATTTGAAAAAGAATAGATTCTTGTATACGTATAACTGAATCACTTTGCTGTACACCTGAAACTAACACAACATTGTTAATCAACTATACTCCAATATAAAATTAAAATTTTTAAAAATAGATAAAATAAAAAATTTTAAAAGTAAAAAAAAAACCAAAAAACCCCATATATGGTGATGCTTATCACACCATTGTTTCTCATAGCAGGGGATGGGGACAACCTAAGATTTAATCACTAAGAAAACGGATAAATAAAACATATGCAGATAGCAAAAGGAATCATGTTGAGATATATATAGTAATTTGGATATTGTTTGAAAATGTGTTGAGTGACAAAAAAGAAAAGAAACTGAAAGAGGTCTGCACCGTATCACTTATGTAAATTTCAAACACATGCACACATAAACACACAACAACTGCTAAATATTTCAAAGGCCTATCCTTCCAAAAGCCCCAGGCAAGGGGAACCAACAGAAACAATAGACAAATATTAAGACTGAAAGAGAGTTTAGCAAGTTGTCAGATATAATATCAAGTTACAAAACTCAATAGAGTTCTCTAAACTAGAAAACGTAACAAGAAAATAAGACGTCACTCAGGATTGCAACAAAAACTCTCCCCTAAGAATTATCTTAACAAGAAATGTACAATACCACTACTGAAGGACATATAGAAGATCTGAATAAATAGACATCTCACACTTGTACTCAGAAAACTATAAGACACTGATGAAAGAAATTGAAGATGACATAAACAGATGGAAAGATATACTGTGTTCATGGATTGGAAGAACTAATATTGTTAAAATGGCCATACTACCCAAAGCACTGCACAGATTCAGTGCAATCCCTATGAAAATACCAATGGCATTTTTCACAGAACTAGAACAAATAATTTAAAAATATGTATGGAAACACAAAAGACCCCAAAAGAATCTTGAGGAAGAAGAACAGAGCTGGAGGTATCACACGCCCTGACTTCAGACTATACTACAAAGCTCTAGTAATCAAAACAGTATGGTACTGGAATTAAAAACAGACACAAAGATCAATGGAATAGGAGACAGAGCCCAAAAATAAAACCATGCACTATGGTCAAATAATCTATGAATAAGGAGGCAAGAATATACAATGGAGAAAGACAGTCTCTTCAAAAAATGGTTCTGCGAAAACTGGAAAGCTACATGTAAAAGAATGAAATTAGAATATCTTCTCACACCATTTACAAAAATAAACTCAAAATGGATTAAAGACCTAAATTTAAGACCTAAAACCTAAAACTTCTAGAAGAAAACATGTCTTTGACATAAATTGTAGCAATATTTTTTTGGATCTGTCTCCTAAGGCAAAGGAAACAAAAGCAAACATAAACAAATAGTACCTAATTAAACTTAAAAGTTTTTGCACAGCAAAGGAAACCATTGGCAAAATGAAAAGACAACCTACTGAATGGGAGAAAATATTTGCAAATGATATGACTGATGAGGAGTTAATAACCAAATATACAAATAGCTCATACAACTCAATATGAAAAAAATAAACAACCCCATTAAAAAATGGGCAGGAGCCCTGAATAGACATTTTCCCAAAGAAGATATACAGATGGTCAACAGGCACATGAAAAGATTCTCAACACTGTTAATCATCAGAGAAATGGAAATCAAAATAACAATGAAATATCACCTCACAATTGTCAGAATGGCTATCATCAAAAAGACCATAAATAACAAAAGTTGGCAAGGATGTAGAGAACAGGGAACACTTGTACACTGTTAGTGAGAATGTAAACAGGTGTAGCCACTGTGGAAAATAGTGTGGAGTTTCCTCAAAAAACTAAAAAATAGAATTACCATATGATCCAACAATTCCACTCCTGGGTATATATTCAAAGAAAATGAAAATACTAATTTGAAAAGATATATGCACCCCAATGTTCATAGCAGCATTATTTACAATAGCCAAGATATGGAAGCAACCTAAGTGTCCATCAATAGATGAATGGATAAAGAAGATATGGTAGATATGTACAACAGAATACAACTAAACCATAAAAAAGAATGAGATGTTGCCATATGCAATAACATGGAGTGACCTGGAGGGTAGTATGCTAAGTGAAATAAGTCAGACAGAGAAAGACAAATACTATATGTTATCACTTACATGTGGAATCTAAAAAGTAAAGCAAACTAGTAAATACAGTAAAAAAGAAACAGATTCACAGATATAGAGAACAAACTAGTGGTTACCAGTGGGGACAGGGAAGTGGGGAGGGGCAACATAGGGGTAGGGGACTAAGAGGCACAAAGTACTATGTTTAAAAGAAATAAACTAGAAGAATATATTGTACAGCACAGGGACTATGGCCAATATTTTATAATAACTATAAATGGAGTTTAATCTATAAAACTTTTGAATCCCTATGTTGTACTCTTGAAATTAATATAATATTGGAAATCAACTGTAACTCAATTTAAAAAAAATTTTTTAAAGCCAGTGCTCAGAGAAAAGTGTAAGACATACAAGCTGTGAAGTGAAATGTGTGTAAGTTGAAAACATCTTCACAGATGAACAACCCCACGCATTTTATAAGAGCACATAGAAATGTCCGAGGATGATGAGAAAGGAGTTGGAGTAGTTGAGGGGAAAAAATGGAATAAATGAAACAAGAGAGGTGCCCTGAAGAGACAAATAATGACAATGTTCATGAACTAAGGAGTTTGATAAACTCACTTCTGCACCTGAGGTCTAGAAAAAGAGGAAAATATATGTACATAATCAAAAACACTATATATGGCAGGAATATACACCAAAAGCAGTAGAACAGATGCCATTGGAGAGAGAGGCGGAATGGAAGTGTAGATTAGTGATAAGAGAGGGGGAAATGGTGAAATTAAACACCAGATGTTCAAAGAAAAGGAAGAAATTAAGAAATAGTAAAAGACAATTTCCCAAAGTTAAAGACCCCAAAATTAAAAAGATAAACCAAGCCCTAATCTGGCTGAAAATGAGTATCAATGAACTCAATGATAAATAATAAATAAATGGTAAATAATTCATACCTCATAGTTTCAAAAAGGATTCTTCTTATTCCTAGATACTACCAGAGAGGAGAAAAATAAATAATAGAGAAAGGAATAAAAACTGTATTAAGAAGAGTCTTCTTACAAGCAAGACTAAATGCAAGAAAATAATGGAGAAATAACAAATGTTTTGAGGATTAAATTAAATCAAATAAAAGATCTTGCACCTAAAGTTCTATACCCAGCCAAACAATCATTCCAATGTGAAAGCAGACTAAAGGTACTTTCATATATTCAAGGATTCAGAAGGCATTCCATCTATAAACCTCTCTCTAAATAATGGAGGGTAGACTCCAGATCAAAAGAAATATATTACTAATTGTAGACATGAATGGAATATCTTTACATATTGATAATACAAATTTACATGCAACCACAAAATAAAAATGAAACTAAGTAAACTTTATCAGTACAACAAAGTATAGGAAAGAAACACACACACACACACACAAGACATTAAGAAAGTGCTGGAAATGAAAACATAAAATGAGATGTCAGGAATGTATTCAGAAATTTAAATAATTTAATAAATTAAAATCTTCTCTTCAAAGTCACAGATTAGGTTGCAAAAAAATTGAAAAGTATCAAAGGAATGGAAAAATGACATTCCTCTCCACATATCCTGTCCCCAAAGAGGAAAGTTTAAAGGCCAATAAACATGTTCAACTCCATGGAAATGCAAATGAAAACAGTAAATAGTATTTTGCTTTTCACCTGACGGATGGGCAAATATTTTAAAGTACTGACAAAATCGAGTACTGATGAGGAAGTGGAAAGAAGGGTCCCCTTCTGCTGGGGGGATGCGGTGTCAATGGTACTGCCATTGCCAGAATCCACTAAGAATGCAAATACGCATATTCCACAATTCAGAGACCCCACTTACGGGTACACACCTGAGAAATGCCCTCCCGTGTGTAATCAGAGATGTGGAATGGTGCAGCGTCTGGAGAAAAATCTAGCAATACTTAGTCATGCACAAGGAGGTATTTGGCAGCATTGTTGGTAAGAGCAGAAAATGGGAAACTACATAAATGTCCATCAATGAGGATATATATATAAATAAAAGGTGGTGCTTTATTATAAGATAGTATTCTATACAGCAGTTAAAAGAAAAGAAGACCTGTATACACCAACAAGGTGGATTTTTTTTAAGGTGTGAGTTTAAAATGAAACGGGCAGAATGCTACATCAAGTATAACAACATTTCTGTAGATTTAAAACTACGGAAATCTTACTGTATCCTGTTTAGGAATGACCTGCATATATGTAAAACTCAAGGAATACAGTGAGGAGCAGCTACCAAATTCATGACAGCGGGAGCTTCAGGGAAGTCTGGGAGAGACAGGAGGGTAGGTTAAGAGACCTTTAGCTCTAACTGTGATGTTTTATTTCTTAACAAAAGAGAAAAAGGAAGAAAATGTCAACGGTTATTAATTCTGGGTTGTGTGAATACATATGCCCTTTATATCTTTGTACTCTTCTATTTTTTTAAGGAAACCTTCTCAAAAGAAAAATACATATGAAGCAAACGATAAAGAAAACAGATGTAGCAGTATTCATATCAGAAAACGCAGAATGCTCGACAAAAAACAAATATGAAAGCATTTAAAGATACAAAGAGGGATATTTCATACTGATAAATAAACACCTAGAAGATGTAGATATATCATGAATCTTTATACACGTAACTCAAAGGTTAAAAATACATAAAGCAAAACCAGAAACCAAAAGGAGAAACAGACAAATCTAGCATCAAAATGGGAGACTTTAACACTTCTCGCTCAGAAATCAACAAGTCAAGTAGAAAAAAATAAGTGGGGGCATAAATGAATAACACTCTTGCTCTAATAATTATAAATAGAACTTAATAATCAACAAACCAACAATATCGATTTTCCCCAAACATACAGGAACAATTTAGGGGAAATTAATCATGCTACAGAAAAATTTTTCAAAATTCCAAAAAGCAAAAAATCATATGGATCTCATTCACTGGTTTACTAGTTACTAGAAAAGCAAAGTGAGGAAAAAAAGAAGGTGCAAGAGGAGAGAAAAGAAGCAGGAAAGTAGAAGCCGTGCCGTAATTTAATATGGGTTCTAGGAGTTTCAAAGAGGAGGGCTGACGCTATGCACAACTTCATTCTTCCTCCTGAGGAGCCCTCTCTGAGCACCAACTTGGTCTGGGTTCTAGGGACACAAGTATGAACATGACACAGTCCCTGCCCTGAGGAAGCCCACAGCCTAGAGTAGGAGGAGGAAGCAATGCCCCATATGGCATGGGTACCAAGAAAGTCTTCTTCTATTCCCTGGAATTGACAGCAGAAAAGTAACCTAGAGATTCTGGTTTTGTCCTCACACAAGAGCTCCAAAATAAACCCCTGGGGCTTGCCTGAACACTGCCACCTTGGTTCTCATTTAAAATCCAAATGCTTCTTGGAGAAAGGCAGAAAAGTTCCTAAACTCTTGATGAAAGTTAGGTTTTATAAGGCAAGGGGTTTGGAGATGGAGGGGAGTTGGAGGAAGAGGAGGGAGGAAATGTGGACAGATGAGAAAGGCCAGAAAGGACCGCAGAGGATGCTGAAAGCCAGAATCCAAGATGCTACAGTTACTCGGGGAAGATCTTGTTTGGAGTGCAGTTAAAATCATTCTGGAAAACATTCTGGAGCACAACAGGAAAAGAAAGAAAAGGAGGGCAGGAGGGGAGGGGGGAAGAGAGAAGAAACAGACTTACGAATACCCTAATAAGAAAGAAACATAAAGATTTGGATTGGGCTCCATTCCACACACCTCCCACTACATCTCTTCCTGTTAGGGAGAATTTTCTGAGAAAATGTACCTGTAATTAGTGAACGATTTTGGTTCTGTTCTTAACGTCTGAAGTATTCTCTCATTACTTCTCGACTAGTTCAAGAATCCCCAACACTTCACTGTGGTCTAAGATTCAGACATGATGGAAAGGGCACTGCTTCATGGAAAGGACATTGGGCAATTCCTGGACTTCAAGAAGGTAGCCCTTTCCCTCAATTCTGGGACATCTATTCCTTGTTGGAGTTTGCTCACTCACCATGAGGACCCACAGCATGGGGCCCGGTTCCTGGCATGGATTGACGCAGAGTAGGTACTCATCAATGTTTGTTGATAGAACAAGTGGAGGGATGAAGGAATGAAGCACAGATTCCAGAAACAACGGTCTCTGACGTGGCCCAATGTCTTGGCTGCAGCCTCGCCTGTCTTTGGTTCCCAGGAAGTCTGTGACACTAAGATCTCTGCCCCCTCTGACTTGAGCCCTGCAGCAGAGACACTCACATCACTAGAGGGACTGAGGGGCCAGGCTGATCTTAGGATGGGAGATGGCATCAGGCTAGGAGGGTCATAGCCTCTCTGGGAGGACTTCCCTTGAGCACAGACTCAGGCTCTAAGTCTTCGTAAAGAAATATCTTGGTCATTGAGATCCTGGAAGAAAGCAATGGGTGAAACTGGAGGAGATTCTAATGGAGTCATGGGTCTTTAAGTGTTTTTCCATGGTCACGTTTTTTTGATATGGAATCACATGCTTTGATAAGGAACAGCCCCAGGAGGCACTGGGGCAATGAACTCATCTTGCTCTCCAGCTGCCTTTTCAGAAGAACCTTTATTTTCTTCTACCAAAGCAATGTTATATACATTGAACTAAAATATTTCTCTGCTGATGGAGCTAAATGCCCTATCATAGACAAGATCCACCCATCTGATTTGAAGGAAGGTCAGTAAGTAGAGAATAGCTTACATGGCAAAAAAGTTATGGGAGAAACTGATTAAAGTCATACACATGTGCAGTTACAGACCAAAGTTTAAAAAAAAAAAAAAAACTCCCCTTGGAATGAAACCAAATGATCGCCTGAATCCTAAAGTGAAGCGATATTGTTCCAATTTTTCCTTTATCAGACAAAAGAAAAGGTCTTTCCCCATAGCCTTTTGACATAGAGCTAATTTAAAGAAGATTTGGGAGTATGATGCAGGATCAGATGCCTTCGCAGAATTCCTTGCTGTTTTCATTTGAAATCTCTCATTTATGCTCAAATTTCCAATTGGAAATTTAATGACTTTTTCTTTAAGGGAAGTTGGCAAGCTGAGTTGGTTTAAATACAAACCTCCCAAAGGTAAAAGACCAGACATCATTATAAAAATAGAAAATATTCCCATTGTCCTTTCGAGATGTTTCTCCTAAGAGACGTGAGGATGTTTCTGAACAGCAGATGCATTCTGGTAAAACAAAGTTGAAAAATATGTGAAACTCTTGACATTGGAATTACTTCCTGAGCTGTGTCAAGTTCTGTGGCTGCCCGGGGTAACTGAGACCATTCTATTTGTGGCCATTTCATTCTATCCGTATAAACTCGTTGGAAAATGCCCCTGTAATAGAAACACTCATCATCTGCTGCCTGATGTTTCACACTGCCACTTCACATAAGTCCTTTACCCTCCAGGCCTCAGTGTTCCCATCTGTCAAATGGGGAGGCGGTCCCTCATGTTTAGGGACATTCTCCGCGTTCATGGCATTTAACATATCAAATGAGTTTTGCTTTCAACTGCTGTGGACCTTTTTTTTAAACTAGTAAAATATCAAATTGTTGACTGATTTCTTAAATCAGATATGGGTCATCCAGCGCAATCAACTAACAACCAGTCTTCCGCAAGCAGCCCAAACTGTCCTGAAATGAACCGTTTCTCTGCCTCTGTCATCCCACCCAACCTGGTTGAAGCCCAATTCGAAGTCCTGATTATGTTGAAGAATAAAGAAAGATGCCGTTCTGTAATGAAAATGGGCTAAGCATTGCTTTCTCATGGTAGCTCAGCACCAGCATGTCTTTTCTGCAAATACAGATGTAGGAAGCATCTTAACCACCCTTTCAACCCGAGGGCTGCCTGAGCATTTAACCTCCCTTGAAAGCCTTAAATCAGCCTTAAATCAGCTCTTAAATCAGGGCCTGAGAAGACGCAGAGTAACTTTATGGAATAAATGAGATATGTTGAAATGGCCAATCTAGACCCTTGTTAGCAGAGGGTGCCTTGATGTTTATATGGAAGAAGGATCAGGGCAGAAATTTGTTAAGAAGACAGGGAGGTGGCTAGGAGATTTGTCTTAGAGCTAAAGTTGCTCAGCAAGGACATGGAATTGACTTAGAGTGTAATTTATTTCTTTATTTATTATTTAATTGATGTATTTATCTACTGAGACTTTACTTCCGGTGGTTGAGAGGGAGGTGCTGATGGGAATTTGGAAAGCCCTCTTCCCAAGCCTCCCCCTGAGGCCACCCGGGACAATTGATGCTGAGATGCCTGAGGACTTCCTCGCAGGGTGTCCCACCCAGAGGTATTTAGGACAGACGGGAAACGTCCTTTCTCTCCTGTCTGCACAGCTCGGACGGCACAGTCATTGAAGTCCTAGGGAGCCCTGCGTTTGGGGTGACTGTGTGTGCATGCGTGTCGCCTGCAGGGGCCAGTGCACAGTGCTTCCTTAGCGGGAAGGGTGGAGTAGTGGACAGAACAGAACAAGGGCTGCAGAGGTGGGTCGGGTTGGGTTTTATCCTAGGGATTGGGGGCGGGTTTTGCTAAAGACCTTTATGACACTGACGAGCCACTTAATCTTCCATCTGTAAAGAAGGAAAACCCCTCCCTCCCCCACAGGCTTGTACCTAGATCTCCACAAATGGCTGAAACGTGTCCCATTCAGTCCTCTCTTTGTTATATGGGCCTGTTTCACACTGGCTTCCCCAGGCCCTCGTGGCAGGCTCTGTTCTCCCCCACAAACACAAGGAACACATTTTCTTTGTCCTCCCAAAGCAATCGAACAAGTCCATGAAAATGACCCCTGACCTTACCCCAGAGTGGAGTCAGGGGTAATCACACTCACCCCGTACCCCCATCAAGAGACACCGGGGCACTGCGCACGGAAGAGGGGAAAGTCAGTGCATGCGGAGGAGTCTGGGGCAAATGTTAGGACAGAACAGACAGGACCTCAAATCGGTTTTGCCACTCAGACACCAAGGATCCTTGAGTCCTGACAAACCTGGCCTTTTCAGACCCTGCCGATGATGACTGGGGTTGGGAGAGTCAGGTTAAATTTCCTGACCTGCTTGTCCCAGCCTGACTGGGGCCCTTTCTCATTCAAACTGCAAGTTCCAACGAGGGTCGTTGGTGTGTCCGTGCGGGTGTGTGTGTGTGCAAGCACACATGTGCAGACACACATGTCTGCACATGGACATGACAAACGTGACAGCTTCTCAGGCCAAAGCTAGTTTCAACCTGTTAACAAAAGCGGGAAAAACACAGCAAAGATAACCCAAAACACATTTGCACTTAGCGATTATTTGAAATAGAATCAGAAAATCAGCTTCAAATATAAGAAACACTTTTGTGAAATAAGAGCTTTAAAAAACCCTCAATTTTCAAGAAAATAATTCCCTCATACACTGACCAAACAAGAATATTAGAAGCCATAAAACATAGCAATATACTGAAACGTTAGGCATTTGATATGTTTAGAATATATCCACATACTTTACTAATATCGATCACACAATTTTAATTACCTTTTTAAATACAATAGCCAACACTGAGATCAATAATCCCATCATTCCTTTCTTGTGCTGCACTTTCACTTTGTGAGGCACTTTCTCATCGGGCATCTAGCAAACTTCTTTTGCAGGCCCTCCAACACGTTCGCTGATCAAATTAATAGACGTAAAGTGGATGCAATATCCTCATAAACATTCGTATGTAAGGTCTGAACTTGGAGGCCAGAATAATGTTACACCGACCCTGAAAAACCACTGGGTTTGGATCTTCCCAGCCCATTCTAGTCTTCTAGCATTGTGTGGCAGCAATGTGTTTTCTCAGAAAAGCCAACTAATTTCAGAGAAAACTCATCGTTTTTTTTATCTGGCCCATCCACCTAGGTTTCCACATCTGCTGCGAGGAAGATTAAGAACAAAATCCTAATTTCTGGTGAGCTCTTGATGTTGGAAAACTATCAGCTAGCGAGCATTATTAGCTATCTTCAAGTTGACAAGAATGCAGGATTAAGTTTCTTTAAGGCAATTACACTTTTGATGACCCCTCTGCATATAAAACATGTTAGCTAATGGGGGTGCAGAGGGGCAGGCTTAAGTGTTTGATCAGGAAATCCTGCGTGAGCATATTGGATGGAAATTTGATTAGTAGCCTTAGCGACGGGCGATCAGATCCTCCGGGTCTGCACAATCAGATCTGGCAGCACTTGCCTTCTTGCCTCTTTGAAGGAGGCGAACATTTGTACAGAATCAAGACAGTGCTGGGTCCTTGGGTTTTTTTTGTTTTTTTTTTTTTTTCTGGGTCCTTTTCTTTAAGTTATTGCAGACTAAAGCCTGAAAAGTACCTTTTATTTTCTTTCAACAATATGTTTGCAGTTACCTTCATGTTGAAGAATAAAATAAAAATCTGCCTTTCCCTGAAAATTTGAGGTCAGAGGCAGCAGAAATGAAAAATCAAAAGGGCCAAAAGGGACCCCAGAGAACATCCTTGTAAGAATAATGGCAAAGCTAACGCTCACACAGCGCTCATCACACGTGATGCATTGCGGCAAGGACATCCACAAGTTCATTCTCACAACGACGATGCTGTTTTGCAGAGGAGGAAATTCACACAGTACGGTGAAGTGACCCATGGTCACGTGGCTGGGATTCGAACCTGGGCAGCTGGGCTCCCGACCCGGGCTCTTGACCACTCCACACAGCCCGCACCTCTGCCTCCCCGATGTTATAAGTGGGAAAACTGAGTTCCCGAGAGAAGTAGTGACTCTCTCTCCCAGAATCAATCAGCTGTGACTAAAGCTACAATCTTTTTTAATCGTCACCCGATGCTCGTCTCCTACGCCACAAAGTCTCTGCCTCTAAACTTCACCTTCCTCCGTCAACCTGAACAAAACAGAGTCTGTGCTAGGTGCTTTACATCCATCACGCCACGCAATTTGTAAACGACCCTCAGAAATGGATGCTGTTTCCATTTTACAGATAAGAGAAGCTGTGTCTCGGAGAGGTCAGGCAACCTGCAACAGAAAAGGGATTTCATCTCATGTCTGTCTCATTCCAGAGTCCATCCTCTTTCCACTTTCCCTCTGAGAAGAAATAAGTCTGGGAAGAAAGAAGGAAACAATAATCCCAGCAATATTCGGGGGTCAAACAGGAGTTAAAGCAGTGAGTTGGCATTGTGCAAATTTCACGCCTTTGTTTAGCATGAGGCATAGGATTCCATATTAGGTGTACTATATTTAGTTAAACCAACAGGTATTTTCCATGTGCCTGATCCCCAACCAGCCAGGTGAGGCACGGCGTTAGCAAGCAGTCATGGCCAGATCTGGCCTTTAAAAATGCATTAAAATAAATGCAAAAAAACACAACAAAAAACAACAACAACCCAAAACAGTCACACACGCATAGGCACACACTCGGGCACGCACACGTAAACATCATACAGCCTATGTTTCACTCTTTTATTTCTTATATGGACTCTAAGGTCCCCCTCCAGTGTGAACTGTATGAATATGGATACATTTACAAAGGAAATGAAACAAAACAATCCTGAAATCTCTCACTAAAAAAAGCGACCAAGGTAGGTTCTGGCATCAGATTGACCCTGAGTCACAGAAAAGTCAATTAATTGTGATGGCCATAATGGATCGATTATTCTGGGAAATCTCCGACATGACTTCAGCCCAGCAGGCTGACAGGGAGACGCACATCAAATGCACCGGCTCTTTCTGAGAGAGAAACAGCAAGGTGTGGAGGACCTACGAGCACAGCAACTCACCTCGGACAGTGTGGTCCCGACACTCAGAGAGATAGCATACGTCCCTTCCTCAGCTGGGAAGTTGAATTCTGCCACTTTAAAATATCTTGCTCCTTTTAAGTAAATAATCACCCAAGTGAAATATATTTTTAAAACACAATACAAAACTAAAGTTAAAACAGCAACTTGTGTTTTTTGCAGAGGGACGGGGGGACATATATATTTTAATCCATGTCCAAATGAATCAAGTTCATTTTCTGCAGGTTTCAGTGTTTCACTTTCCTTTAAAATTTTTTATCTACTACAAAAATAATCCACAGAAGAGTAAAAGACAAAAGGCTCTCCCAGTCTAGCCACTCAGAGAGAACCACCATTAACATTAATAGTGCATTTTATTCCAGACATTTTCAATCTAATATATAATTATAATCATTGGACATAATCAAAATTGCTACACTAATTTTTGAAAAAGCATCGTTGATATTTTTTTCTGATTATAAAACCAGTATAAGCCCTTAGAGGAAGTTCAGGGTAAGTAAACAGAATAGCACAGAGAAGAAAATGAAAATACCCTATAGCCTACCCCTCGGCAAGAAGCCCTCCTAATGAGAATGCCTGGGCTCGGAACTGCTCCCCTCTCCAGCCCTTGAGTCCTCGGCTGCAGGACCTGGCTGTCCCATCCGCCTCTGTGTCCTGGGACAGGGGACGCCGGGGCTGTCCTTACATCAATGCTCCAAGCACCACCACCGAGTCCAGGCTGCGAGCCCCTCAGCCCTGGGGCCGCACACCCGCCCTATGGTCGTTCATCTTCTTGGCTACTTTATGTCAAAATATTCATACTTGTTTTTGACTTATTAACTAATGTCCTTTGCCGGTCACGCTCCCCCCCGCCGTCACACCCCATTTTAAATATTATGGTCCTAATTACACCAGATGATTGTTGAATGACCAAACAGGGCGGACAGACCGTGATCACACTCCGGGGGCCCAGCCTCTCTTACAAAATGGGACTCTTTTTTTTTTTTAACACCATCCAATGATGTCACCCGTTTGCGGTTTCTCTGGGACTTTATTAAAATGTTTGTGACGGAGCCAATGTAAACCATCCTAAATCCAACACAGAGCTGAAAGGACTGATTTTAGGGAATGTGAAGATATGGATCATTGGGCCTTTCGAAGCCCCATCTTGAGCCAATTATTGGTGTCATCTTGAGCCAATTTAATCAATCCAAGAGGGATTGGGGGGTAGAGGGGGCACGGGCAGGGGTTGTGAGTGTTGGTCAAATGTGCTGGCTCAAATGTGTGTGTCGTGAAAGCAATGGAGCCCCAGCTTTGTGTATTTCAGTTGCCGCTTTAACCTGCACTTTCATCCCCGGGGGTACCCACTTGTGCCCAGTTTCAGCCTCATTATTGCGTTTGTTTAAAATCATTGAGTAGTCCTGGGCCAGATTTGAACGAGGAAGCCCCCAAATCTTCAAGGCCGTTAGGGAGACGTTAGGGAGATAACGTCAGGGACACAGAACCCACCAGACACGACTGACATCCAAGCCATTTAGGGGACCCAACTGGACCACAAAAGGGCCTGGAGTGCTCAGAGTGGGATGTTTAGAAACAGAACCCGGCCAATAAGCAGCCTTGAGTACTTACCTATTGTTGAGTCGTTCTTTCTTTTTATCTTTTTTTTAAATTCAAGTATAGTTGATTTACAATGTTTTGCCAATCTCTGCTGTACAGCAAAGTGACTCAGTTATACACATACATACATTCTTTTTTTATATTTTTTTCCATAATGGTTTATCACAGGGTATAGAGTATAGTTCCCTGTGCTATACATTAGGACTTTGTTGTTTATCCATTCTAAATGTAGTGGTTTGCATCTACTCTTTTTATCTCTTAATTGAGTATCCAGCACTACAAATCATGAACTGTATGTTTTCTTCACTTAAAAAACATTGACTGGAAAGAAAAGACCCTGAGACACCAGCACCAGAAATATTTGGTGTCAGGAGCCGAAGCAACCTCAGCTTCAAGTTTTACACTCTGTGCCTTGAATGGGTGATGCAAATAGAGGTAAGACGACTATATTGTTTCTTTACAAATCCACAGAGAATGGTAGACATCTGTGGCATGCAATTATTACTATTATTTTATTTATCCACATATTTATTTCTATTTCTCCATGCCTCAGAAAGGATGTAAAGAGGTAGTACCCAGACCTCACATATTTAATTAGCTGCCCCATCCTCCTGCCTGGATTCTCCTCTCCATCTATCTAGGTTTCAGAAGGCTGTTCTCCCTCTCCGGGGGCAGCCCTTTGCATTTTTTATGATATAAAAAGAGTGTAGGCTGTCTAGTGCGTGTATTTTGTGTGTTTTGATGGCTAACATCCATGAGTATGCTCAGTCACTTCTCCAGAACCGGCTATTTGTCTTGGATATAGCGCCCTGCAAGGCTGCGCGGTTTGGAATGGTTACCACAGCAGTGAGCCTTGTCACAGGGCATCTCTGCGCAAGCTTGAGCCGATGGAGCGGAATGTGGGCGGATAACACAATTGTTTTCAACCCACGAAATTGACGAGAAAGGCCCTCTTGAGTTCTGGAATGCATGCTTGCTGTCGGTTCACAAAGGAGGTATCCAAAATCTTAAGCCAGGAACGAAAGAATAGGAGTCAGACAACCGCCTTGATGTTCCCAGATTTAATCACTTTAAAGAGCCCTGCCTCCCCATCACTGAATTATTTTTCGGAAAACAATGGATGTTGAATTCATCTCTTCCCATCATATGCAATCTGAAGGCTGTTTGGATGAAAACTGACTTTCCTTCTATTTTTACTTGTTTCCAGAGACTTTGATGGCTAAACTCATAATTTCTGTAAACCTAATGGGCTTCTGGGACAACACAGGAGCCTTATTTACTCTGAACGTGTTCAAAACAAATCCAAAAGCAACTTTAATCGTTTCCACCTCCAAGGAAAGAGGAGGAAATGCAACTCCGGGGTGGACTGGCTTGGTCTCCAAGTCAATATCTCCACTCAAGAATGTGTTAGTCTGTTTAGAAGCCAGGCTAATCCTACCTTTCAGTTACGGAAGGAAACGGATTTTAGATTCAAGACTCAAGGTGGATCCTCTGAGTGCAAGGATCAAACGCTCTGGTGCTTTCACCAAGCAAATGCTACTGCCTAACTCAAGGCAGAGGCCAGCCGGGACTGCAGGGTTTATAAACAACACTCTGCTATTTATTGGAGCTGCCCACCCGAATCCAAATCTTCCTCTCTTCAATAGCGGCCTATTTACCGCAGTTTAAACGGGGTTCTGCAGCCCTGCCTGGGTCTGCAATTTATTACTTGCTGAGAGAGCTCGGACCCAGAGTTTAAATGTCCCTAGCTGAAAGTTTATACCAGTCAGGACAGAAAATTATTCTCTCTGCCTAGGTTGAAGCACATTACTTCTTTATTGAATTAATTATGATAAGGATCATAACTTTAAACGAGGGGTGAGGTGCTGGCTTTCCGCTGGGATTGCTTGGAGCAATTTTCATCCAAGCATTTTTGTGGAGTTATTGAGTCTGGCAGGTCTGAACTTTGGAGAGGAGTAACTTTCTCCAGAACTTGAAAGGGCTTGGACATTGATCCAGGCAAAGCTGTACCAGATTCCATGTTTTGAGACAGGGAAATTTGCACTGCATGCTGAACAAATAACCGCGGGACCGGATGAAAGACAGCTCGGGAACCCCTCATGTGGCCTCAAGCTTGGCCTTTCCTTGGTGGAGCTGGCCGGGGGAGGGCAATGGACAGACAGGTCCCCTGCGAGACCGTCCTCCCCTGGCTCCGAATCTTGCAAGCCCAACCTAGGTTGCAGGGTCATGCAAGCGGTGGGCCGGTCCCGAAGCACAGAGGATGGTGGGCTGAACAGCAAAGGACATAGGCTCCAAGGTCAAACGGACCTGGGTCTGATTCTGCTTGACCACTTACTAGTGCTGTAACATGAAAAGTGGCCCTTCCCTTCTTTGTTTCACCCCGTATCACTGGACTATTTAAAGAAATATGTTTTTTTATATATATGTTATATAGAGTACATAGATATTTTGTACACACACACAGACACACACATATGTCTTGTCCTTATTTGGGACTTATTTAAAGGTAGTCATGATTACTGCTCTCATTATTTTCAGGAAAATGGAAAAGTTAAGCCAGACCAGTATCTCACATCTCTTTGAGCTAAAATCTTCCACTCCCTCCCAGGTGACAAAGCAGTGTAGGTCTCTGGCTGCCAGCCCAGGCTCCATGCAGCCAGCAGGACTGGGCCATCCTCTGTCTCTCCCCTCATGTCCCTACCTTCCAGGTTCAGGGGGTGCTACCCAGGGTCCCAAGTGCTGTGACCGTGCATGGAAGTCTCCCAGACCGGCTTCACCAGCCTAGGTTCTGGTAGCCCCTCAGGAGCAGACCTTGCCAGGGAGGGAGGGAGTCTTCCCAACTTGCCTTCACAGTCAGGGGGTAGCGGGCTCTGGTGGAGCAAATCTGGACTGTGGCTCAGAAGAGGGTGACTGGATAATTTATTAGCCAAATCAGGACACTTTTAGCAGTGAAAGGGGGCACTGATAAGAATTACTCTAGGACCACATGCATACCCAGGACTGTGTTGGCCCCCAGGATGCATGATTACCCATTCTCAGACCATTCTGGGTCTGACAGCCCACTCCCCTAACACAGAAATGTAAGAGAGCATTCCTTTGATATAAACTATGCTACGTCCACCTTTCAGAATGACCTTCGCTGGTGCCTCTTGACCTCTCAGGTGGTCTCCAGCCCCTGAGCAGCCACCCCCAGCTCCCAGCCATGCATCGTTTATTCAGTGTTCAGTTGCCGTTCACTGTTCCTGACAGGTGAGCGACTCTGGAGAAGAGGCTGATGGGGCCCAGCATCTAAGTCATCCTTGGGACTTAAATGAGTGTGTTGGGAGGCCTGAGAGCCCAGGCTCATTGCACTCCTCGGTCCAAGGCCTTGGGTGCTCAAGGCCACAACTGCCCCCAACGTGCCCTTCTGCCATCTGGGATGACCTCAGCAGGACCACCGACAGTCTTGGCAGCCGCCACTGGGGAGCAGCTACAGTCACCCGGTCCTCCCTCAGGCTCTCACGTGTGTTACCTCGTGGAGCCGCGCTGGGATCCTATAGATCAGTGTTATATCCTGACAGATGAGGAAACTGAGGCACGGCGGAGTTACGTCACCTGCCCAAGTTCACTCTGCATAAAAGTGGCCCAGCCAGGCTTTGAATGCCTGCAGATGACCCTTAGAAGCAAAGACTCACAATGGATGGGGTGGCAATGGGCTTAGGCCTAGGTTCAAAACCTGCCTTCCCCACTTCCTAGCTGTGCCCTGGGCAGGTCCCCTTTCGGAGTGACTTAATTCAACTGAGGCTTGCTCTAGGATGAAAAGGGACAGTGCACAGGTATCCTATACAATATAGAACCCAAAGCACTTTCTTCGTGGATGAGTTGCAATGGTCCCACCTGACAGTGAACCCTCCACTGTGTCCCCAGCAAGCAGGCGCCCTGGCTGTCCAGGAACACACTGTCCACAGTCCTCACCCTCGGGTCCCTGCCCTCAGTGGCTCAGGGCCTGGCCTTGAACCCCAGCCCCCTCAGAAACTCAGCTCTGCTCTGAGAGAGGACTTGCCATCCCAGGAGCTCCAACCAGCAGGTCCTGACCGAGCCAGTTCCACGCTGGAGAGGTTCTGTTTCTGCCACTTCCAAGAGGCTATATACCTGCAAGTCCCCACCCAGAGACCTGCCTGCAGCGGGTCCACCAGTGTTGTCCAGAGCTGGCCTACCAGGCAGTTGGCCAGTTAGCCAATCCAGCGGCCAGTGGGTGGAGAGGCCTGGGGTTCTGTTGCTCAGGTGGCAGGCCCATTGAACAAGTCTACCCTGAGGCCCTCTGCAGGCAGGACACACACCACTGACACACAGCTCTTGCCTCTCTCCCCCCCAAAAAGTGCACTTTTCACCCCACAATTCACAACCCCCTTCTTTGGAGCCTCCATGATTTGGGTCATTGGAGCCTTCTCTGAATGGGGTGACCTATGGTTTTAATCTGTCCAAAGGAGGGTACCACAGCTGGGATCATGGCAAGGTCTGGGCACAGGGAGAGTGAACAGGGGCTGGGCCCAGGTGGTCTGGCAGCAGCCTGCCCAGCCCTGCCCTCACTCCCTCCGAGCCAGGCTCTGGCCCCTCAGGGCCTGCCCAAGCCACGCCTCTGAATGAGGAGGGTCCCTTCCTCCCCACAGGGTTAGCCAGGGGTGAGTGTGGGACAAATATCAGATTTCTCAGCTTCCTGCAGTGCGGGGCAGATGACAAGATTATTACCTCTCGGAGGGGATACAGGCTGAATATATCAACAGGTTCCAGGATAATTCTGAGAGTTGCATGGAATGTGACAGAGTGGGGAGCACGACTAATTGTGAACTGGGTGTCCTGCCCTGTCTTTCGGCACCCGTTCTCATTCAAGGGTCTAGGCTTCTTCGAGAAAGAAACATATAAACTTGTTCACACTAAAATGTGAATGATTAAATGTTCTTCATACATTACACTTCATAGAAGTTTTTCACAGAAAACATGTAAATAGAAATTTTCAGTGTAACTCTGCAGTCACTACCTTCTCTGATATACAAATGCACACACACACACTGACGTCCACAAACACGCATATGCGCACACACACACACACACACACACGACTCTCCATCCAAACCAAACTACTTAGTGTTTCCTGAACACCCTTGACCCTCTCTCCCTACTGGCATTTATACTCTCTACAAT
Organism: Aethalodelphis obliquidens; assembly: GCF_003676395.1. NCBI lineage: Eukaryota > Metazoa > Chordata > Mammalia > Artiodactyla > Delphinidae > Aethalodelphis > Aethalodelphis obliquidens. Next base: position 6,718,949 of record NW_020838016.1, on the reverse strand, counting down.
CCATTAAAGCATTCTCCCACTTAAATGCATCCTTCAAAACCCAGCCCATTGGGTTGGCAACCCAGTTGCCATTTCCTCCAGGAAGCTCTCTCTCTCCAGGCTGCGTTAGGAGTTCTTCCGCAGATTGCCCTCTGGACTCCCCGCCAGCACAGCCCTCTCCATCCTGGGAGGTCATCATCTGTCCCCTGGCCTGCCTCTCCCACTAATATGTCAGCTCCCGAGGGCAGCACCTGGGTCTCATTCTCCATTTCATCCCTACTACCCAGCACAAGTCTTGGCACACAGCAAGTTCTCAGGGAACACTCCTCGAACAAACAAAGGACAATCAACATCAAGGAAGCCTCTTTCTTCCTAAGTAATAACGTCAGAGTCCCTGCCAGGGGAGGTGGGGCCAGGTGCGCACAGAGGCGCTCCTGACTGTGACGTAGATATACACCCAAACAGAGGCACCCCAAAGACACAGAGGCACCTCTCCTCTGCCCAAAAGGCATTCACCAATTTCCGAAAAATCATTCTGACCATAGCTTGGAAAAAAGAAACAAACAGAACGAAAGCTTGAAGAATTGTGCCTCTTAGCATGTCATTGGGGTCGCCAGAAATACAGTGCCTAAAAAATGTGAAAATTAGCCAGAAAATGAATATGTGGTATCGAGCTATGACTTCTCAGACCCACAGCAGTCCCCGCGTCTGCAGGCTTGAGGGTTCCCAACCCACCTGCCTCGCTAGGTGTCCCCAGAGGCAGGCAGATGGCTTCTCAGGACCCGCTGGTTATTAGTCACGGTTTCATGTGAATAATAAGGCTTCTAGCCTACCTTGTTCTGTCACTTGGACGTGAAACTGCAGCTCCTTCCTTTCTGCAGCTCCCAGCAGCAAGGCCTGCTCGGAGCTACAGCTCACTCAGGATGAAAGGGGTTACCCAGGAGAGATTTGCCACAGTCGTGTACGGGTGTGCCCACCTGGCCACATGCCACTCACAGGCCTGGGGGTTCGTAGGGTGAGGGGCCGGGAGAATTAGCCCTGGAGGTGCTCCTCCTGGGTTCAAATCCTGACCGCACCCACATTTACAAGCTGGGTGATCTTAGGCAAAATATTCAACCACTCTGAGCCTCTATTTCAAAATGGGAAAAATTTCTGAGCCTCATCTGCAAGATGGTTGCATCCCATAGGTGTGGGCTGAAGATTAAATCCACCTAACAGTATCCAGGTACGGTAAGTACTCGGTAGATGTCCGTGGTCATCATCACACACCCACATATACAGAAATCTGCACTGCTGACCTGTGATTTCCTCATCACTGATTCTCAGCCATGGGCTGAGAACTTCCCTTCGCACACTCTGAGGGGCAGCCCAAAGTGCCTGAGCATCAGGGGTGTGGTTAAAACTCACAATCATTCATTCATTCAGCAAACATCTAATGAGCATCTACAGTGTGCCGGGTCCTGAAGAACCAGAGATGGGAAAAGACCCAGTCCTGCCTTGAGGAGCACATAGCTGGGTTCAGGCGCAGAGCAAGGAACTGATGGTGACAGTGGTCTCTGATAAATGCTATAATGAAGCATGGGAAGGGGGTGAGTGGTCAGTGGAGGGAGTGGGGAGAGAGATGATCAAGCCTTGGCAAATCAGGGAAGGCTTCTTGTAGGAGGGAACACCTATATACTGAAGGCTGAGCCTGAGTTAGCCATGTGAGGGGGTAAGGAGGCAGGGAGATGGACCCAGGCTGAACTGGGTCAAATTAATTAATTAACAATAACAACCACCACAGCCAATAATTAACTACTGTCTCTGAGCGTTTTCTCTGTGCCAGGACCGGTGGCAAGCACTTGAGCCACGTTATCTCATTGAAGCTTCACTCTCAGCTCTGAATAAAGGGACAGTCTCTTTTGTGTTTTGTTTGGGGGATGTTTCCTCATCCCCATTTTGCAGATGAGGCAACTAGGTGTAGAGAAATCAAGTGCCTTGCTTAAGGATGTCTCACAGCTAGTTGTGAAACACAGCTAGGGTTGTCTGGCCAGGACCCTCCCCACTGAGGCTAACTGGTGGAGAGATTGGCCCAAAGGGGCCTCGGGAGCCAAAGCAGCTGCTCCCTCACATCCCTGTGAAGGACCAGGTCATGGAAAATCAATGGGAGCTCCCCTCAAAGTGAGCTCGGCAAGAAGGGCTAGTGAGCAGGGTGCCCTCTGCCCCGCCATCCTCATGGCTGCTGGCCCAGCAGCCCGTGTTTACATTTCTCCCTCAATCTTGAGGCTGCAGATTGAAATTATCTCCCCTCGGCTGTGTCAGCCCGTCCTGAGCCTTGCTCCCAGGCCCAGCACCTCCCAGCAAGCCCAAGGCAGCCACAGCTGGGGTCTGATAAAGTCTGCTCTGTCCCATGGGTTTCGGATGGGGTGGGAGAGAGAGGACCCCCTTTTCCCCATGCTGCAGCAGGAACTTCTCGGCCAGCAGCCCTCCCTGCCTGGGGAATGAGGGGAAATGGAGGGCTCCCCATCCCACCCCAGCCCCAGCAGTCTCTGGGAGCCACAGAGGTACCTACCACAGGACCCTGAAAGAGTAGAGTCTGTGACTGGCCAGGTCACCTAGTGGGCAGGTGATTTCCAGGGACGTGGAGAGATACAGGGCCCCCCTCACTTTAGATTCTCTTTCCTCATGGCCATCCTCACTATCTCTGTGATAAAAGCACTTGCTGTGCAACCTGGAGGCAGTTCCCTCCCCTCTCTGGGCCTCAGTTACTTCATCTGTACAGTGAGGGGCTAGGGTAGATGTTCTTGGGTGATGTGCAGGGATCTGCCTTGAGCCAGGCCCTTCTATGCTCCCTGAGGCCAGACCTCATTCCTATCTGTATCCGCAGCACCCAGCACAACACCTGGCACTCAGTAGGTGCTCCAGGAGTGTTTGTTGACTGACTGAATGATGAATGTCTATCTGTCCCTCTCCCCTGCCAGTGATGACTTCCCTTTCCAAGCCCTCAGGACTCTCATACACCCCATCACACCTTAGAACCCATCCAGTACCCCCTTGGCCAGCCATGGACTCTAGGCCATATCTTGATCTATGGAGTGATCTTTCCCCATCTCTGTTCTCAGTATGGGGTCTCAATAAAAATCACTTACTGCACTGTGGGAACTTGATACACTCTGGCTGTTACCATCATTAAACTGTCAGATAAGCTCGTTCACACCAAAGTCTTAATAGATGATGAGCAGGTCTCTTTTCTAGAAGGGTTCTAAGAAGGGCCAGTCCCAGAAAACAAATCTCTAAGCATGCATCTCATGTGCTACAGCAGGTTCTAGCCTGGTTCCCAGGTGTGGGAAGGTGGTAGGGCAGGCATTCCAGCAGGAACACAGGGTCCTAAGGCTAAGGTCCATGTCTCAGAAAGTCAGAGGAGGCAGAGCGAGGGCAGAAACTTGCTAGCCAGCCAAGCTATAAGGATACGTCCCTGTGCTGAGGGGCCACGTACTTACCATCCCCTGCAATAGTGATGGTAATACAGCCAATAGTGGAAATGCAGGCAGAGAAGCCTGGGATGGGATCGCACGGGCTGAGTCATGCAAACACTCTGTAGCAGGAAGCCATGCTTGTCCTAGAACCCGGCACCAAGTCTGAGGAATTTGCAAAGAGCTAAAACAGGCTGAGAGGCTGAGCAACATGTCCACAACATGAAACAATTACAGATGCAATGGTTGAGTGCTAGACTGTGGCATGGTCAGTACTGAACTCCTACTCTTACTTCAAAATCCTGATAAGGATTCCTGCTACTGTACGTATTATGGATTCAACATTCTAAAAACAAACAAATATCTGGTTTTAAAAAATAAGTACTGGATGAAATACATCACCCAATCTTTTTAAATACAGAGCTGAACTTGGAGTAAAACGAGGACTCTCCAAATGTCAAAGGTGAAGAGGAGACAGGCCTCTGGCCTAGAGAGACAGTGCTGCACCAGGGCAGCTCCCAGGTATTTGCTGATACCAGGACACTGGAATCTCAGGGCAGGGTTTACTGGCAACAGAGGAGACAAGGGCTAAGACAAGGCCTTAGGCATATGTGTGATTGGATCCCCTACCCAGCTCCTCTCCCATACACAGAGGAGGGTCTTTGAAGGGCTACACCCTCAGTGAAAAGATGAACTAGAAAAAAATCTGCCCACCATCAAAGGGAGACAAGATAACTTAGGTCCAAGATTTGATCTTAGGCTTGGATCCAAGTGGGGAAAAGGAAAAATAAAGGAATAAAGGTTGCTGACAATTCATTAACCATAGCCCTGAACTCCACAGATCTGGGGTCAAATTTATACTATCTGCTTGGATCAGGAAACCCCAATTCAAGAAATTAAAGTGGTCCCAGACCAGCAGTGCTTTGTGGCACCTGGCAGAGGCAAAAGCAGATTCCCGCTGGAGGAGCACAGCATCAGCCCAGGCCCCGTAGTTTCCCTCCAGGTTTAGAGTGGTCAATAGAGCTGGCAATCAGAATCAGGTGTAAGACATGAAGGACAGTAAGTGGGAATCATCAGAAACAACAAGGAGTAGAAGTGTACCCAGAAGGACTTGAGACACTGGCATGATTAGGTACAAAATATGGAATCAGTAAGTTTAAAATGTTTAACAAAGTAAAACAAGGAATTGGAAACCCAAGCAGAGACTAATAAAAATGACCAGGTTTATTTGATAGATAAATAGATGGATGGATACATAGATAGATAAAACTTCTTAAAATGGATATTCAAATCATTGAAATTCAAAGCCCAGTGGATTGGTTAAACAGTTGAATGGAGAATTCCTGAGCCAGAAGACAGATCTAAAGAAATGCTACAGTGTAGCAGAGAGATACAAATAAATGAGAAATATAAGAGACACTAAAAGACACGGAGGATACAATGAAAAGGTCTAAATTATGTCTAATTGGAGTTCCTGAAGATGCAGTTTAGGGACAGGCAATCTTTGAAGAAATGACAGCCAAGAATATTTCAAAGTTGTTAAAGGACACGAGTCATCAGATTTAGGAATCACAAGAAATCCAAGCAGGATAAGTAAAAATTAGTTCACATGTAGCCACATCACAGTGAAATTGAAGAAGACGTAGAAAAGAGCGTTTTAAAATGACACATGGAAATGTAGCTCAATATCAAAAACAAACAACCCAATCAAAAAAACTGGGCAGAAGATCTAAATAGACATTTCTCCAAAGACTACATACAGATGTGCACATGAAAAGATGCTCAACATCACTAATTTTTAGAGAAATGCAAATCAGAACTACAATGAGGTCTCATATCACACTGCTCAGAATGGCCACCATCAAAAAAATCTACAAACAATAACTGCTGGAGAGGATGTGGAGAAAAGGGAACCCTCCTACACTGTTTGTGGGAATGTAAACTGGTACAGCCACTATGGAGAACAGTATGGAGGTTCCTTAAAAAACTAAAAATAGAGCTACCATATGATCCAGCAATCCCACTCCTGGGCACATATCCAGAGAAAACCATAATTCATAAAGATACATGCACCTCCAATGTTCACTGCAGCACTATTTACACTAGCCAGAACATGAAAGCAACCTAAATGTCCACTGACAGATGAATTGATAAAGAAGATGTGGTACATATATACAATGGAATATTACTCAGCCATAAAAAAGAATGAAATAATGCCATTTGCAGCAACATGGATGGACCTAGAGACTGTCATACTGAGTGAAGTAAGTCATACAGAGAAAGATGAATATCATATGATATCACTTTTATGGGGAATCTAAAAAACGGGTACAAATGAGCTTATCTACAAAACAGAAATAGAGTAACAGACATAGGAAACAAGCTTATGGTTACCAGGGGGTTGGTGGGGGAAGGGGTAAATTGGAAGATTGGGATTGATATATAAATACTGCTATATATAAAATAGATAACTAATAAGGACCTACTGTATGGCACAGGGAACTCTACTCAATACTCTGTAATGGCCTATATGGGAAATGAAGTAAAAAAAGAGTGGATATATGTATATGTATAACTGATTCACTTTGCTGTACACCTGAAACTAACACAACATTGTAAATCAACTATACTCCAATAAAAATTTTAAAAAATAAAGTGAGGGTTGGGGGGAAAATAAATAAATAAATAAAATGCCACAGGGAAAAGACAGATTACTTATCAAAGAACAACAAGCAGACCAACAACTGTAACAATGGAAGCCAGAAAGCAGTTGGAATAGCATCTGCAGCATGCTGGGGGAAACAACCACCTACCCAGAATTCTAAACTCAGCTTAACTCTCACTCAAGAATAAGAGGATAATACTGTCAACAGATGAATGGATAAAGAAGACGTGAGAAACACACACACACACACACACACACACACTGGAATATTATTCAGCCTTAAAAAAGAAGGAAATCTTGCCATTTGCGACAACATGGATAAACCTAGGGGATATTATGCTAAGTGAAATATGCCATATGCAAAACACAAATACTGCATAATCTCACTTGCAGGTGGAATCTAAAAACAGTCAAACCCATAGAAACAGAGAGTAGAATGGTGGTTACCAGGGACTGGGAGGGAGAGAGAAATGGGAAGATGTTGGTCAAGAGGTACAAAGTTTCAGTTATGCAAGTTAAGTTCTGGAGATCTAATGTACAACAATGTGCCTACAGTTAACAATATTGTATTGCATATCTGAAATTTGCTAACAAGGCAGATCTTAAGTGTTACCATCATGTACACACACCCACAAAAATAACAGCTATGCGATGGATATGTTAATTAGATTGACGGTGGTGAATATTTCAGTGTTTATGTATATCAAATCATCAAGTTGTACATCTTAAATAGGTACGATTTTAAATTGTCTATTATACCTCAATAGAGCTGGGGTAAAAATAAGAATTAGAGGACTATAGCCTTTCAGAAAAAAAGAACTGAGTTTACAACTATATGCCTTCTCTAAAAGACCAAAAGAAGAAGGAAAATGAAAGAAGAAAGAAGATCTTGTATACAAGAAGGAACTGGGAACAAAGAAGACAGTAAACATGTAGGCAAAGCTAAACAGCATCTATTCTATTAAATGATAATAATGGCCATATTGAGAAAAATTTGGAACTGAATTAGTGGACAAGAATAAGTAAGGCATGAAAGATGGAAGGTAGGTGATTACCTTCAAGCATTAAAGGTACCTGTTAAAACTTCAAGAGTAACCACTAAAATGAGAGTTAAACTTCCTAAATCAATTGACAAAGAAAATGGAATTTTTTTAAAATCTAAATCAAAGTTAAGCAAGACATGAATAGTCCCTGTCCTTGAGGAGCTCAGAGCCTCCTCAAGGGGACTCTGAGTGCAGGGGGCAAGCAAATAAGGACATAATTCTACAGACAACATTTTAAATATGTGATAAGGTCAAGCATTGATGAGAAAATGGAAACTGAGGAAATGGGTTGTGATAGTCACAGCTCACATGCGCGTAAATTGATGCAGTTGCTTGGGAGGGTGACTTGCCATTGGCATCCCTGGAATTTCCCTCTCACTTCCCGGCCCCAAGCCATTCACCTACGTGCAAGTGTGGGAAGGGGGCACATACGGGCATGCTGCTGCAGCATTATGTGAATATCAAAATCCCAGAAACAAACTAAATACCCATGAAAAAAGAATGGCCCAAACTGCAGTTTACCTATAACATAGAATATTTCTCCACAGTAGAAAGGAAGGCAGGGTAGATCTACTATGTTCTAATATCTAATATCAAATATTCACCCTACACACACATACGCACACACCACACATCCCAGGCAACGCTCTCCCAGGCCCAGGACAGGACCCTGGCACTTCACAGCTGTGCGATGAATGCAAACCGAACTGAACTGAGTTGGGGGAAGTACCACAGACAGGAGTCAGGAGAAACAGAGATTATGAGCCAGGAGAAGCTTCCAGCAGCAAGAGAATAAGACGGGAGAAGAAGTCCCTGCCTGATGCTATGGGGATGCTCTGTCCCCCAGTGAAGCGGCAGAATCAGAGAAGAAACCCGCAGACCCAAGCACGTCTGCTGCCTAGGTGCTTATACTTCTCCCAAACCCACACCCGGGAGGATCTGGGCACTGGGGGGACCAGCCCCAGGCTGGCGTGAGGGTGGGAGGGGAAGGCCAGAAGAGGCCCAGGCAGCACGCCCCAGCCTCGCCTCCTCCCCACACAATCAGCCCTTGTCTTCCTGCTTGACCAAACTTGCCGAGCGTGTTTTTGAAAGCCCCCATCTTTGGGAAGAGTTATGGGCATGGGCGGTGAGGGTCCTATTCTCTCAGTGGGCCACAGTGACCACCCAGCCCACAGCTCTGCACCTCTGCCCTGAACGCCCAGAGACGGGAAGGTCTGCAGTACTTGGGCCACGGGGCTTGTTTCCTACCAGGCTTCTCTCCCACAGGAGGCCTGCAGGGTTAGGTAAATCAGGCATGTGAGCGTGAGTGTGGGTGTGGGCACATGCGCATGCGCACACACAGGCGCTCTCCAACTTGGCTGCTACTTGACCACATATAAAACTATCTCCCGGGCTTCCCTGGTGGCGCAGTGGTTGAGAGTCCACCTGCTGATGCAGGGGACACGGATTCGTGCCCTGATCCAGGAAGGTCCCACGTGCTGCGGAGCGGCTGGGCCCGTGAGCCATGGCCGCTGAGCCTGCGCGTCCGGAGCCTGTGCTCCGCAACGGGAGAGGCCACAACAGTGAGAGGCCCGCGTACCGCAAAAGAAAAAAAAAAAATTATCTCCCATTATATGCTGGGCACTCTTTTGGACACTGGAGATGAACGAGCTCCTTTCCATGTCTTAGTCCTGACTCCCTCTCGTGCCTTTTCACTCACCCTTCTGTACTTTCTATGAAACATCCCTACACACGACAGGCAGTTTCTCACTGCCAAGCTTTTACTCAGAGCTGTTCCTCCCGCCTGGAATTCCTTTCCTCTCTTGCCTGGTCAGTCTTTCAGGTTTGGTTCAGGTGCCACTGCCTCAAGGAGGTCTTCTTTGTCACCCTTCCTTTCCTAGTTGGGCTAGGTGTCTCTCTTTAGGATTTCCATTGTGTCTTGGGTTATGTCTATTGTGAAACTTGTAGCAATACTAAAACCATTTATGGAGCGCTTCCTATGTACCAGGAGTGGTACTGAGCAGTGAACATGTATTAACGTTTTTACTCTTTGTAATATACCTATGAAACGGGATAGCTTCTAGCTGCCTTCCTGAGTCATCCTCTCTCCTTCCTTACTAAGTTAACTCTAATTCTGTTGGGAATACCAATGTGCCCAGCTTAATAATTACATTTCACTCATAACTTTGCAATTAAATTCTGACCAATGAGATGTAGCTGGAAGTTGCCGGGGGAGAATTATGGGAATATCCTTTAAAGGGTGGCTGATGCAGCTGGAAAGCACATGTTGCCCTTCCTCTTTCATCCTCCTTCCAGCCTGGAATGTTGATATGATGGCTTGAGCTGCCATAGTCATCTTGCAACCATGAGACAATCTTTAAAAAGAAGGCCACATTCTAAAAATGGTGAGAGAGAAAAATAGGGATTCCACCTTTGATACGGCCAAGTGAACTCTTATTGGACCCAGTGATAATAACTATTAACTCTGGACAAAAGTAAAAATACAACCATGTAAAGGCACTGGAGAGTGAACAAAAGCAGGCAGATTCAGGAAGGGAGTTGGCATCTGGAAGAAGGGATGGGACACAGGCTGTTTCCCATTTTTATGGCTTTTAGCTTGAAGACAGTTCAAGGTCAGCTGGAACAGACACTGAGCAGTAAGCACCATGAGGTGTGACCAAAGTTCTTAGAGAAAATGCATAGTTTTTCTGACTTAAACAACCAAAGAATAAAGCTCAGGGACACCTTAGCTGCTGGAAAGTGAAAGGGGAATCTCCTTTATAAGGAGAGATCTGAAGACAAAGAGCCCTGAATTCTATACTTAAACTCTTTCAAACCTCTGGTGACTGCTGACCCATGCATTCATGGAGCAGGTTCAGAGCTACCCAGCTGGGGATAAAAGAACTCAGTGAGATTTGTGTTGCTGCCCCAGAAAAAAGAGTCTGCAGTTTGAATCCAAACAAGTTAATGACCAGCAAAAACAAAAAATTATCAACACTCTCCATAAGAATGTAACAAAATCCAGTCGCTCCACAATATTACACTCTCAATTTGTAGGATACAATTAAAAATATATTACCCAACATAGGAAGAACAGGGAAGTGTTATCAATCTGCAAGAGAAAAGACAATTAATGGAGATCCAGATGTTGGAATTCGCAGACAAGGCTTTTAAGGTGGTTATTATAATTATGATCAAGGATGTAAAAAAAAAATACGCTAGTAATGAATGAAGATGGGAACAGAAATTTGCACTGCTGCCTCTGGGCTGGGTGCACCTGGAGATGATGGGATACCTGAGCAGAGTTGGGATTGAGTGAAGACAGAGAGAAAGACAGGGGAAGGGAGGAGAAGAAAAGGAAGGAAAAGAAAAGGGAGAAGTGAGGAGAAGAGAGAGAAAAGTGATGAGCAAAGTGTAGGGCAGCAAGTGCATGGGTTCCAGTGGCGGGAGAATAGTGTCCTGGGGAGGACAGCCAGCCCCTGCCTCCTGAACCCTGTGACCTGAGGCTCACCCCCTATCGGGATGCCTCTGTCCTCATCCTGTCACCCTGCTTACTCTGTGACCCTCCAACTCCACCTTCCTGTAATATTGCTACATCCAGGCAGGGACATTCTAATACTCATCCAAGGTGCAGGGAGAGGAACAGGGAAACAAACACAGGCTCTACTATGAACTATGAGACTTATAGGCTAGGACTCATTCTGTACAACAGCAAAGCCCCTTCTTATCTCTGCTCCCAGCTTCCATCCTTGTGGTGGGTACCATCAAGCCTGAACTCAAGTGGGCTTGCACGAGTTGCTCCCAGGAGGGCTCAATCGGGACAGCTGGTCCAGCAGCCAGCACTACCTAAACATACCTTCATCGTGAAGGGCAACAGGGCTGTGTTAGAGTTGACAGTGGTCTTGGGGATCTGGGGGGTCTCTGGGTATACTCAGGGAAACAAAGAAGTTCCAGGTATGGTTTCTCCAAGTGCAAAGTCATAGCCTTTTGTTCACTGGCAGCAGCAAACAGAACAAACATAAACAGCAGCACCTAAGCCACATTTGTACCCCCTTCTCCCAGGCAACTTCACAGCTGGTTTTTGCCCCCCGTAATGGTTCTAGAGGGTTGCCAGAACAGGGGGTTTCCTCTCACTTTACACAGGTGAAAACTGAGGCCCTCAGAAATTAAGCGATCCGTTTCAGATTGCACAGTGATGGATAAAAAGTAGCAGATGTAGGCCTGCAACCTAGGAGTCTTGTGCCCCTCCAGAGCTCTGTCCCACTAACTAGAGAGGCAGGCACCTGCCCTCCCTCCCATCCCACTATCCCACACCCCTGCTATTGCGCATGCTCATTTCCACTCAGCTCTGAGCTCTTGGAGGGTAGAGACTGTGCCCCTTCACTGCTATCTCCGGCAACCAGCACGAGCAGACGGAGACTTGGGAAGAATGACGTGAAAGCTTAAATCAGCCCTGGAAAGGGAAGCCTAAACTGCAGTGCAAGGTGGGCATTCTCCATTAGTCACCCCTTCTCTCCCGACGAGCATGTGACTGCAACCACCCGAGCACTGGAGACCACCAGCATGAACACAACACATGACATCTTTACACAAAGGAAATTGAAACCAACTCGCTCAGTTGGCCACCTTTTTTTTTTTTTTTTAACATCCCTCTAAAACACAAGCAGGCAAAGCAATTGGCTCAGAACCCGGGGAGCTGGAATGCATTTAGGGGCTCTGAGGTTGTCCAGACGGAACCTGCACATCCAGCGACCCACCTCCTTTCCCAGGCCCTGACAAGCTGATTGAGCTGCGACAGGAAGAATAACTGGCGGGTGATTGCAGACTATCCAGTGTCAGCTCATTGTTCCAGGAGGAAGCTGTCAGGACCAGACCTCCCGGGAGGGCCTGGGGCCTCTGGTTCTTATTTTTCCCTCTGTAGGTGGGAGGATGGTAGGGGTGGGGTTGAGGGAGCCATCGCCCTTCCCCCCACCTAACTGGACACTCCCAGTCAGAAGTCATCGGCCAGGGTCTCCACGTTCCCAACCCCCAGAGACCTCAGATGAGGGGAAGAGGGGCCACCTATGCTGTTTTTCCCTGTTTCTGTCCCTTAAAAACAAAAGTTGTGTGCTTTTTTATTGTGGTAGGAACACTTAACATGATTCTACACTCTTAACAAAATTTTAAGTGTACAAGACTGACCTGTTGACTATAGGTGCAATGTTATACGGCAGACCTCTAGAACTTATTTATCTTTCTTAACTGTGAATTCATGCCTGTTGATTAGTAACTCGTCATTTCCCCTCCCTCAAGCCCCTGGCAATCACCATTCCACTCTTTGATTCTATGAATCTGACTATGACAGATACCTCATATAAGTGGAATCATGCAGTATTTGTCATTCTGTGGCTGGCTTATTTCACTTAGCGTAATGTCCTCTAGGTTCACCCATGTCGTCACACATTGCGGAATTTCCTTCTATTTTGAGGCTGAATAATGTCCCATTGTATGTATATATCATGCTTTCTTCATTGATTTACCTGTCAATGAACATTTAGATTGTTTGCACTTCTTGGCTATTGTGAAGAGTGCTGTGGAGAACATAAAAGTGCTAATATCTTGTCAAGATCCTGATTTCAATTCTTTTGGGTAAATACCCAGAAGTGGGGTTACTGGTTCTACTTTTAAAATATTGAGGAACCCTCCACAGTGGCTGCACCGATTGCCTTTCCAGCCACAGTGTGCAAGGGTTCCAATTTCTCCACATGCTCACCAATACTTGTCTTTTTTCTTTTGATAATAGCCATCCTGAAGGTGTGAGGTGATATCTCATTGTGGTTTTGATTTACACTTCCCTGATTAGTTGAACATCTTTTCACATAACCGTTGTCCATTTGTATGTCTTCTTCAGAGAAATGTCTATTCGAATCCTTAACCCATTTTCAATCGAGTTTTTACTTTTGTTGCTTATATATTGAGTTGTAGGAGTTCCTTATATATTTTGGAGATTAACCCCTTATCAAATATACAGTTTGCAAATATTTTCTCCCATTGTATAGGTTGCCTTTTCACCTGTATTATTTCCCTTGCTGTACAGAAACTTTTTAGTGTGAGGTAGTCTCACTTGTTTATTTTGTTTCTGTGGCCTTTGCTTTTGGTGTCATATCCATGAAATCATTGAAAAGACCAATGTCATGAAAGTTTCCCCCAATGTTTTCTTCTAGGAGTTTTAGTTTCAGGTCTTATGTTTAAGTCTTTCATTCATTTTGAGTTGATTTTTGTGTATATGTAAGATAAGGGTCCAATTTCATTATTTTATATGTGGATATCCAGTTTTCCCAGCACCATTTGTTGAAGAGACTATCCCTTCACTATTGTGTATTCTTGGCACTGCTGTCGAAGATCAGTTGGCCATACGTGTGTGGATTTATGGGCTCTGTATTCTCTTCCATTGGTCTATATGCCAGTACCATTCTGTCTATCCTCTAAGATTAAGAAGACAAGGATACCCACTCTCACCACTTCTATTCGACATAGTACTGGAAGTCCTCACCAGAGAAATTAGTCAAGAAAAAGAAATAAAAGGCAGCCAAATAAGAAAGGAAGAAGTAAAATGGTCCCTGTTTGCAGATTACATGATCTTATGTATAGAATACCCTAAAGACCACCAAAAAAACTGTTAGATCTAACTGACAAATTCAGCAAAGTTACAGGATACAAAATAAACATACACTAACATTCCTATAAACTAACAACAAACTATCTGAAAAGGAAATTAGGAAAACGATATCATTTACAATAGCAACCAAAAGAATGAAATACTTGAGAATAAAATTAGCTAGGAGGTGAAAGGCTTGGGTACTGATGTTTCAACAAAACATTGATGAAAGAAATTAAAGAGGACACACAAAAAAATGGAAAGATATCTGATGTTTATGGATTGGAAGACTTAATATTGCTAAAATAGCCACACTACCCAAAGCAATCTATAGATTCAATGTAATCCCTGTTAAAATTCTAGTGTCATTTCTTACAGAAAAAGAAAAAACCTCTGCAGTTCACATGGAACCACAAAAGACCATGAATAACCAAATCAATCTTGAGAAAGAAGAACAAACCTAGACATGTCACACCCTCTGACTCAATTTTTTTTTGCTTTTTATTACAAAAGTATGATAGTGCACACTCTTTGGAAAACATCCGTTGGATGTAGAAACAGATCAGGCAGGAAGTGAGTCCCCTGTGACCACACCCCTCAAAGACAATTACCATGAACACTGGATATTTTTAGTGCACATGTTTTACGTATTGTGAGGAAGAAGTTGCTGAGTAATACTGGGGAATGTTCCCAAATATGCAAACTAAAATTAATAGTATAAACTATATAGTTTGCACATTTAGGAACATTTTTTTAGTTTGCACTATAAATTATATAGTTTGCACATTTGGGAACATGCTCTAACATTGCTCAGCAACTTGCTTTCTTACTCACAAGAAGGTGTAGACATAGAAAAATGTCATCAAATATACCTCAACACCATTATTTTTCACAGTTGCATAGTATTCCAGTATATGGACGAATTAAAATGTATTTCTTCATTCTCCTATTGACGAACAATTTAGGGGTTTTCCAGTTTTTCACTTTTCCAACAAACCCTGGACGTACTTGTGCATATATGTGACTACCCTTGAGTGAGTATTTTTAGAAATGGAACTCCTGAATTGAAGGATAAGGCAGTTTTCAATTTAATAGATCCTGTCAAATTTCTGATGTCCTCTTTGAAAGGATAGCAAGTAAATCTTTAAACACGTAAAAAAAACCTCTTCATTTGCTTGAGTCTATGCCAATCCCAAAGGTGGTGCCCTTATTCTTTATTCTGATCCTTTTAGAAAATGCTTTTCTTTCCCACAGAGGCATTTTTCTCAGAGGCCCAGCCCTCACTTTCTTGTTAGGAGTGGTGTAGCTTTCAGGTATCTGAAGCTTACATAAGGAATGCATTTTCAGGCCATGGAGTCTGACTCCTGTCCTTCCTTCTTCATTCCCACTCAGGGGCTGGTCATGCACGGAGATGACACCATCAGGAATGTTGCGAAGAGCCCTGCGCGTGGTTCACCCCAAAGCCAGGCATTATGAATTCTAACCAGAGCCACCCAATTCTCACACAGGAGGTGGAGGAACAAATTTGTACATCCTTTTTGTGTGTGTGTGTGGGGGGGGTGTAATTGGACATTATCTATTCACATTTTAGAAGTGCGTTTCTATGAATCAAGAAAACGAACCTCTGTAATAATTAGAAACAATCTAACTTCTCAGTGGATATGGGATCATCTACTTGGAATAATGATCAGGCATGAGGACCACCCCAAAAATATCATTCTGGAGTTTTGTCATGGGAAATTCAAGTCTTGGGATTAGTCCATTATTCTTGAAGTTTTACTTTTGTCTACACATTGGGGCTACCATACAGATCAAGGTATAAAACACTTCCAGCATCCCAGAAAGTTCTCTCATGCTCCATTCTAGTTAATACTCTCCGTCCCACTGGAGCTACCTACTATTTTTATATCTGTCACCACAGAGCAGTTTATCTTCTTCTTTGACTTTCATGTAAATCATACAGCATGTACTCTCTTATGTCTGAGTTCTTTGACTCAAGATAATATCTGTGAGATTCATCCATGTCGTTTTGTGTATCAAAATTTCACTCTTTTTATTGATGTGTGGTATTCCCTCGTCTGACTATATTCTGATTTACTTGTCCCTCCTCTCTGTAGATGGATATTTAGGGGTTTTCTTTTTTTAGTTTTGCACTATTATGAATAAAGCTGTTATGAATGTTGTTGTACTTCTCTTTATCTTGGATGTATAACTCA
The DNA here is from genome assembly GCF_003676395.1 of Aethalodelphis obliquidens. Classification (NCBI taxonomy): domain Eukaryota; kingdom Metazoa; phylum Chordata; class Mammalia; order Artiodactyla; family Delphinidae; genus Aethalodelphis; species Aethalodelphis obliquidens. The sequence continues at coordinate 6,702,978 of NW_020838016.1, read as the reverse complement.
GAGTAAAACTGTTGGCCATCTGTATGCATGCTTAGCTGTTGCAGATAATGACAAATAGTTTTCCAAAGTAGCTAAACCAATGAATACTCCTACCAAGCAGTATAGGTTTTCACGACCTTGCCAGCATTTGGAATGATCAACTTGTTATTATTGTTTGTATATCTGCTTATTTGTTTGTTTGTTAGCCATGGTGGGGGTGTAAAGAGCTTTCTCATTTTGGTTTTAATTTACATTTCCATCATGAGTGATGATGTTCAAATTTTTCATATGTTTATGGCCATTTGAAGACCTTCTTTTGAGAAATATCTATCCCCAAGTCTTGTTCATTTTTTAACTGGATTGTTTGTGTTTTGTTATTGATTTAAAAGAGTTCTTTATATATTCTAGATATAAGTCCTTTGTTATATTTCATATATATATATATATATATATATATATATATATATAGTGTGAATATCTTCTCCCAATCTAAGGCTTAAATATTGGGGTTTCTTTTGACAAATATGCTTTTTTGAGCTTTTTGTGTCCTGTTTAAGAAACTTTTCCTATTCCAGGATCATGAAAATCTCTATTTTCTTCTAGAAGATTTATTTTTATTGAATTATAACTGACATATAGCATTATATTCATTTCAGGTGTACAACATAGTGATTCAGTGTTTTTATACATTATGAAATGATCACCACAATAAGTCTAGTTACCGTCTGTCACCATACAAAGTTGTTACAATATTATTGACTACATTCCCTATGCTGTACATTACATCCCTGTGACTTATTTATTTTCTAACTGGAAGTTTGTACCTCTTAATCTCCTTCATCTATTTCACCTGTCCCCCTACCCCTCTCCCTTCTGGCACCCACCCATTTGTTCTCTGTATCTATGAGTCTGTTTCTGTTCTGTCTGTTCATTTTGTTTTTTATTCCACATATAAATGAAAGCATATATATGAAAGCATTTATATGTGGAATAGGAAAGCATATTCCACATATAAATGGTATCTGTCTTTTTCTGACTTATTTCACTTAGCATAATACCCTCTAGGCCCACCCACACTGTCACAAATGGCAAGATGTCGTTCTTTTTTCATGGCTGAGTAATATTCCATTGTATACATACCATAACTTCTTTATCCATTCATCTATTGAGAGACACGTTTTCATATCTTGGTAAATAATGCTGCAATGAACATAGGGGTACACATATTTTTTTGAATTAATGCTTTTGTTTTCCTCGGATAAATTACCAGGAGTGGAAAGTTCTATTGTATGGTAGTTCTATTTATAATTTTTTGAGGAAGCTCCATACTGTTTTCCATGGTGTTTCTACCAATTTACACTCCCATCAACAGTGCATGAGGGTTCCCTTTTCTCCACATCTTTGCCAACACTTGCTATGTCTTGTCTTTTTGATAATAGCTATCTGACAGGCGACAGGTGATATCTCATTGTGGTTTTGATTTGCATTTCTCTGATGATTAGTGATACTGAACATCTTTTCATGTGTCTGTTAGAGATCTGTATGTCTTCTTTGGAAAAATGTCTGTTCAGGTTCTCTTACCCATTTTTTAATTGGGTTGTTTGGTTTTTTGCCGTTGAATTGTAAGAGCTGTTAAATATTTTGCATATCAATGCCCTATTGGATATATCGTTTGCAAATACTTCTCCCATTTAGTAGATTGCTTTTTCACTTTGTTGATGTCTAGAAGTTTTATTGATTAACCTTTCACATTGAGGTCGCTGCTCTTTCTTTCTTTTTTTTTTTTAAGTTTTTTTTTTTTTTTTTTTTTTTTTTTTTTTT